>NC_057801.1:389456321-389771546 GCF_018294505.1 Triticum aestivum
CCATGGCTTGGTGGAAACACTAGGAGACATGTCCCGGTAAGAGGGGCTACTAAGGATAAACAACTAGATAGTCAGATCCCACACATACCAAGCATTTCAATAACATACACACAATATGCTCGATATGTGCAATACAACATGGCATCACAACATGACTCTACGACTCAAGTATTTATTCATTAGGCTCCGAGGAGCGAGATATTACAAACAGGAGTCTCATGACCCAACATTCAGAGCATACAAATCAAAGCACAAGCGGAAGCTATCATGTCTGAGTACAGACATCTATAAATGAAAAAGGCTGAGAAGCCTGACTATCTACCAGATCCTGCCGAGGGCACAAGATCGTAGCTGAGGTATGAAGTTAAACGTCGAAGTCCACGCGGAACTACTAGCGAGACTGAAGTCTCTCTGCAAAAACATAAAATAGGCAAACGTGAGTACAAATGTACCCAGCAAGACTTACATCAGAACTAACTACATATGCATCATTATCAACAAAGGGGGTGGTGGAGTTTAACTGCAGCAAGCCAGCTTTGACTCGGTGGCTAACCTAAACTACGACTGCAAGTAACTCTTTGAGGTGGCGCACACAAGTCCACATATTCACCAACCAATACACCACTATGGATCCACTCCCGTCTCCCTACGAGAGCGCCATCCATAGCACTCACGCTTATCTTGCGCATTTTAAAGTATCCACTTTCACTTGCCTATGAACTGATATAAGCAACCCAGAAGTCCTTTACCGCGGACACGGCTATTCGAATAGATGATGTTAACCCTGCAGGGGTGTACTTCTTCATACATGTTTCCACCACTTAGCGTCTGCACACGACATGTGCTCGGCAGACTTCAACCGAAAGCCGACGTGGGTGTAGACCACGACCTACCTAAACACTCAAGTCTCTAGTCCAGGTTTATCGCCTATTCGGGTTCCATCCATGAGGAGATCCGGCCGGGGTTTTGCTCACAGCCCCAAACAATGTGAACAGGGTTCCGTGACACCAAACGGGCGCCCGGTATACCCGGCCACGTGCCTACCGCATCACAGCCCACCCCTACGGTCAGCGCTGTCCACGGCCTCCAGCATACTACAAACACCAGAAACTACTTGCAACTCCTGGACAGAGGACAAGGGTGAATAAGAAGTCGAGCGGGGTCATGTTTCAGGGCCCAATGCATGGTAGTAGCTGAATCATGGATCACAAACATAGAGCTCAGTTCCTAAGGACGGCTTCAATGAGACAACCCACCATGTACTCCTACATGGCCTCTCACCGCTACCTTTACCAAATCGTGTTCACACACTTAGCTCACACACAGCAGGACATGTTCACACACCTCTGACTCATTCCCGATGAATCAGACCTGACTCAACTCTAGGCAGTAGCAGGCATGACAAACAAACATGAATGAGTAGGCACAGCAGGGCTCAAACAACTCCTACTCATACTAGTGGGTTTCATCTATTTACTGTGGCAATGACAGGTCATGCAGAGGATAAAGGGGTCCAGCTACCGCAGCAAGTAACAAATGAGTCGTTGTTGTCCTAATGCAGTAAAAGAGAGCAGGGCGAGAGAGTAGGATTGTATCGGAATGAACAAGGGGGTTTTGCTTGCCTGGCACTTCTGAAGATAATATAGTTTTTCATCAGTGTCATCGATCACATCGCCGGTACACGTCTATCGAGAGGGGACAATTACCGGCAAACAAGGAAGAACACAATCAATGCAATGTGACAATATGATGCATGAATGTGACATGGCAAAATGAGCGTGTTTTGGCTAATGCAACTTAGAACAGATTAAATGAAGTTGGTTTGAACCAAGGGTTCAAATTCAAACAACATATGTGTTTATTTAAATGCCAACTATGCAAATTGCCATATACAGCAACCTTAGGTTGTTCAAACATGCATGAAAATGGTACAGATGGATAGATTGGATTTTTCTGATAATTTTTCATATATAAATTATTTCATTTGGAGCTACGGTTGAATTTATATGATTTTTAGAAGTTTGGGGTATTTTTTAAAATTTCCTGAATTAAAATAAATCCAGAAATTGAATTAATGCGTCAGCATGATGTCACTGTGATGTCAGTAGTCAACTGGGTCGGCCAGGTCAAACCTGACCAGTGGGACCCATATGTCAGCGTCTCAGGCTGGTTTAGGTGGATGACATGTGGGACCAGTCAAAGCTGACTTGGCCAAGGTCAAACTGGCACGTGGGGTCCATGGTATTAACACTAATTTAACAAAAAAAATATACTAATCCTAATTAAGCGCAGGGGCCCACATGGCAGTGGCTCATAGGGTGATTAGTCCCTAACTAAGTGGCCACGTCGGCCCGCCGGAGTTTGGCCGGCGGCGACCTCAAGCCGCGGCGGAAGCGTGCCGGAAATCCGCTACGGGGCTCGGTTTTGCGCGTGGTTTGCGTCTACGGGACGCTGGCAGTGAGGCACATCCGGGGGTGGCAACAGCTCGAGCTGGGGTGGCCGGAGCTCACCGGAATGGAGCTCGCGGCGGCGCCGGCGTTCGGGTGAACTAGGTTTCGGGGTTAGGGAGCACGACAGGAGGCAAAGAGGGGTGTTACGACCTCCTGGGGTTGCACTGAGCACGGCCGCGTGCTCGGTTGCAGCTCTAGGCAACGGTGGCTATGACGGCGACATGGCCGGCGGCGAAGAGCTCTCGGCTCCGGCGGATTTGATAGCTACGCGATGCAAACGATGCAGGGGAGAGAGGGGAAAGATTCCGGTGCTCACGGTGAACTCGCAGAGCAGGCTAGTGGGCCGGGGATGGCTTGGTGACGACGAAACAACAACGCCGATCTCGGGTGCCCGAGGAGGAAGACGAGGGTGAAGGCGGCTCCACAGGGCATCCGGCGTCTTGTGGCTCGGCGGAGCCTCTGGGCGCAACGACGAGGCGAGGCAATGGTTGTGTCCACGGCGGTGCTCGTCGGTGGCGACGGCTGCGCTCGGGTTCGGGAGAGAGAGGGAGAGAGGCGGGGCAGGGAGAGAGGGGAACGGTGCAGCGAGTGAGGGAGAGGAGCGAAGGAATACGGGGCGTCATCGTGGCGTCGCCAGGAGGGGCCGGGGAAGCAAGAGGTGGCCAGGGCAGCGTCGGCGCTCGCCACGCACCTGGTTGTCCTCCTGGCAGAAGGAGGAAGACGACACGGGGAGGTGGCGGTGGTGGGCTGGGCCAGGCCTCAGCCACAGTGCCGGGCCAGGTGTCTGTGCCAGGTAAGCTGGCCCAGTGGCTTCTCTTTCTCTCTTATTTCTATTTAATTCTGTTTTCTATTTTCTGTAGTTTGTTTTGATTTAGTTTTAGACACTAAATCATTTTTTATTGCTTCTGATAATTATGGTAGGGACTAGTTGGATTATTCCAAAGCCCTTCATCAAAGATCAGAATTATTGGACATATATTAATTAATTAACAAATATATATCCAATGCAAATAGTTATTTATTTAATTCAAAGGCCCAAAATAATTAACTCTGAGATACCAAAAATATTGTTTTGAGTTTTACCTCTTTGCAATATTTTCAGAGACTAAGAGGAACATTTTCTTGGACTTCTTTGAGGAGATTTTAATGTTGATCATTTTTAGAAGGTTTCTGAGGCTTTGAAAATTCCTCAATTCAAATTTCATTTAAATTTAGACATGATGACATGAATATCAAGCAAAGACAACAAGGCTAATCTAGGGCTGTGACAATAGGCATCACGTCCGCAACAAGTAGACCGACTCCTGCCTGCATCTACTACTATTACTCCACACATCGACCGACTCCTGCCTGCATCTAGAGTATTAAGTTCATAAGAACAGAGTAACGCCTTAAGCAAGATGACATGATGTAGAGGGATAAACTCATGCAATATGATATAAACCCCATCTTTTTATCCTCGATGGCAACAATACAATACGTGCCTTGCAACCCTTTCTGTCACTTGGTAAGGACACCGCAAGATTGAACCCAAAGCTAAGCACTTCTCCCATGGCAAGAAAGATTAATCTAGTAGGCCAAACCAAACTAATAATTCGAAGAGACTTGCAAAGATAACTCAATCATACATAAAAGAATTCAGAGGAGATTCAAATATTTCTCATAGATAAACTTGATCATAAACCCACAATTCATCGGATCTCGACAAACACACCGCAAAAAGGGTTTACATCGAATAGATCTCCACAAGAGAGGGGGAGAACATTGTATTGAGATCCAAAAAGGCGGAAGAAGCCATCTAGCTAATAACTATGGACCCAAAGGTCTGTGGTAAACTACTCACAACTCATCGGAGGGGCTAAGGTGTTGATGTAGAAGCCCTCTGTGGTCGATTCCCCCTCCAGCGGAGCGCCGGTGAAGGCTCCAAGATGGGATCTCGCGGATACAGAAGGTTACGGTGGTGGAAATTGTGTTTCGTTGGCTTCCTGGATGTTTTCGGGGTACGTAGTCTTATATAGGAGGAATAAGTACGTGGGTGGCCGCTCGAGGGGCCCACGAGACAGGGGGCGCACCCTATAGGGGTGGGCGCGCCCTACCCTCTCGTGGCCGCCTCGGCTGCTTCTTGACTTGCACTCCAAGTCCTCTGGATCACGTTCGTTCCAAAAATCACGCTCCCGAAGGTTTCATTCCGTTTGGACTCCGTTTGATATTCCTTTTCTTCGAAATACTGAAATAGGAAAAAAACAGCAATACGGGCTGGGCCTCCGACTAGTAGGTTAGTCCCAAAAATGATATAAATGTGTAAAATAAAGCCCATAAACATCCAAAAGGGGTAATATAATAGCATGAAACAATCAAAAATTATAGATATGTTGGAGACGTATCACGGCACTGATAGAGCGAGCCAATGCATTGCTTGTTTTAAGTATAAATTTCTATTAAAGCTAATTAAATTTAAGTAAAGTGACCACTAGCTCCTGTTATTACAATACCAATACAGACCCGCTCGTGAACCGACATGTGGCCGGAGTAGGTTTCTTAATGGTGGCGTTTGAATGCGCCGAGGATGCATCTTCTGCCGGGCGTGCAGCGAACGAGGGAGGGGTAGTAACTGTTGTCGCCTATACACACTCAGCTTACTGTTGAATCCAGTTCCCCAAGAGCTAAAAAATGAACTGCTGCCACCGCCTACACACTCGTTCACTCGGAGAGACTCCAATGGCGATCCATGGGGTGAGCCTGCTGGATATGGACTTCAACAAGGAGTTCCCCTTTGAGTTCGCCGTTCAGTCCTATGGCTGCACCAAGTTGAATGTGATGTACACCAATGATCCAAACTAGGTCAAGCTCTGCCTCGCCGAGTTCAAGTAGTACCTACAGGACGAGAAAGCACAAGGTTGCATGACTAGACCTTGTGTCCATCCATTTGTCTCCTGACAGGGACCAGCGGATCGTCGTCGCCCAGGTTTGTGTGCGGGACGAGGTTCTCATCTACCACTTCTGTAGGGCCATCAGAGGTTCTGGAGCATCCGCCCGTTTCATCGGCAGCGCCGACTGCACCTTCGCTACGGTGGAGAGAAGGAAGAACGTGACGATTCGGCCATCTGGTGCAACAAGCTTGTCATCCAGAAGCAATACAAGATCATCGACAATGGGCAGGAGAAGAACTCCATGGTTGACCTCGCCGAGACCATCATCGACCCCTGATACGCCAACATGAAAGAAGACAACGATACCAAGGACCTGAACACGTGGGAGGTACCTCTGAATCTAGACTACATAACCTACGCGGCCAAGGACGCATACGCATGCTACGACATGTACAAGCAGATCTTGGACATGAGGACGTGTCTTCTTCCCGTAACCGACGAGTACACGGACAGCCGCAGCGTCATGATCAAGCGTGCGAGGAAGGTCTAGATGTTGTACTTTATCTGTTTATAAGCACCTTTATCATCTGAGTGTTTCATGCACTAGCCTATGTTTCGTAATTATCTGTTTTGTCCGAAATATTTCTTTTAAGAACCCAGTAACCTGATTGCTTTTTTTAGTGGCTATTTGCTTATGTATGTAACTAGTTCACTTGTCCGTTAAAAAAAACTAGTTCCTCGGCTGCCGTGCTTTGAATATCCTTCCTCCCAACATATTTCCCTCCTCAGGTGGACCCAGCAGGTCTCTGAATTTTCTCCCACTTTCTTTTTCGATGTAAACTGAGTTTTCTCCGAGTACCTTTCTCCAAATGGACTAAAAAACAAATGGACTGGCTGACATGTGGGCCTGTAGGTCGAAGCCTAAGAAGGCGTTGGATTTACATCCAACAGCCGGCATTCTTCCTCAATATCTCATCTTCTTCCCCCAACACTGTCGGGACCTCCTGCTCCTGCCTTCGGCGTCCAGCGGTGTTGTTTTGCGCTCCTCAGTGAAACGCTAACCCACCGACGGCCAGGCCATCCCTCCACTCTGCACCTCCCGTTATTCTATACCAAGTGTAGGCCCACCCCGCACCCAAACCAGTCAAGTTTCCCATTCCTCTCCGTCTGCGACTCCACTGCCGCGTCTTCCCCATCTCCGGGTCATTCCAGTCTGGGCCTCGCCGTCGTCCACCGCCTTGGTGTGCTCGTGTAGCGACCAGACCTCAAACAATCTGATCTCTGTGCATCAGTGTCATCCCTGGATCAGTCATGCTGACACACACAGTACTCGAAGGATTTATAACAGAGTAGCAATCACACACTTATTACATCGAATGTCTCCAAAGAGAACTTATTACAAATAAACATGGCTTAAGGCCATCTAATAACGATAACAGCGGAAGGCTTGGAAGATAAAGTGAGTCCATCAACTCCAACGGCATCACAGAGTATAGAACCACGATCCTAAGGCATCTTACTCGTTGTCTGAAAAATCTGCAACATGAATGTTGCAGCCCGAAAACGGGTCAGCACATGGAATATGCTGGCAAGGTAACACATAGAGGGTAATGAAAGAATAAAGCTATACTACATGCATATATGGCTTGATGGAAAGCTCTATGGTTACAGTTTTGCATAAAGCCAATTTTTCCCTACTGCAAAGGAATAAATTTATTTAACTATCATGGTGGTTGTTAAACATTGAGAATGGTTGACAGCATTCTCAATCCCAATTAAGTAACATCATCATTAAAACCCAACAATATTAATTAAAGTAACATGATGAGATTCACATGATAATCCAAGTACTAGATACTCAAAACGTCCATAACCTGGGACACGACTAATCATGATTAGTTTATACACTCTGCAGAGGTTGCGCACTTTTCCCCACACGACTCGATCTCCTCCGTTGGTTTTCTCGCACTACATGGTGTTTGAGAAACGGATGACCGAGACATAGTCTTTCAGAAGCGCTAGCACCTTACGATAGGTAGACCTGTACACCTACTTTCCCCTACATCTGCTAGTCTACCACTGTAAGAGTTCGCACAACTTAATCAACTATGCTAGAGCTCATAATAGCATGTGGCTGCACACGGAAGTTTCTAGCATGAATAATCTTATGATCCCTTTGAGCCTGGGTGGCGGTCCAAAAACAAACAGGCAATCCTGGAATACGCAGGTACCTCAATCCACCCAGATGTGTATTAAAATTGCCACCTTAAATAAACCATTAATTAACAATCTCACATCTATCATGGATACACTCACCCAATCCACGTCTACTAGCATAGCATGACATAATAAGCAAACATAGAAAGTAACTCCCAAAGGTTTAATAATAAAACAGGTAATAGGTACTACCTCATCTACTTCCCAAAATCCACATATTAATCAGATCCTAACCATGCAATTGTTTGAGGATTGATCTAATTCATAAAAACTGGGTAATAAAGAAGTATGATCAAAGTGTTACTTGCCTTGTTGATGATCCGCGAAACCTAGGGATTCGAAATAGCAAGCGGTGCAATCCGGGTACTCTATCGCAAGCAAACAAACAAACAAGCATACAATAAGTACTCATCTAATGCACAGGTAAAACTCAAATAAGAGATCTAACCAGAAAGCTCAACTTAAGAACTCCGGTTTACAAAAAGAATCAAATCGAACGAAGAAACAAAATTCAAACGGGGAAAGAAACAAGCTTCGTTTACTAATCTGGACCTAAGTCTAATTTTGCAGAAGCAAAAACTTGTTTGAGTAGATTATTCAGAAAGAGGGTTTCGAGACGAAACTCTAGGCGCTTGAATCGCCTGATTCCGGTAAACGAGCAAAAAGTTATACTAAAACGAAAATCGGATCAGAAATCACGATCGGAAAAATCACGGAATATATCCGAGAAAAAGAAAAATGATGAACAGATTAACGAACGAACATTCGTTATCTAGATCTAAACGATGAACGCGTTCGTTAAAACGAACGAACGAGCGAACGCTTGCTAATTAACCAAACCGGAAAAAACCCGATCTAATAAAAAAACGAATCTAAAAAAACCGACGGAAAAACTGAACGGTTTTTCTAAAAAAAAAACGACGGCAGCAAGGTCAACCTCGGGGTGTGGGTCAGCAGCGGCGGCGGCTCCGGCGAGGGCGGCGGTGGTCGGCGGAGACGGCGGCGGGGTTCGGCGAGGCGGCGGCGGTCGGCGGCGACGGCGGCGGCGGCGGCGGCGGGCTAGGGTTAGGGTTTGGGCGGCGGCGGCGGCTCGGGCTGGGGCTGGTGGCGGCTTGGGCTGGGGTCGGCCAGGGCGCGGCTTATAAAGACCCGGCCAGGCGGAGTCCTGGCCGGTTACGGCCCGTAGTCGGTTTGGATTTTTTTTAAATAATTATCGCGCAGAAAATCAAACGAAAGAAATACTAAACGGACTCCAAAAATCCCGAAATAAATTTTCCCCGGCTTCTAAAATCAAGCCGGTTTAGATGAACATTTATTTGGGCCTAAATGCAATTTTGAAAAACACGCATTTTTCCTAAATTCAAATAAAATAGCGAGAAAATCCAAAATAAAATCTTATTTGATTTTTTATTAAATCCTCAATATTTCTTTATTTTGGGAAAGTCATTTTATTCCCTCTCTCATATTTACATAATTGAAATAATTGAAGATAAAATAAATAAAATCAAATGATCCTACTTTCAAAATTTGAGAAAACTCAAATATGAAAATATCGAAATCCCCAACTCTCTCCGTGGGTCCTTGAGTTGCGTAGAATTTCTAGGACCGAGGCAAAATGCATTAAATATTATATACAATAATGATCTATTGTATAACATTCCAAATTGAAAATTTGGGATGTTATAAACCTACCCCCCTTAAGATGAATCTCGCCCTCGAGATTCGGGTTGGCTAGAAAATAGGTGAGGGTGGTCCTTCAGCAAATCTTCCTCTCGCTCCTAGGTGGCTTCATCCTCGGTGCGGTGGCTCCACTGAACTTTGCAAAACTTGATAACTTTGCTGCGGGTGACTCGGCTGGCATACTCAAGAATCTTGACGGGTTTCTCCTCATAGGTCAAATCACTGTCCAACTGAATCGCCTCTAGTGGCACGGTATGTCTTAGCGGTATATCAGCCATCTCTGTGTGGCACTTCTTCAACTGGGAAACGTGGAACACACCATGAACTCCTGACAATCCCTCAGGCAATTCCAACTTGTAGGCAACTTCTCCCATACGTTCCAAAACTTTGTACGGTCCCACAAAACCTGGTGCTAACTTTCCCTTGACTCCAAAACGCTTAACTCCTCGAAGTGGGGATACACGAAGATAGACTCTATCTCCGACTTCGTAAACTGTCTACTTGCGTTTTGAATCCGCATAGCTTTTCTGCCTGGACTGGGCTACCTTGAGCCTGTCGCAAATCAACTTCACTTTCTGTTCAGACTCCTTAATCAAATCCGGTCCAAACAACTAGCGGTCTCCAACTTCGTCCGAGGACAACGGGTCCATCACCTCCTTCCATATAATGCTTCGAAAGGGGCCATCTTCAAACTGGATTGATAACTATTGTTGTAAGAGAACTCTGCATATGGCAAATTGTCGTCCCAACTAGATCCGTAATCTAGCGCACAAGCTCTCAACATATCCTCCAAAATTTGATTGACTCTCTCGGTCTGTCCATCTTTCTGCGGATGAAAAGCTGTACTGAACTCTAGCCTGGTACCCAAAGTTTCATGCAACTGATTCCAGAACTTTGAGGTAAACTGGGTTCCTCTATCTGATACAATGCTCCTGGGAACTCCATGCAGACATACGATCCTGGTCATGTATATCTTGGCCAACTTAGCACTGGTGTAAGTGGTCTTCACTGGAATGAAATGTGCTACCTTCGTCAAACGATCGACTACAACCCAAATCGAGTCAAAGCCTAAACGAGTCCTGGGCAATCCCGTGATAAAATCCATGCCTAACTTATCCCACTTCCATTCGGGTACCGGCAATGGTTGTAGCAATCCTGCTGGCTTCTGATGCTCTACCTTTACTCTCTGACATACATCACAAACTGCTACATATTCCGCAATATCCTTCTTCATTCCGGTCCACCACAAAGTCTCCTTCAAATCCAAATACATCTTGGTATTTCCTGGGTGAATCGAATACGGCGAATCATGAGCCTCTTGCAAAATCAACTTCCTGATCTCCGGGTCATTAGGCACATAAACACGGTCTTCAAACCATAAGGTATCATGCTCATCCTCACGAAATCCCTTAGCTTCTCCTTTATCTCAGCAATTTCCTTGTCGGTCTTCTGAGCTTCTCTGATCTTATCCATCAAGGTCGACTGAATTTCCAATGCTGCTACATAGACTCTCGGAACTATCTCCAAACATAGTACGCAAAGGTCCTCGGCTAACTCCTGTGGCAACCCTGCGGTCATGGGTGTATTGACATGGCTCTTACGGCTCAACGCGTCGGCTACAACGTTAGCCTTCCCGGGGTGGTACTGCAATCTCATGTCATAATCCTTGATGAGCTCCAACCATCTCCTTTGCCTGAGATTCAACTCCTTCTGCGTGAAAATGTACTTCAAACTCTTGTGATCCGTGTAGACCTCACAATGATTTCCGATAAGAAAATGTATCCATGTCTTCAATGCATGCACTACGGCTGCTAACTCCAAATTGTGTGTGGCATAATTCAACTCATGAGGTTTAAGCTATCGTACGCATACGAAACAACTCTCCCCTCCTGCATAAGCACTGCCCCAAGTCCTCGACGTGAAGCGTCGCAATACACCTCGTAATCCTTGCTCTGATCTGGCAGAATCAACACTGGTGAGGTAACCAAACATTTCTTCAATTCTTGGAAACTGACCTCACATTCCTCAGTCCAATTGAACTTGGTATCCTTCTTCAACAACTCCGTCATGGGCTTTGCAATCTTTGAAAAAATTTCAATGAATCTTTGGTAGTATCCTGCCAGTCCAAGGAAACTCCGGATCTCTCCAACTGTTGTTGGTGCTACCCAATTTGTCACGGTGACAAAGTTGGTGGGGTCTACTGCTATACCCTCTCCAGATATAACATATCCGAGGAATCCAACTTCCTTCAACCAAAATTCACATTTGCTGAACTTGGCATATAATTGGTGTTCTCTGAGCTTCTCCAATACCAAACGCAAATGCTCCTTATGCTCCTCTTCGTTCTTTGAGTGAACCAAAATATCGTCAATGAAAACCACGATGAACTTATCCAGAAACTCCATAAATACTTTGTTCATCATGTTCATGAAATAGGCAGGCGCGTTCGTCAGACCAAATGACATAACGCTATACTTGTACATCCCATACCTGGTGGTAAAAGCCGTCTTAGGTATATCCTGCTCTCGAATCTTCAACTGATGGTATCCTGATCACAAATCAATCTTGGAAAATACCTTTGCTCCCTGCAATCGGTCAAATAGGTCATTGACCATCGGCAGTGGGTACTTGTTCTTGATTGTTACTACATTCAAGCCTCAATAGTCAACAACCATCCTTAATGATCCATCTTTTTTCTCCACTAGAAGTACTGGTGACCCCCAGGGCGAAGAACTTGGGCGAATATAGCCTTTATCCAGTAACTCCTTAATCTGACTCTTAATCTCCTCCAAATCATTTGCTTGGCAAAAGCTCAATTAAAAACTCGATGTCTCTATCCGGTGGCATGCCTGGCAACTCTTCTGGAAATACGTCAGGAAAATCCTTCACCACTGGTACTTCCGCCTGCACAACTCCTGATAAGGAATTTACGTGCATCCTCTTTGGCTCATGTCTTGATACACACCTTACCCTTCTCCCTTCTGGGGTAGTAAGAAAAATTGACTTACTGGCGCAATCGATGTTTCCTCCATACATCGATAGCCAATCCATACCTAGAATCACATCCAAACCTTGAGATTCCAAAATGATTAAGTCCGAGGGGAAAACATGCTTGCCTATACTCAACGGCACTTGAAAACATCCTCGGCTCGCCATATACTCTGCTCCTGGTGAGGTTACTAGCATGGGTGTTCCTAGAACCTTGGTGGGCAGTCTATACTTATCCACAAATCCCCTTGATATGTATGAATGCGATGCACCAGTATCAAAAAGAACGAGTGCAGTAAATGACTTAACCAAAAACTTACCTATTACTGCATCTGGCTGGGCTTCAACCTCCTCCACGCTAACGTGGTTCACTTGTCCTCTGTTGAAAGGGTTCGGCTTCTTCCTAGAGCTTCCATTGCCATTCCCATTCCGGCCTTCAGGACATTCATTGGCGTAATGTCCGGTCTTCTGGCACTTAAAGCAAGTGACTTGACTCAGATCTCTCTTGGCTGGTGTTGAGGGGTTGGTACGGTTCTGGCCATTGCCTCCTCCATTCCCGTTACCATTCTTGGAACCATTATGGTTGTGTGAGCTACCACCTCCATGGGTATGGTGGAACTGTCCTCCCAATTTCAGGGTAAAACGTGGCTTCTACTAAGCTCTAGAATTGTATTTCCCTTGTCCATACGTCCTCTTGCGGTTTTCAATCTGCTGCTGCTTCCCTTCAATCATAAGAGAACGGTCTACCAACTCCTGGTAGTTGTTGAAACTTGCTACCATCAACTGCATACTCAACTCATCATCCAGTCCTTCCAGAAACTTCTCTTGCTTAGCTGCATCTGTAGCAACGTCATCTGGGGCATAACGTGCTAGCTTACTAAAGTCATCCACATACTGGCCAACTATACGTCCTCCCTGGCGTAAGTTGCGAAACTCACGCTTCTTCATGGCCATAGCTCCTGCTGAAACATGAGCGGTACGGAAAGCCTGCTGAAACTGATACCACGCGATAGTGTCTACTGGATAGGTGGCTGTGAAATTCTCCAGCCGTGATGCTGCGGGTCCCTCAAGCTGATGTGCGGCAAATCGCACCTTCTCCGCATCTGTGCATCCTGCAGTGGTTAACTCCCTGGCTGTCTTGCAAAGCCAATCATCTGCAATAATCGGCTCGGTGCTACTCGAGAACACCGGCGGATTCAACCTAAGAAAATGGGTTAAGTGATCAACAGGTGGTGGTGGTGGTGGGTTGTTATTGTTGTTGTTCCCCTGATTCTGATTCTAGACTAGAATCTGCATCAATGCATTCTGCTGCTGGATCAACTGGGTGAGCTCCGGTGGAAAAGCAAATCCGTTGTCACGTCTCGGAGGCATCTGAGGGTTTAGAAAAGATGAGAATACATAATAGAATGAGGTCTAGAGGGAAAAACACTACCCATATGCACATGAGACAAATTTCAATCAAAACACTTCATTCAAACAAGCAAGGGCATACAACAGTCTATCTATCGTTACAAAAGTGCTCGGACTATACTAGATACATGGGGGAAATACTACTACTGTTATGGTGGTCTACTAGAAAAACTGCTCCGATGAAGACTCCATGATATCTGCTCCAGCTTCGTCAACATAGTCATCATCACTATCGTCCGGGTCCGAGTCGGTGTCGTCGATGATGATATAGTTCTCTGGACAAGTGCAATCTTCGTCTTCTCCAGTTGCTGGAAATCCCATGAACACTCTTAGCTTCTTTTTCAGATCATCATTCTTCTCTACTAGCGTTGCTATTTCCTCCTCATATCCATCACGTGTAGACTTGAGTTCTTCCTCCAGTTCCGTGATCTTGGTCATGGCCTTCTTTAGATCCATCATGCCTGCGCACATCTGGTTCTCCTGGCGTCGAATGTGCTGGTTTAACTCCTGGATGAAAGCTGCAATTGATCTGTCCTTCCTGGTGCTGACCATCTCCCATTGCTCATCTCGGTGCCCACAAATCTGGTAGATAGTATCCTTAAGCTCCTTGTGGTAAACTTCTCCAATATGTCCCATGGTGATGTGGGATGCCATGCTCTTTCCTAAGCTCCAGGTTGGTGCAGCAAAGGAAAACTCTATGGGCTCAGTGACGGGCATGAACGTCCTTCCTGGAACATGAATTTGAATCATACAGCGCTCCTCTTCAGGTAATGTGGTGTTGTAGGTCCAGGTGAAGCTTGGTACTCTGATGTTCAGATATCTCGTGATTTCCTTCAGGTGTCGTCCAAAGGGTGTATCTTCATCGGGTTGCGTGAACTTGTTCCTTGCATCCGCCATCCTAAAAGAATAGAAAAGATGAGGTATCAGAAATGATAAGATAGAGTAGTGATGTAGGGCTTTAGCTTAGTGGTCGTGTCCTACAGTCAGCGTGTGCTCTGATACCATCTTGTAGCGACCAGACCTCAAACAGTCTGATCTCTATGCATCAGTGTCATCCCTGGATCAGTAATGCTGACACACACAGTACTCGAAGGATTTATAACAGAGTAGCAATCACACACTTATTACATCGAATGTCTCCAAAAAGAACTTATTACAAATAAATATGGCTTAAGGCCATCTAATAACGATAACAGCGGAAGGCTTGGAAGATAAAGTGAATCCATCAACTCCAACGGCATCACTGAGTATAGAACCACGATCCTAAGACATCTTACTCGTCGTCTAAAAAATCTGCAACATGAACGTTGCAGCCCGAAAACGGGTCAGCACATGGAATATGCTGGCAAGGTAACACATAGAGGGTAATGAAATAATAAAGCTATACTACATGCATATATGGCTTGGTGGAAAGCTCTATGGTTACAGTTTTGCATAAAGCCAATTTTTCCCTACTGCAAAGGAATAAATTTATTTAACTATCATGGTGGTTGTTAAACATTGAGAATGGTTGACAGCATTCTCAATCCCAATTAAGTAACATCATCATTAAAACCCAACAATATTAATTAAAGTAACATGATGAGATTCACATGATAATCCAAGTACTAGATACTCAAAACGTCCATAACCTGGGACACGACTAATCATGATTAGTTTATACACTCTGCAGAGGTTGCGCACTTTTCCCCACACGACTCGATCTCCTCCGTTGGTTTTCTCGCACTACATGGTGTTTGAGAAACGGATGACCGAGACATAGTCTTTCAGAAGCGCTAGCACCTTACGATAGGTAGACCTGTACACCTACTTTCCCCTACATCTGCTAGTCTACCACTGTAAGAGTTCGCACAACTTAATCAACTATGCTAGAGCTCATAATAGCATGTGGCTGCACACGGAAGTTTCTAGCATGAATAATCTTATGATCCCTTTGAGCCTGGGTGGCGGTCCAAAAACAAACAGGCAATCCTGGAATACACAGGTACCTCAATCCACCCAGATGTGTATTAAAATTGCCACCTTAAATAAACCATTAATTAACAATCTCACATCTATCATGGATACACTCACCCAATCCACGTCTACTAGCATAGCATGACATAATAAGCAAACATAGAAAGTAACTCCCAAAGGTTTAATAATAAAACAGGTAATAGGTACTACCTCATCTACTTCCCAAAATCCACATATTAATCAGATCCTAACCATGCAATTGTTTGAGGATTGATCTAATGCATAAAAACTGGGTAATAAAGAAGTATGATCAAAGTGTTACTTGCCTTGCTGATGATCCGCGAAACCTAGGGATTTGAAATAGCAAGTGGCGCAATCCGGGTACTCTATCGCAAGCAAACAAACAAACAAGCATACAATAAGTACTCATCTAATGCACAGGTAAAACTCAAATAAGAGATCTAACCAGAAAGCTCAACTTAAGAACTCCGGTTTACAAAAAGAATCAAATCGAACGAAGAAACAAAATTCAAACGGGGAAAGAAACAAGCTTCGTTTACTAATCTGGACCTAAGTCAAATTTTACAAAAGCAAAAACTTGTTTGAGTAGATTATTCGGAAAGAGGGTTTCGAGATGAAACTCTAGGCGCTTGAATCGCCTGATTCCGGTAAACGAGCAAAAAGTTATACTAAAACAAAAATCGGATCAGAAATCGCGATCGGAAAAATCGCGGAATAAATCTGAGAAAAAGAAAAACGACGAAGAGATTAACGAACGAACGTTCGTTATATGGATCTAAACGATGAACGCGTTCGTTAAAATGAACAAACAAGCGAACGCTCGCTAATTAACCTAAACCGGAAAAAAACCGATCTAATAAAAAACGAATCTAAAAAAACTGACGGAAAAACCGAACGGTTTTTCTAAAAAAACGGCGGCGGCGAGGTCAACCTCGGGGTGCGGGTTGGCGGCGGTGGCGGCTCCGGTGAGGGCGGCGGTGGTCGGTGCCGACGGCGGCGGGGTCCGGCAAGGCGGCGGCGGTCGGCGGCGACGGCGAGCGGCGGTGGTGGCAGCAGCGAGCGGCGGCGACGCATGGCGCGGGCGGCAGCGGCGGCGGGCTAGGGTTAGGGTTTGGGCTGCGGCGACAGCTCGGGCTGGGGCTGGCGGCGGCTTGGGCTGGGGTCGGCCCGGGCGCGGCTTATAAAGACCCGGCCAGGCGGAGTCCTGGCCGGTTACGGCCCATAGTCGGTTCGGAATTTTTTAAAATAATTATCGTGCAGAAAATCAAATGAAAGCAATATTAAACGGACTCCAAAAATCCCGAAATAAATTTTCCCCGGCTTCTAAAATCAAGCCGGTTTAGATGAACATTTATTTGGGCATAAATGCAATTTTGAAAAACACGCATTTTTCCTAAATTCAAATAAAATAGCCAGAAAATCCAAAATAAAATCTTATTTGATTTTTTTATTAAATCCTCAATATTTCTTTATTTTGGGAAAGTCATTTTATTCCCTCTCCCATATTTATATAATTGAAATAATTGAAGATAAAATAAATAAAATCAAATGATCCTACTCTCTCCGTGGGTCCTTAAGTTGCGTAGAATTTCTAGGATCGAGGCAAAATGCATTAAATATGATATGCAATAATGATCTATTGTATAACATTCCAAATTGAAAATTTGGGATGTTACAGCTCAGCGCGGCGTGGTCAACATACGAGAGTCATCGGAAGAGGACTGTACATGGAGAGCCTGACGCCTTGGACCCACGAGGTCCATGGTCGCACGCAAGGAAAGTTCCTCCTTATTACGCATTGTACGTGAACTGTACGTGGGAAGGGCTTCTATATTTCTTGAAAAAGCGTTCCCCCCGCTGACAGGTCGGACCCACCAGCTATATCTTTGCACGCAAGGAAGTGCCTCCTTATTACGCACAAAAAATGAATACCCCCATGATGACCCACAAGTGTAAGGGATCAATCATAGTCCTTTCGATAAGTAAGAGTGTCGAACCCAATGAGGAGCAGAAGGAAATGATAAGCGGGTTTTGATAAGGTTTTCTCTGCAAGCAATGAAATTGTAGGTGATAGATAATTTTGTGATAAGATAAATGGTAACGAGTGACAAGTAAATAAGGTAAATAAAGTGCAACAAGGTGGACCAATCCTTTATGTAGCAAAGGATAAGCCTGGACAATTTCTAATAATGAGGAAGGAGCTCCCGAGGACACATGGGAATTATCGCCAATCTAGTTTTCATCACGTTCATATGATTCGCGTTCAGTACTTTGATAATTTGATATGTGGGTGGACCGGTGCTTGGGTACTGCCCTTACTTGGACAAGCATCCCACTTATGATTAACCCCTATTGCAAGCATCCTCAACTACAAAAGAAGTATTAAGGTAAACCTAACCACAACATTAAACATATGGATCCAAATCAGCCCCTAACGAAGCAACGCATAAACTAGGGTTTAAGCTTTTGCCACTCTAGCAACCCATCATCTACTTATTACTTCCCAATGCCTTCCTCTAGGCCCAAATAATGGTGAAGTGTCATGTAGTCGACGTTCACATAACACCACTAGAGGAAAAGACAACATACATCTCATCAAAATATCAAACGAATACCAAATTCACATGACTACTAATAGCAAGACTTCACCCATGTCCTCAGGAACAAATGTAACTACTCACAAAGCATATTCATGTTCATAATCAGAGGGGTAATAATATGCATAAAGGATTTGAACATATGATCTTCCACCAAGTAAACCAATTAACATCAACTACAAGGAGTAATCAACACTACTAGCAACCCATAGGTACCAATTTGTGGGATACAAGATTGGATACAAGAGATGACCTAGGGTTTGGAGAGGAGATGGTGCTAGTGAAGATGTTGATGGAGATTGACCCCCTCCCGATGAGAGGATCGTTGGTGATGATTTCCCTCTCCCGGAGGGAAGTGTTCCCGGCAGAACAGCTCCGCCAGAGCCCTAGATTAGTTCCGCCAAGTTCCGCCTTGTGGCGGCGGAGTTTCGTCCCGTAAGCTTGCCATGAATTTTTCCAGGGTAAAATCTCTAATATAGCAGAAGATGGACACCGGGGGGCCACCATGGGGTCCAGGAGACAGGGGCGCGCCCAGCAGGGGGGGCGCCCCCCACTCTCCTGGCTGAGGTGTGGGCCCCCTGGTGTATTTCATTCGCCCAATAATTCTTATTAATTCCAAAAAGATGTTTCATGGAGTTTCAGGATTTTTGGAGCAGTGCAGAATAGGTTTCCAATGTTTGCTCCTTTTCCAGCCAGAATTCCAGCTGCCGGCATTCCACCTCTTCATGATAAACCTTGTAAAATAAGAGAGAATGTCGGTGTAGTGAAAACCAGGGCTACACTAACCACCGGGCATGGGCCACGACCGCTACAATTACACTAAAGAGGATCCATCTTCGCCGACAAGCGCTACATCGGCAAGCAAGACTCAAGCCACCTTCCCGGCAAGGAGCATTCTGCCCTGCTAGGGAGGACAGATACAAGGCCCTCCTGTCGATGTACTAGAGTAGGGGTACCCTAGTATCCCGAACTTGTGCACGGGCAGTTGCAGCGCCGCGCGGCAAGGCTTGCAGGGTGACCGCCAAGACCCTCCGTGGTTCCCTTGAAGACCATTCAAGAACAAAGTACTCAAACCAAGGCCCCGGCAAGAGGAGCTTGCCGGGAAGGCCAACCCAGGCCCCGGCAAGAGGAGCTTGCCGGGAAGGCCAACCCAGGCCCCGACAAGAGAAGCTGGCCGGGAAGAAGACAAGACCCCGGCAAGAGGAGCTTGCCGGGAAGGCCACTCAAAGGCATGCCAAGAAAGCTTGCCGCGACGCGCCGCGCGTCCCGGCAAGGCCCGGTGAGCGACAAGCTCCCGAACACGACAAGACGACGACCGCGGCAAGGAGCTTGCCGCGGGAAACCCCCACTTCGTGCCCGCGCTCCAGCACACCTGCTAACGTGTCGCTTTAGGACTCTCCTAAGCACACGTGGCAGGAGGCCGTGCAGCTAGGGGTGCGCGGTGGCAAGCAGGCGCTGACAAGATAACCATCGTGGCAAACGGTGGCGTCCCTAGCGGTCCGTTTCGGTACTGTTTAGGCAACACAGACAGGCATTTAATAACCTTGTCCCCTGCCGTCAGAGTTAGGTAGGGTGCACTGTGTCCACAGTAGCGGTAGCTGCACCTACCGCATCCTTTTCCATTTTTACCCTTCTAGTCTACGTTGCCACCTGTGGGTGACCCCTTGAAAGTATAAAAGGAGGCCCAAGTGCAACGTAGAAGGGGTTCGGTTGGGGCTCATTCGAAACATCAGGAACACTCTCATGCTCAGTCTGGCAGCGTCCATCGCTCCTGAGCAAGAATTCAATATACACAAACAAGAAGCAGTAGGGTTTTACGCATCCGTGCGGCCCGAAGGTGGGTAAAACCGCTCGCGTGTACTGCCTCGATCCGCTCTTTGTGCGCTCTCCGCCTCCCATCGAACCGAAAAGGGGCCCGGTCCCCATAGGTGTTGGTGGATCAGCCTCCCCCGACATCTTTGGCGCGCCAGGTAGGGGGCTTCGGAGGCAGCTGTTCCGTCCACGTCGATCCCACCACCACCGGAGCAAGCGGGTGGTGGGGTGGACGCCGGCAGAAGTCTGGCAGTTGGTCCAGTTGTTTCCTCATCGTCATGGCACCTAAGAAGCAAGTGGCCAAAAGAACGACGCCAGTGTGGCAACAGAAAAGCTAAGTCATGCGAAACTTTAGATATTTTCTTTCTATATAGAGTTATTTTCCTCGAACGACCGTGCTTTGTATGGAAAACCTATGCGCGGAGGAACCAACTCGTAGCTAGTTGCGCCCTTACTTTGTTTCGAGTCCGCTCAACAACTTAAGTGAGCTGCGACTAGTTGCGACAAGGTTTCTTATCAGTAGCGGCACCGCCAGCAGGCTGCTGATGTTCCGCACTCAGGGCTCGCGGCTCGGGTGCCTGCGCCAACAAGTTCCCTAAACGCGTAGGGTGGACATACAAAGAGAGGTTGAACAGGAAGATACCATGCACTATTTATTTGAGATTTCTGCATAGACCTGTATGCCAAGGAACCTTCTCGGGGCTAGTTGCGCTCCATGTTGCCTCGAGTCCGCTCGGCAACTTGTGCGGTTGCGCTAGAGCCAAGAAGGTAAACCTTTCCGGGAGGCGACGTTCCCGAATAGCCGCTAAGGGCCTGTTCCCTCAAGCGCTGCTGGCTGGATCGTACGCACCGGAAAGCATTCCAGCAGGCATAGGGAATATGTAGCAGAAGTCAAAATTTGCAAGTGAGTTAAGTGCACTTCAGATGCTAATCACTTGTCATGTTTAAACACAGTTATGGCCCGGGGGCTGGCAACGCCCTTAAGACCAATCTTCTTGATGTCAAGAATGACGAAGTTCTTCGCCATAAGCCTTTCCGGCAACGATCTTGTCGGGAGCCGGTGTCAAGAACAACAAAGTTCTTCGCCATAAGCCTTCCCGATGACGATCTTGCCGGGGGCCGGTGTCAAGGACGATGAAGTTCTTCGCCATAAGCCTTCTCGGCAACAAGCTTGCCGGAAGCCAGCATCGAGAACGTCAAAGTTCTCTGCTAAGGATAAAAACCTTCCTGGCGACGAGCTTGCCGGAAGCCGGCATCGAGAACGTCAAAGTTCTCTGGTAAAGATAAAATCCTTCCTGGCGACAAGCTTGCCAGAAGCCGGCGTCGAGAACGTCAAAAGTCTCCGCGAGAAACATAAGACCTCCCGGCAACAGCCTTGCCGGGAGCAAGAAAGGAAACAAAGCAACACTCTGGCATCGAGATCTATAGAGTTCTCTGCCAGAAAATTTCCATGGAAGTAGGCTCAGGGGTTTGTAGCTCCTTTGAGTGCAACAACAACCATGGCCCATGCCAAGCTTGGTCCCGTCTCCAGCGTCGAATTCATGAAGTTCTCCGATGCAGCCGGGCCCGGGGGCTACTGTCGGTGTAGTGAAAACCAGGGGTACACTAACCGCCGGGCATGGGCCACGACCGCTACAATTACACTAAAGAGGATCCATCTTCGCCGACAAGCGCTACATCGGCAAGCAAGACTCAAGCCACCTTCCCGGCAAGGAGCATTATGCCCTGCTAGGGAGGACAGATACAAGGCCCTCCTGTCGGTGTACTAGAGTAGGGGTACCCTAGTATCCCGAACTTGTGCACGGGCAGTTGCAGCGCCGCGCGGCAAGGCTTGCAGGGTGACCGCCAAGACCCTCCGTGGTTCCCTTGAAGACCATTCAAGAACAAAGTACTCAAACCAAGGCCCCGGCAACAGGAGCTTGCCGGGAAGGCCAACCCAGGCCCCGGCAAGAGAAGCTGGCCGGGAAGAAGACAAGACCCCGGCAAGAGGAGATTGCCAGGAAGGCCACTCAAAGGCATGCCAAGAAAGATTGCCGCGACGCGCCGCGCGTCCCGGCAAGGCCCGGTGAGCGACAAGCTCCCGAACACAACAAGACGACGACCGCGGCAAGGAGCTTGCCGCGGGAAACCCCCACTTCGTGCCCACGCTCCAGCACACCTGCTAACGTGTTGCTTTAGGACTCTCCTAAGCACACGTGGCAGGAGGCCGTGCAGCTAGGGGTGCGCGGTGGCAAGCATGCGCTAACAAGATAACCATCGTGGCAAACGGTGGCGTCCCTAGCGGTCCGTTTCGGTACTGTTTAGGTAACACAGACATGCATTTAATAACCTTGTCCCCTGCTGTCAGAGTTAGGTAGGGTGCACTGTGTCCACAGTAGCGGTAGCTGCACCTACCACATCCTTTTCCATTTTTACCCTTCTAGTCTACGTTGCCACCTGTGGGTGACCCCTTGAAAGTATAAAAGGAGGCCCAAGCGCAACGTAGAAGGGGTTCGGTTGGGGCTCATTCGAAACATCAGGAACACTCTCACGCTCAGTCTGGTAGCGTCCATCGCTCCTGAGCAAGAATTCAATATACACAAACAAGCAGCAATAGGGTTTTACGCATCCGTGCGGCCCGAAGCTGGGTAAAACCGCTCGCGTGTACTGCCTCGATCCACTCTTTGTGCGCTCTCCGCCTCCCACCGAACCGAAAAGGGGTCCGGTCCCCATAGGTGTTGGTGGATCAGCCTCCCCTGACAGAGAATAGCCATAAGTATTGAGATATAATGTGTAATAACATCCCATAATGCAATAAATATTGATATAAAAGCATGATGCAAAATGGACGTATCACCCCCTGCTAGCTGGGACCCACCATAGTGGGTGGCTGACTTGTGGGCCTACTAAGTTGACGAGGACGGAGGGCTTTGACAACTTAGTCAATCTGAACGATTCTAGCTCCAGTGACCGTACGATGTCCATCCAACGACCATAGTGCTTCTTCAACCTCTGGTCTTCTTGCTCCAGCCGCCCAAAGCAGCGTCGGTCGTGTCGTGTGCTCCTGCCTCTCGTAGCCGGCTGGGATGCCGTGAAGGCCTCACCGCCCCCTACTACTCCCACCGCCGGCCCAGGGCATCCCTCTACTCACCCACACCCCCTGTTATTCTGCGGCGACGGCAGCCTCACGCCGCAGCCGAACCAGTGAACCCTCATACTCCTCTCCGCGTGGGCATCCACTGCCGTGTCGTCCTCGGCTCCATGTCGTCCCCTTCCTAGGCCTCGCCGTCGTCCACCGCCTTGGAGCTCTCAGTGCGGCATGGTCAATGTGGTCAACGACCGACTTCCATCGGGAGAGTACCGTACGTGGAGAGGCTGACAGCTGGGTCCACGGCCACAGCCCAATTTTTTTTGATTTGCCAAGTAAGTCACTTTGTCAGGCCTGTTGGGCTACAAATCTTTCAAGACGAGGAGAGCTTCATTCGTTTGGCCGAGAAAATGGCCTATCAGTAATGACAAATGGGCTGGACATTTTTAAAACACATCAAACTGGCAATTAGTTTCAAATACTCTTTTTTTCGTTTCAGGATTTTAAATTGCATTTATTTTTATGCGTGGACAATTTGTTGGTTTTTATATTGATATACATTTATTTTTAAAATCATTTTGGATGTGACTCGAAATTTTGGGATTAAAAACAGTTCGGACCGCACCGAAATATGCAAAATTTCGTATAATTTTTTAACCATGGCCACAATATGGGCTGTAATGCTAACAAAAAGAATATGGGCTCCAAAAAAAACCTTAAGAATTAGCAAATGGGCTGTAAATTATTAGAAATAATGGCAGATGGGCTGTATGCTGTTTTCCACAGATTTGAGGTTTTCCTAAAAAAGGTTGACGCACAAGCAGTGACTGTTGGATTTCCATCCAATGATCGCCGTGCTTCTTCAATCTCTGCTCTTCCTGCTCCAGCCGCTCAAACAAGCGCCGGCGGGACTGCCTGCTCCCTCCTCCTCGCGGTCGGCTATGCTGCCGCGCAGGCCTCACCGCCCCATTGTACTCCCATTGCTGGCCCAGCCATCCCTCTACTCACCCACACCTTCTGTTATTCTCCGGCGACGGTAGATGAACCAGCAAACCCTCGTACAGTCGTACTCCCCTCCGCATGGGAAACAACTGCCGAGTCTTCCCTGCCTCCGTGTCGTTCCCTTCCTAGGCCTCGCCGTCGTCCACCGCCCTGGTGCTCTCGGCATGGCCTGGTCAACGTGGTCAACGACCGACATGCATGTGAAGTGGAATGTACGTGGAGAGGCTGACAGCTGGGTCCACGGCCGCACGCAAGGAAATGCCTCCTTATTACACGCAAAATAATGATTCCTCCACCTGACATCTGGGATCCACCGAAAGGGCCTCTGTATTTCGCAAAAAAACGTTACCCCCGCTGACATCTTGGACCCACCAGCTATATCTTCGCACGCAAGGAAGTGCCTCCTTATTACGCACAAAAAAATGAATACTCCCCCTGCTAGCTGGGACCCAGTATAGTGGCAGCTACTAAGTTGACGGGGACAGAGGGCTTTGTCAACTTAGTCGATACTCTAGTGACCATACGATGTACATCCAACGGCTATAGTGCTTCTTCAACCTCTGGTCTTCGTTCTCCAGCCGCCCAAAGCAGCGCCGGTCGTGCCGCATGCTCCTGCCTCCCATGGCCGGCTGTGATACCGCGGAGGCCTCACCGCCCCTACTACTCCCACCGCTAGCCAGGCCATCCCTCTACTCACCCACACCCCCTGTTATTCTACGGCGACGGCAACCTCACACCGCAGCCGAACCAGTGAACCCTCGTATTGCTCTTCGCGTGGGCATCCACTGCTGTGTCTTCCCCGGCTCTGCATCGTCCCCTTCCTAGGCCTCGCCGTCGTCCACCACCGTGGTGCTCTCAGCGCGGCGTGGTCAATGTGGTCAACGACCGACTTCCATCGGAAGAGTACTGTGCATGGAGAGGCTGACAGCTGGGTCCACGGCGGCCGCAAGGAAGTGCCTCCTTATTACGCGCAAAATAATTATTCCTCCACCTGATAGCAGGGACGCACCGGACAGGCCACCGTATTTCATGAAAAAAAGTTGCCCCCTGACTGCTGGGACCCACCAGCTACACCTTCGCATGCAAGGAAATGCGTCCGAAAAAAAACGATTTGCCCCCCTGACTGCTGGGACCCACCAGCTACATCTTTGCATGCAAGGAAGTGCCTGACAGTCGGAACCCACCTGGTCGAAGCGTACATAGCGTTGTCATTCTGGTCGCGAACGTGTACGTACATACTGTTGGATGTAGAGGCGTGCATGTGTCGTAGTAGAGGCGCGCACGTGTCGTAGTAGAGGCGTATACATGTCGTAGTAGAGGCGCGCACATAGCATGTACACGTATCTACAGCGGCCAGTGTGCAAGAAAGAAAATACGGTCATGTATGTGTACATACGGGCGGGGTCTCGAACGCCTACTCGTGCATACGTACGGCCAGGGCTCGTCTACATGGCTGGGTTGGAACGGAGAAACAACGTCGTCGTCGTGTTCATGGGGAGGCAACAGAATGCGTTGTGTTCATCGGGAGGCAACAGAATGCGTCGTGTTCATCGGGAGGCAACGGAACACGTGGGAGCCAACCGGCTTGGATGAAACAGGCGATGGAAACGAGGCTTGGCGTACCGCAGAACGGAGGAAACAGCCTTGTGTTCGACCGGCCACGTTCGAAACAGGATCCTGTTCATCGGGAGGGGTCTGGCGTACCGCAAAACGGAGGAAACGGACCTCCTACGGACGAAACGGGGGTCCTGTTGATCGGGAGGGGTGTGGCGTACCGCAAAACGGACGAAATGGACCTCCTACGGACGAAAGGGGGGTCCTATTGATCGGGAGGGGTGTGGCGTACCACAAAACAGACGAAACGGACCTGTGTTGGAGCGCTATGGTCGAAATGGGGGTCCTGTTCATCGGGAGGGGTGTGGCGTACCGCAAAACGGGACTCCACGGGATACTGTTCATCTCCACCGTCGACCTCCTCCAGCCTCCACGGCCTACCGTCGACCTCCACCAGCCTCCACGGGCTCCTATTCATCTAGCCTCCACCGCACACTACTCCACCGGCTACTGTTCAACCACCCCTCCACGAGCACCCCTCCACCGTCTACTGTTCATCCAGCCCTTCACGGGGTCGTCCTGTTCATCCAGCCCTCCATGGGGTCCTGTTCATCCAGCCCCAACCGGCTCGGTCGATCAGGGTCCTGTTCATCCAGAGGCAACGCCATCGCTCACTGTTCATCCACCCCCCCCCCCCCCCCCCGCGCAGCGCTCACTGTTCATCCCAGAGGCAGCATCGATTGGCTTCAGTTAGTAGCAGTAGCGAAGGAATCGCTCGATCGGGTTCAGTTAACAGCCATCGATTGATCGCTCGGGTTCAGTAACGCGTAGCCTATAGTGCAATCACTCGGTTTCAGTTAGAGCCCAACGCCTCGCTCGGCTTCAGTTAGAGCCAACGCCTCGCACACACGCTCGTACGTGTATGAGAGAAATGCGCATCCCTAGGCCCCCGACCGCCCACCGTAATCAGGAACTCCCCGAAATTTTCCTCGCCCTCGCTTCTACCACGGTTTTTTCCGTCATGGACGGCCCAAAGAATGTCTTGCAGCTGCGTCTCCGGCCCGCCTAGGACGAAAAGCCCATTTTCTGTCATGATTTTTTATCATAGAAGTAGGAGCCCACCACATCTATGATGACACCGGGTTTTGTCACAATTATCGTCATAGAAGTTTCATAAGTATGACAGAAAAAAGTTTCGTTCAGCCCAAAATGTCACGGATGTGTCTTTTTTTTGTAGTGCATGGCGCAAAATGACAAGATCAGGAGCACTAAGATTTCCACTGTTCCCGCGACCAATTAAGCATCTACTAGCAAATATTGCAAAGTAACATAGAACAGGAAAATATATACTAGTAATTCTTGTGTCTGAAACTTTCCTCGTTTCCCCTACGGCAATACTATCAATAAATCCATCCACATCACTATGGTGTGGTTCCTCGGTGCTGCCCATGAAGGGTATCTTGCAGACCCGACAAAAATCATGGAGTGATATCTCCTTAAATGCATCATATAAGTGAAGCTCCACTGAAGGTGGTGATTTCTTAGCATGGAAATGAAAATTTTGCATGAAAATATTAGTGAGTAAGAGATACTGTTCGCGTTGGTCGTGGAGGAAGTCGGTGAGGCCTGCATTCTCAACCAAGTAATAAAAGTCATCGTAAATTCCGGCAGCTCTCAAGAACACGTCACAAGGCCATTCACATGACCGAACCTCCGCAGTGCGAGGAAGATTGTATTTGGGCTTTTTATTCTCCTCATTTTGCTTATCTTTCGAGCTTCGGCTCGAAGAGCCTCTCAACAATCTCTTCAACATTTTCTCCCTCTGAGAAATTTCTGAAATTTTAGTGACTCAAAATAAAAGTGAACCAAACTCAACAAAATTGATAGCAATTACTCCCACAAGTGCCTAGAGACTATATCATGCATTAAAACTACTTTTGACCATATAAATTTGACATGCAAGCTCAAGAATAGGGTCCCCCTAACAGCCAAATATTGCAATAAATAAAGCACTAGAACAAAAACAAATTGGACCATTGGAGGAGTCACATACCGAAGAACAATCCCCAAAACAGTTTTGTGAATGGAGCTTTGAGCAAGGAGATCGAAAATGGCCGCAAGATGAGCTAGAACACTGGTTTGAGCTACTGGAGGATTTTTTCTGGAGGAAGACGAAGTGAGGGGGTGCTGGAATAAGTGGAGGGGGTCCACGTGGGGCCCACGAGGCAGTGGGTGGGCGCGCCCTGCACCCTTGTGGCCAGAACGTGGCCCCCCCCGGTGTGTTCTCGGTGCGAGAAATTCTTAAATATTCTACAAAAAATAATATATCATTTTCAGGACATTTGGAGAACTTTTATTTTCGAGGTATTTTTATTGCAAGGATAATTCACAAAACAGACTGAAAATGCTACTTTTGCTTTATTTAATCTAAATAACAAAAAGTAAAAGGAGGGTACAGAGAGTTGTGCTTTCTAGCTTCATCCATCTCATGCTCATCAAAAGGAATCCACTAACAAGGTTGATAAGGTCTTGTTAACAACCTCTTTCCGAATAACATGGAACCGGAGAATTTTCGAATAACACTAGGTTATCTCAACGGGGATATGCATGTCCCCAACAATAAGAATATCATATTTCTTCTTGAGAGTAGGAAGAGGGAATTCAAAACCTCCAATAGTAATCATTGA
Organism: Triticum aestivum; assembly: GCF_018294505.1. Taxonomy (NCBI): domain Eukaryota; kingdom Viridiplantae; phylum Streptophyta; class Magnoliopsida; order Poales; family Poaceae; genus Triticum; species Triticum aestivum. The sequence continues at coordinate 389,484,633 of NC_057801.1, forward strand.
AATTTGTCCAATAGAATTGATAATGTGGACTTGAGGTTGGTTCCTCGGAAAGTGTACCATATGCTCATTACCATTAACATGAACAGTAACATTGCCTTTGTTGCAATCAATAACAACCCTACAGTATTCAAAAAAGGTCTACCAAGGATAATAGACATACTATCGTCCTCGGGAATATCAAGAATAACAAAGTCCGTTAAAATAGTAACATTTGCAACCACAACAGGCACATCCTCACAAATACCGACAGGTATAGCAGTTGATTTATCGGCCATTTGCAAAGATATTTCAGTAGGTGTCAACTTATTCAAATCAAGTCTACGATATAAAGAGAGAGGCATAACACTAACACCGGCTCCAAGATCACATAAAGCAGTTTTAACATAGTTTTTTTTAATGGAGCATGGTATAGTTGGTACTCCTGGATCTCCTAGTTTCTTTTATATTCCTCCTTTAAAAGTATAATTGGCAAGCATGGTGGAAATTTCAGCTTTTGGTATCTTTCTTTTATTTGTAACAATATCTTTCATATACTTAGCATAAGGGTTCATTTTAAGCATATCAGTCAAACGCATACGCAAAAAGATAGGTCTAATCATTTCAGCAAAGCGCTCAAAATCCTCATAATCCTTTTTCTTGGATGGTTTAGGAGGAAAAGGCATGGGTTTCTGAACCAATGGTTCTCTTTCTTTACCGTGCTTCCTAGCAACGAAGTCTCTCTTATCATAACGTTGATTCTTTGATTGTGGGTTATCAAGATCAACAACAGGTTCAATCTCTACATCATTGTTATTGCTCAGTTGAGCATCACATGAACATCATCATTATCATTATCACTAGGTTCATGTTCATTACCAGATTGTGTTTCAGCATCAGAAATAGAAATATCATTGGGATTCTCAGGTGTGTCAACAACAAGTTCACTAGAAGCATGCAAAGTCCTATCATTTTTATTTTTCTTCTTCTTAGAAGGACTAGGTGTATCAACATTAGTTCTCTGAGAATCTTGCTCAACTCTCTTAGGGTGGCTCTCAGGATACAAAGGTTCCTGAGTCATTCTACCCCCTCTAGACACAACTCTAACAGCTTTATCATTTTCTTATTATTTAATTCATTGAGCAAATCATCTTGTGCTTTAAGCACTTGTTCTACCTGAGTGGTAACCATAGAAGCATGTTTACTAATAAGTTTAAGGTCACCTTTAACTCTAGGCATATAATCACTCAAGTCATATAAGCATTACATTTCAATTGTCTACCAACATAAGCATTAAAGTTTTCTTGTTTAACAATAAAATTATCAAACTCATCCAAGCATTGGCTAGCAGGTTTATTATGTGGAATCACCTTCATCAAGTCTATAGAGAGAATTTACCTTTACTACCTGTGTCGGGTTATCAAGACCATGTATTTCTTCAATAGGTGATAAATTCTTAACATCTTTAGCTTTAATACCCTTTTCTTTCATAGATTTCTTTGCCTCTTGCATATCTTGAGGACTGAGAAATAGAATACCCCTTTTCTTCGGAGTTGGTTCAGGAAGTGTCCAATCATTATCATTACTCAATATATTATTCAATAGCAATTCAGCTTACTCAACGGTTCTTTCCCTGAAAACACAACCAGCACAACTATCCAGGTGGTCTTTGGAAGCATCAGTTAGTCCATTATAAAAGATATCTAGTATTTCATGTTTCTTGAGAGGATGATCAGGCAAAGCATTAAGTAATTGGAGAAGCCTCCCCCAAGCTTGTGGGAGACTCTCTTCTTTAATTTGCACAAAATTATATATTTCCCTTAAGGCAACTTGTTTCTTATGAGCGGGGAAATATTTAGCAGACAAGTAATAAATCATATCCTGGGAACTACGCACACAACCAGGAGCAAGAGAATTAAACCATGTTTTAGCATAACCCTTTAATGAGAATGGAAATAACTTAAGGATATAGTACTAGCAAAAATTTTCCTCATGAGTGAACAGGGTGGCTATATCATTCAATTTAGTAAGATGTGCCACAACAATTTCAAATTCATAGCCATAAAAAGGATCAGATTCAACCAAAGTAATTAACTCAAGATCGACAAAGAAATCATAATCCTTATCAGAAATACAGATAGGTGAAGTCGCAAAAGCAGGGTCGTATTTCATTCTAGCATTCAAAGATTTTTCTTTCAGCTTAGCTAACAGTTTCTTAAGATCATATCCATCTTTGCAAGCAAAAAGGCCTCTAGCAGTTTCTTCATCCATAACATCACCCTGAGGTACATCAGACAATTCATATCTAGGGGTAGAATCTTCATCATCACTTTCATCAATATTTTCCGTTTCAATAATTTCGTTCTCTCTAACCCTAGCAAGTTGTTCATCAAGAAATTCACCTAATGGCACAGTATTATCAAGCATAGAAGTAGTTTCATCATAAGCATCATGCAAAGCAGAAGTGGCATCATCAGTAACATGCGACATATCAGAATCAATAACAAGTGTAGGTGTCGCAAATTTACTCATAACAGAAGGTGAATCAAGTGTAGAGATAGATGGTAGTTCCTTACCTCCCCTCGTAGTTGAGGGAAAAATCTTGGTTCTTTCATCTTTCAAGTTCCTCATAGTGATCAAAAGATATGAATCCCAAGTGACTCAAAGAATAGATCTATGCTCCCCCGCAACTGCGCCAGAAAATAGTCTTGATAACCCACAAATATAGGGGATCGCAACAGTTTTCGAGGGTAGAGTATTCAACCCAAATTTATTGATTCGTCACAAGGGGAGCCAAAGAATATTCTCAAGTATTAGCATTTGAGTTGTCAATTCAACCAGACCTAAAAGACTTAATATCTGCAGCAAAGGATTTAGTAGCAAAGTAGTATGGAAGTAACAGTGGCGAAAGAAACAGTTGTAGTTTTTGTAGCAATCATAACAGTGGCAACAGAAAAGTAACTAAGCAAAGATCAGTATGTGAAAAGCTCGTAGGCAATGAATCAATGATGGATAATTATGTCGGATGCGATTCCTCATGCAACAATTATAACATAGGGTGACACAGAACTAGCTACAGTTCATCAATGTAATGTAGGCATGTATTTTGAATATAGCCATACATGCTTATGGAAAAGAACTTGCATGACATCTTTTGTCCTACCCTCCCATGGCAGCGGGGTCCTATTGGAAACTAAGGGATATTATGGCCTACTTTTACTAGAGTACCGGACCAAAGCATTAACACTTAGTGAATACATGAACTCCTCAAACTATGGTCATCACCGGGAGCGGTCCCGATTATTGTCACTTCAGGGTTGCTGGATCATAACACATAGTAGGTGACTATTGACTTGTAAGATAGGATCAAGAACTCACATATATTCATGAAAACATAATAGGTTCAGATCTGAAATCATGGCACTCAGGCCCTAGTGACAAGCATTTAGCATAGCAAAGTCATAGCAACATCAATCTGAGAACATAATGGATACTAGGGATCAAACCCTAGTAAAACTAACTCGATTACATGATAAATCTCATCCAACCCATCATCGTCCATCAAGCCTAAGATGGGATTACTCACGCACGGCAGTGAGCATCTTGAAATTGGTGATGGAGGATGGTTGATGATGACGACAACGATGGATTACCTTATCTGGAGCCCTGAACGGACTCCAGATCATCCCTCTCGAGGAAGACTAGGGCTTGGTGGTGCCTCCATATCATAAAACGCGATGAATCCTTCTCTCTGAATTTTTTCCTCCCCGAACATGAATATATGGAGTTGGGGTTGAGGTCGGTGGAGTCCCTGGGGACCCAAGAGGCGGGGGGTGCCCTAGGGGGGCGCCCTGCACCCTCGTGGATAGGGTGTGGGCCCCTTGATGCCGATTCTTTCGCCAGTATTTTTTATTAATTTCAAAACGTGTCTCCATGGATTTTCAGGTCATTCCGAGAATTTTTATTTCTGCATAAAAATAACACCATGGCAGTTCTGCTAAAAACAGCGTCAGTCCGGGTTAGTTCCATTCAAATAATGCAAGTTAGAGTACAAAACAAGGGCAAAAGTGTTTGGAAAAGTAGATACGTTGGAGACGTATCAGTATTCTCTACAAGCACTGAAATTATCGGTAATAGATAGTTGTGTGATCAGATAATTCATAATGGGTAACAAGTAACAAAAGTAAACAAGGTGCAACAAGGTGGCCCAATCCTTTTTGTAGTAAAGGACAAGCCTGGACGACCTCTTATATAAAGAAAAGCGCTCCCGAGGACACATGGGAATTATTGTCAAGTTAGTTTTCATCATGCTCATATAATTCACGTTTGTTACTTTGATAATTGGATATGTGGGTGGACCGGTGCTTGGGTGCTGCCCTTCCTTGGACAAGCCTCCCACTTATGATTAACCCCTCTCGCAAGCATCCGCAACTATGAAAGAAGAATTAAGATAAATATAACCATAGCATGAAACATATGGATCCAAATCAGTCCCTTACGAAGCAATGCATAAACTAGGGTTTAAGCTTCTGTCACTCTAGCAACCCATCATCTTCTAATTACTTCCCAATGCCTTCCCCTATGCCCAAACAATGGTGAAGCGTCATGTAGTCGACTTTCACATAACACCACTAGAGGAAAGATAACATACATCTCATAAGAATATCGAACGAATACCAAATTCACATGATTACTTATAACAAGACTTCTCCCAAGTCCTCGGTAACAAACGTAACTACTCACAAAGCATATTCATGTTCATAATCAGAGGAGTATTAATTATCATTAAGGATCTGAACATACGATCTTCCACCGAATAAACCAACTAGCATCAACTACAAGGAGTAACCAACACTACTAGCAACCCACAGGTACCAATCTGAGGTTTTCACACAAAGATCAGATACAAGAGATGAACTATGGTTTGAGAGGAGATGGTGCTAGTTAAGATGTTGATGGAGATTGACCCCCTCTCGATGAGGGGATCGTTGGTGATGACGATGGCTTCGATTTCCCCCTCCGGGAGGGAAGTTTCCCTGGCAGAACAGCTCCGCCGGAGCCCTAAATGGGTTCTGCCCAAGTTCCACCTCGAGACGGTGGCGCTTCATCCCTAAAGCTTTCTTTTGATTTTTTCAGGTCAAAACACACCATATAGAAGAAGATGGGCGTCGGAGGCTTGCCCGGGGGCCGACAAGGACGGGGGGCGCGCCCTCCACCCTTTTGGATGGCAGGTGGCCCCCCTCTGGTACTTTTTCGCCCAATATTTTTTATATATTCCAATATTCTGCATGAAGTTTCAGGAATTTTGGAGTTGTGCAAAATAGGTCTCTAATATTTGCTCCTTTTCCAGTCCAGAATTCTAGCTCCCGGCATTCTCCCTCTTCATGTAAACCTTACAAAATAAGAGAGAAAAGGCATAAGTATTGTAATATAATGTGTAATAACAGCCCATAATGCAATAGATATCAATATAAAAGCATGATGCAAAATGGACGTATCAAATCCCCCAAGCTTAGACCACGCTTGTTCTCAAGCGAAAGCCGAAATCGAAAAATATGTCCACATGTTTAGAGATAGAGGTGTCGATAAAATAAAATACGGACATGAGGGCATCATGATCATCTTTAGAACAACAATACATATTGTCATATAATTTCTTATGCTAAAGTAACAATTCATTCACAAGGTAAAGTATGAATCTGAAACTTCATTGAAAACTAACAAACTATGATCTCAGTCATTGAAATAGTTGCAATTTATCATAAGATCGGAAAGAGTCAATATAAGAGCTCAGCAAGTCCACATACTCACCTATCATTTAGTCTTTCACAATTGCTAACTCTCACGCGATATTTATGGGTTCAAAGCTTTAGTTGGACACAGAGAAAGATAGGGGATTATAGTTTCGCCTCCCAACATTTTACCTCAAGGGTAATGTCACCAATAATACTTTATGATAACCTACATCCTTGTGGATATATATATATATATATATATATATATATATATATATCCAGATCTCTCCAACACATAGTGATTGCCAAAGGAAAAAGTGTAAAAAAGGAAAGGTTAAGATCACCATGACTCTTGTATAGAGGTAGAACATAAAAATAAAAGATAGGCCCTTCACAGAGGGAAGCAGAGGTTGTCATGTGCTTTTATGGTTGGATGCACAAAATCTTAATGCAAAAGAACGTCACTTTATATTGCCGCTTGTGATAAAGACCTTTATTATGCAGTCCGTCGCTTTTATTTCTTCCATATCACAAGTTTGTATAAAGCTTATTTTCTTCACACTAATAGATCATACATATTTAGAGAGCATTTTTTATTGCTTACACCGATGACAAGTTACTTGAAGGATCTTACTCAATCCATAGGTAGGTATGGTGCACTCTCATGGCAAAACTGGTTTAAGGGATGATTGGAAGCACAAGTAGTATCCCTACTTGGTGATAAGAATTTGGCTAGCATGAGAAGGAAAGGCAAGCTCAACTTGTTGGATGATCCATGACAATATAACTTCTATTCGGATATAAGAAAACATAACCCATTATGTTGTCTTCCTTGTCCAACATCAACTTTTTAGCATGTCATATTTTAATGAGTGCTCACAATTACAAAAGATGTCCAAGATAGTATATTTATATGTGAAGCCTCTCTTTCTTTATTACTTCCTAATAATTACAACAATGACGAAAACTATGTTTGTCAACTATCAACAACTTTTATTCATCATACTCTTTATATGTGAAGTCATTACTCTCCATAAGATTAATATATGATCTTTTTATTTCTTTTTATTTCTTCTCTTCTTTAATTTAATTCCCTCAAGATCATATCAAGAAAGTAAAAGCCCTCAACTCAAAACTACTCTTTATTATATATAACTCACGGAGTCAATTACATATATAGAGATCAAAACAAAACTCAAAGCTAGATCATGCTAAAAACTTTATTCTACTAGATCAAGATATAACCAAAAGGATCAAACTAAGAAAACGATAAAAGTAAAGGTGTGATGGTGATACGATACCGGGGCACCTCCCTCAAGCTTTGCAGTTGCCAAGGGGGGGGTGCCCATACCCATGTATTTATGTCTCTTTTGTTCAGAGGTGGTGATGATGGAGTTGTTGATGTAGTAGTGCCACACTTCGAGCTTAGAAGATACTCCAGTCTATGAATGATGCTCTGGAGGGTGGTGATATGCTCTTGCAACAGAATATTTTCACGAGTGAGATATTTATTTTGCACACGAACTATTTCAATGATATTGAAAGCTTCAATTTCAGTAGGGGTAAGATGGTTGTAGCTTGGCTGAAGGATGTCTTCTTCTTCTACTACCGGAACTTGATCTCCCTCGGCCTTCTTGATCTTATCATCCTCGTTGGTTCCCCCAAGTTCTTCTCTCTTCATTTCTATCTTCATCAGCCAAGCATCGTCGTACCCATTGTTGGAGGAGGGGGAAGACATGATGCCTGGCCTTGAAAAACTCTGGCAGAAAACAGCTCAAAATGAAAACAGGGGATTTTGCCGTGGAACGGTGGACAAAACCTTTGGGAGATTATATAATTATTTTTTACCGACCAAAAGAAGTATTGTGCAAGAAAACGGAGTCCTGAGGGCACACGAGGTGGCCACAAGGCAGGGGGCGCGCCCTCCACCCTTGTGGTCTCCTCGTGCATCTTTCGGACTACTTTTAATTTTTCCTAATTTTTTAGATGTTCCAAAATGGAGAAAATTGCTATTAGAACAGTTTTGGAGTCGGTTTACTTACCGTACCACATACATATTCCTTTCCGGAGTCTGAAATGTTCTGGAAAGTATCCCTTATGTACTCTTCCAGTGTTACAGTGTCAATTATATTGGTCTCAACATTTATGGGAGTACCTGAGATATAATGTTTGATTCTTTGACAGTTTACCACCTTTGGATTTGTGCCTTCGGCATTGTTGATTTTGATGGCACCAAAACGATAGACCTCCTTGATAATATATGGACCTTCCCATTTAGAGAGAAGCTTTCCTGCAAAAGATCTTAAGCGAGAGTTGTATAGCAAAACATGATCACCTACATTAAACTCACGCTTTTGTATCCTCTTGTCATACCATCTTTTAACTTTTTCTTTCAATAACTTGGATTCTCATAGGCTTGGGTTCTCCATTCATCAAGTGAACTAATGTCAAATAACCTCTTCTCACCGGCAAGTTTGAAATCATAGTTGAGCTCTTTAATAGCCCAATATGCTTTATGTTCAAGTTCGAGAGGTAAGTGACAAGCCTTTCCATAAACCATTTTATACGGAGACACACCCATAGGGTTCTTATAAGCAGTTCTATAAGCCCATAATGCATCATCAAGTTTCTTAGACCAATTCTTTCTAGATCTATTAACAGTCTTTTCCAAAATCAATTTAATCTCTCTATTGCTCAATTCTACTTGACCACTAGACTGAGGATGATATGGAGATGCAATTGTATGGTTAACATCATACTTAGCAAGCATTTTACGTAAAGCACCATGAATAAAACGTGAACTGCCATCAGTCATTAAATATCTAGGGACTCCAAACCTCGGAAAAATAACTTCTTTAAGCATCTTAATAGAAGTGTTATGATCAACACTACTAGTTGGAATAGCTTCTACCCACTTAGTAACATAATCTACAACAACTAAAATATGTGTATACCCATTAGAGGAAGGAAAAGATCCCATATAATCAAAGCGCCAAACATCAAATGGTTTAATAACAAGTGAATAATTCATAGGCATTTCCTGACGTCTACTAATATTACCGATTCTTTGGCATTCATCACAAGACAAAACAAACTTACGAGCATCCTTGAAGAGAGTAGGCCAATAAAAACGGGATTGCAGTACCTTATGTGCAGTTCTATCTCCAGCATGGTGTCCTCCGTAAGACTCGGAGTGGCACTTGCGTAGGATTTGTCCCTGTTCATGCTCAGGTACACAACGTCTAATAACACCATCTACTCCTTTATAAAGGTGCGGGTCATCCCAAAAGTAATGTCTTAAATCATAGAAAACCTTTTTCTTTTACTTGTATGTGAAACTAGGTGGTATAAATTTAGCAACAATGTAATTAGCATAATCAGCATACCATGGAGTATTACGAGAAGCATTTATGACAGCTAATTTCTCATTAGGAAAACTACCATCAATAGGCAGTGGGTCATCAAGAACATTTTCTAATCTAGACAAGTTGTCTGCAACGGGGTTCTCAGCTCCCTTTCTATCAATAATATGCAAATAAAATTCTTGTAACAAGAGAACCCATCTAATAAGTCTAGGTTTAGCATCTTTGTTTTCCATAAGATATTTAATAGCGGCATGATCAGTGTGAACAGTTACTTTAGAATCAACAATATAAGATCTGAACTTATCACAAGCAAAAACAACTTCTAAAACTTATTTTTCAGTAGTAGCATAATTTCTCTGGCACTCTCTAGATTTTTACTAGCATAATGAATAACATTCAATTTCTTATCAACTCTTTGTCCTAGAACAACACCAACAGCATAATCACTAGCATCGCACATAATTTCAAGGGTAAATTCCAATCAGGTGGCTGAACAATAGGTGCAGAAATCAAGGCTTTCTTAAGTATTACAAATGCTTCTACACAATCATCATCAAGAACAAAAGGAACATCTTTTTGCAAGAGATTTGTGAGAGGCCTAGAAATTTTAGAGAAGTCTTTAATAAACCTCCTATAGAAACCAACATGACCAAGGAAACTTCTTATACCTTTGATATCTTTCGGACACAACATCTTTTCAATAGCATATACTTTAGCTTTATCAACTTCAATACCTCTTTCAGAAATTTTATGCCCCAAGACAATACCTTCATTAACCATAAAGTGGCACTTCTCCCAATTCAAGACAAGATTAGTTTCTTCACATCTCTGCAAAACTCGATCAAGGTTGCTCAAGTAATCATCAAAAGAAGTTCCGTAAACGGAGAAATCATCCATGAAAACCTCAACAATCTTTTCACAAAAATCAGAGAATATAGCAGTCATACATCTTTGAAAGGTAGCACGTGCACTGCATAAACCAAAAGGCATACGTATATAAGCAAAGGTACCGAAAGGGCAAGTAAAAGTGGTCTTCTCCCGATCATCGTTTGACACAGGTATTTGAGAAAAAACAGAATAACCATCTAGAAAGCAAAAATGTGTATGTTCGGATAGTATTTCTAGCATTTGATCAATAAAAGGTAGAGGGTAATGATCTTTTCTAGTAGCTTTGTTCAATTTGCGAAAATCATTTACCATTCTATAACCTATAACAATTCTTTGTGGAATCAATTCATTCTTAACATTAGGAACAATAGTAATGCCTCCCTTCTTAGGCACACAATGAACGGGACTTACCCCTCTACTATCAGCAATAGGGTAAATTATACCTGCCTCCAGAAGCTTTAGTATTTCATTTCTTACCACTTCTTTCATTTTGGGACTTAAACGTCGTTGGTGATCAACAACTGGTTTAGCATCATGCTCCAAATTAATTTTGTGCTGACATAGAGTGGGACTAATGCCCTTAAGATCATCAAGAGCATAACCAATAGTGACACAATGCTTTTTCAGAGTTTTCAATAATTTCCTTTCTTCATGCTCTGAAAGGTTAGCACTAATAATAACATGATATATCTTCTTTTCATCGAGATAAGCATATTTCAAAGTATCAGGTAATTGTTTTAGCTCAAACACAGGATCACCCTTAGGTGGAGGAGGATCCCCAAGGATTTCAACATGCAAATTGTGTTTCAAAATAGGCCCTTGATTAAAGAATATTTCATCTATTTCTCTTCTTTCATTCATAAACATATCATTTTCATGGTCTAGCAAATATTGTTATGAAGGATCAGTAGGAGGCACGACAATAGAAGCAAGACCAACAATTTCATCCTTACTAGGCAATTCTTTATCATGGGGTTGTCTATGAAATTTAGAGAAATTAAAATCATGAGACATATCCCCTAAACCAACATTAAAAATATCTTACTTGCAGTCTATCTTAGCATTAACAATGTTCAAGAAAGGTCTACCAAATATAATGGGACAAAAATCATCTTGTGGGGAAGCAAGAACAAGAATCGGTAGGGTATTTTATTTTCCTACACAAGACTTCAACATCTCTAATAATCCCAATTGGTGATACAGTACGTCTAATGGCAAGCTTAATAGTAACGTGAATATCTTCTATCTCAGCAGGTGCAATATCATTCATAATTTCTTGGTATAAGGTATACGGAATTGCACTCACACTAGCACCCACATCACATAAGCCATGATAATAATGATCTCCAATTTTAACACAAACAACAAGCATGCCAACAACGGGTCTATGTTTATCTTTAATATCAGGTTTAGCAATCCTAGCAACTTCATCACAGAAATAAATAACATCTCCATCAATATTATCGACCAAGAGATCTTTAACCATAGCAATACTAGGTTCAACTTTAATTTGTTCAGTGGGTGTAGGTGTTCTGTATAACTCTTACGAACCACAGTTGAAGCTTTAGCATGATCCTTTATTCTAACAGGAAAAAGCGATTTCTCAATGTAAGCAGTAGGAACAATAGGATCAACATTATAAGTAATAGTTTATTCTTCAACTTTAATATGTTCTACTACTTTAAATTCAATGGGAGGATGATATTTAAACCACTTCTCCTTAGGGAGATCGACATGAGTAACAAAAGATTCACAGAAAGAAGCGACTATCTCAGACTCAAGTCCATATTTAGTGCTAAAATCACGAAATGCATCGGTATCCATAAAAGATTTAACACAATCAAACTTAAGGTATACCTGATTCCTTACTTTCATCGAGCTCTCAATCTTCAGAGGTGCGTTTAATTCTTTCCAATAAATCTCATTTGAATCCAATATTCTTCTTCATAAAAGAACCAGTACAAGAAGTATCGAGCATGCATGGATCAATCATTATGAGAAAGCCGAGCATAATTTTTTTGAAAAATAATTTCTCTTGAGAGATCATGATTGGGGCATGAATATAACATTGAATTAAGCCTCCCCCAAGCTTGAGCGATACTATCCCCTTCATGTGGCCAAAAATTATATATATAATTCCGATCACGACGAACCAGATGCATAGGATAAAACTTCCGATGAAATTCAAATTTCAATCGGTTGTAGTTACATGATCCAATATCATCACATAGCCTATACCATGTCAATGCATTTCCCCTCAAAGATAAAGGGAAGACCTTCTTCTTGACAACATCCTCGGGCATACCTGCAAGCTTAAATAATCCACAAACTTCATCCACATAGATTAGGTGCATAACAGGATGTAATGTTCCATCTCCTGCATATGGATTAGCTAGCAGTTTCTCTATCATACCCGAAGGAATTTCATAATAAATATTTTCAGTAGGTGTAGTAGGTTGAGGAGCAACTCTTTGCTCTTCCGGTTGGGATGAAGATACCCCGAACAAGCCCCTCAAAGGATTATGTTCCACAATAACAAGTGATAGTAAATTTCAGCACACTATATAAAAGTTTCTTTACCAAATTCCATTTACCAAAGGTGCTTCACTCCCCGGCAACGGCGCCAGAAAAGAGTCTTCATGACCCACAAGTGTAGGGGATCTATCGTAGTCCTTTCGATAAGTAAGAGTGTCGAACCCAACGAGGAGCAGAAGGAAATGACAAGCGGTTTTCAGCAAGGTATTCTCTGCAAGCACTGAAATTATCGGTAACAGATAGTTGTGTGATAAGATAATTCGTAATGGGTAACAAGTAAAAAAAGTAAACAAGGTGCAGCAAGGTGGCCCAATCCTTTTTGTAGCAAAGGACAAGCCTGGACGAACTCGTATATAAAGCAAGGCGCTCCCATGGATTCATGGGAATTGTTGTCAAGTTAGTTTTTATCATGATCATATGATTCACGTTCGTTACTTTGATAATTTGATATGTGGGTGGACCGGTACTTGGGTGCTGCCCTTCCTTGGACAATCCTCCCACTTATGATTAACCCCTCTCGCAAGCATCCGCAACTACAAAAGAAGAATTAAGATATCTAACCATAGCATGAAACATATGGATCCAAATCAGCCCCTTACGAAGCAACGCATACACTAGGGTTTAAGCTTCTGTCACACTAGCAATCCATCATCTACTTATTACTTCCCAATGCCTTCCCCTAGGCCCAAACAATGGTGAAGTGGCATGTAGTCGATGTTCACATAACACCACTAGAGGAAAGACAACATACATCTCATAAGAATATCGAACGAATACCAAATTCACATGATTACTTATAACAAGACTTCTCCCAAGTCCTTAGGAACAAACTTAACTACTCACAAAGCATATTCATGTTCACAATTAGAAGAGTGTTGATTATCATTAAGTATCTGAACATATGATCTTCCACCGAACAAACCAACAAGCATCAACTACAAGGAGTAACCAACACTACTAGCAACCCACAGGTACCAATCTGAGGTTTTGAGACAAAGATCAGTTACAAGAGATGAACTACGGTTTGAGAGGAGATGGTGCTAGTGAAGATGTTGATGGAGATTGACCTTCTCTCGATGAGAGGATCGTTGGTGATGACGATGGCTTTGATTTCCCCCTCCGGGAGGGAAGTTTCCCTGGCAGAACAGCTCCACCGGAGCCCTACATTGGTTCTGCCCAAGTTCCGCCTCGAGACGGCGGTGCTTCGTCCCGAAAGCTTTCTTCTGAGTTTTTCAGGTCAAAACACACCATATAGCAGAAGATGGGCATCGGAGGCTTGCTAGGGGGCCCACAAGGACAGGGGGCGCGCCCTCCACCCTTGTGGATGGCAGGTTGCCGCCCTCTAGTACTTTCTTCACCCAATATTTTTTATTCCAAAAATATTCTCCGTTAAGTTTCAGGACTTTTGGAGTTGTGCATAATAGATCAATAATATTTGCTCCTTTTCCAGTCTAGAATTCCAGCTGCCAGGATTCTCCCTCTTCATGAAAACCTTATAAAATAAGAGAGAAAAGGCATAAGTATTGTAATATAATGTGTAATAACAGCCCACAATGCAATAAATATCAATATAAAAGCATGATGCAAAATGGACGTATCAGACGGCAACCGCTCGCCTGGGTGGATGACAGGTGGGGCCGACCGCGCATGCGCAGTTAAGTTGGGCGGTGGGAGGTAGGTGACCGCCTGCCACGCGGCCCCGATGCAGACGAGCGGCGCATCCATTCGCTATCCGCCTGGACCCAAACCGGGCGCATGTTTGCGCTCGAAATGGGTCGAGCCGGACACAAAACAAACAAGATGGGGCCAGGCCATCGCGCGCTGGGCCGTGGGGTATGTCAGTTTTGCCCCAAATGGACGGGTCGGACGGGATGGGGGCGTGCGCTGGAGTTTGCCTAAGGACATCGAGAGCCCAAAATCCACCTCATACATCCGGCTGGGCCGCTGGGTCACTGACCTATCACAAAATTTTGATCCAACAAGCGCCTCAAACATACGGGCTGACTGACATCCTTCATATTCAGCCTAAATATGCGACGGATATAGGGCACGCCCGACCCCACATATATTCTTCCACATCTGCTCGCCGGATCAAACCCTAACCACTTCACTCCACCCCCTTCCACTCCCCTCCGCCACCCAAGCTCACCTCCGACGGTCTCCAGCCATTTCTGGCATGGCGGATAGCAGATCTGAGTCCTTCACCTCCGGATCCATCGACCCCGAGCTCATCCCACGCGGCCCCGAGGAGGACATGATTGTTCGGCTTGCGCTCAGCCGCTCCCGGGAGGAGGCCTGTGCACGGCAGCGCTCTGACTCCCATAGGGAATCCATCACATCTGTCCAAATGGCACTTGGATCCCACGCTAGGTGTGCCGTTGCTGCCTCACCAGAGGCAGCGCGGACCGTCTGGCGTTCAAATGCGGTGGCGGAAGCGCAATACTTCTGTTGGCGCGCCGAGCAGCGGGACGCACCGTGGGCATTGTGCAACAAAAATATGGCACGAGGTGCCCGTTGTGCATGGCTGCGAGCGCGGGAGTCAGCGGCAGCCCTCGCGGTGGTGGACGTCGGCGAGGCCGATTCGCACTCTCGGGTGCCCCATATGGTGCAGCAGTCCGGGCGTCGCACCCGCTTCATGGTGGATGTAACTGGCTCGTCCTAGGACAGATCCATCATTGATCGGGCGTCTACTGGCACCCAACGGATTCCTGGCTCCAACGAGGAACAGTAGGGCATGGGGGACGGCGGTGCGTTGAATCCCATGAGACGGCACGTGTCCTATGCCCTACTCTACCTTGCCGGCGACGGGACCAACACTCTAGGGACCGCAGCCAGCCGCTAGACATGGGCACGATGGAGCCGGACGAGCTCCACTTAAAGATCGCTTTATGTTGCATGTAATAATATAGATTTGAGGTATCCGGATGTGGAATGCATTATTTGAGGCGTGACCGATCAGTGTCCGTATAAGCGCCCGGGCGCGTCCAAAGGTGTTTGAGGGGTCGGATTTGCCAAGTTCGGTTGTAGATGCTCTAAAACAAGTCCAATGCACGAACCCATCTGGTCCACATGTGCCATTTTGACCCAAATGGATATACATCACGTCTCCATTTCATGCCAGACACGCTCCATTTTCAGAGCAAATTTGCTCCTGATTTGCGCCCAAACGGATATCGAACGGACACGCACGTGCCCATCTCTCGTCCCCCTCAAGGTCGTATGGCGGCCGACCACCTACCTCCCACTACCCAAAATAACTGTGTACGCACGGGTGGCCCCACATGTCAGCCTCCCAGCCGCAGGGGGGCCTCTTCCTTTTAATATGGAAGCCATTGACCGATCAGTCCACACTTCCACTCCCGGCGACACCTTGAAACCTGACACGGTCAAAACGTAGCCACCAGCCGCCGGAGCTCCACCCCTTCTCCTCTACCCCGTCCTCACCGTCAGCCATGGGGTGGCACTGGATTGACGGCCACAAGGGGAAGCATGACCATCAGGCTGGGTCCTCCTTCGGCCATCATAGCCACTCCACCCCTCCAACCCACCCTCCTCCGCCGTCGTTCTCCATCGCCCGGTGGCCAACCCTCACAACCACCGTGCATGCAGGCTGATATCTGCAACTACTAGTGGGAGACAGGGATGCCATTTCCGTGGAGCAACGTCCACCTCTCCAACAACTGGCACTTGTAGGCGGACCGTGTGCCCATCCTGCCGGTCCCGATCAACGACTGAGCCCATCGGAGGAGATCTAGCACCACTGGGCCCTCCTGCCCCGACCTCGTTGATGACACCAGGCACGCCATCAACTCCCATTGTGGGACACGTGGTTCCACGACGAGAACGATCTGCGATGGTAGTCGTACTTCATTGGTCGTGATCCGAGCGTGCCACGGGCACAATCGTCCGTGGATCCACGGGCTATCCAGGGGCTCACCCCGACGGCGTCCTCGTCCCCTCGATGACAACGTCCCATGGTCGCCGAGGAGGAAGAGGAGCTCATGAGGCGTGTTCTGGAGGAGTTCGTCAACAACCACGACGAGGCTCAGTGGCATGGGCTCGAGGTGATGATGGCCCTTTCCGCCGCGCTCGACGTTGCCATCCCCCCGGAGCTACAGGAGGCCGCCGTCGTCAAGGAGGAGGAGGCTGCCATCGAGCCGCACTTTCGTGGCAATGGTGCAGCAGACGTGGTCCTGGACTGACATGATGTCATGCACGCCGGAGTTCGTCTCCGTGCCACCCTTGTGGGTGGGTGCCGAGGCATGGTCGGCGTCCCTGCCACGGAAAGAAGTAGTGCAGGTGGCACCGTCCATGCAGCCACCACAGGGGCTGCATGGCCACCTCTGGCAGCCACCACCGTACATCGTCCTGACCGGGGACGGCGAGGAGGAGGGCGGTGGCGCCTAAAGACGGCAACGACATCAGGGGTAGCCATGACGGTGGTGACATCGAGCTTTTTTATGTTTTTTTAAGTTTTAAGTTAAGTTTAATGTGTGGCCGAGACTTGTTTAAACAATTTAGGTATTTTAGAACTGTTTAATTAAGTTTATTTCTATGTTTTTAAATGTGTGGCCATTTTTTTCATCACAAGCCAGAAAAAATGCGATGCGGCCATTTGTTGGGTGGACCGATCGATTGACGGACCAAACCGGACACGGGCGTCCGTTTTACCGCCCCAAAAAAGATAACATTCGGACAAATGGGACGTTCGTTTGGTATCAAAAGTTGGAGTTGGCGTAAGAACAAGGAATGATGCCGTCGCGGCACAGGTGCTCGGGCCGAACACCTTTCTATACTACTTCGACATCGCCTCCGTGCAGTGCGAAGATGCGGCCATGCTCAATCTGTGGGCTTGGTCGGTGGACCCCAGGAAAATTCCCAAGGTGCAGAACGTCACCTTCACCTGCAACCAACCAACAGCAGGCAGTTCCCCTGCCCATGTCGTCGGACGCCAGGGGCTGCGTCGACCCGTCCTGGTCCACCTGGACTTGATCGAAGATTACCTCCCAGACTTGGAAGGCTGCATCCCTCGACGCCTGCGCTCGCACCCCCCATTCAGCTGGCGCTACGGAGTCATGGACGGCGAGGCCCGTGCCTGTGACCGCCAGGAGGCGGGTGAGCGACGCCAGGACAACGATGATCGCGATCAGCACGACGATGACCGCGACAAAGATGGCGACCATGATGGACGTGGCATACGTGAAGACCGCAAGGCTTCCTCTTGGCATGGCCTCTTTCGGAGCCGCTCGAGGGCCCCTCACTATGAAGATGAGCGAGCAGGCGGCTCGCGCGATGACCGGTGCGTGTTGACTACTCCCGTGGTCGCTATCACGATGGCTGTCGGCGGGACCAGCCGGATGCCCAGAAGGTCAACAGCGGCAAGGTTCAACGTCTCCCCGATAGAGTAGTGATCCTAGCTTCTGGCAGAAGGGCTCGGCACCATGCGGTATGTCTAGAGCGGTGTTCCCGCTCTTGTGAGGCCATCTGCATCCGGCGCACTAAAGACAACAAGGGCAGATCACCCCCCCCCCCACACACACACGACCTCCCTCGATGTGATCGAAATGTAGCCTTCCTCGAAGCTCCCTACCTAGCTATGTGGTGCAGCCCTATGCTTGGGCTCGCTTGTATCACCTTAGGCGTCACCAGGCTGGTCCTCTCCTTCTCATTTGAGGCAACGATCGGGTTTGATGCCCCCAAGTCCAGCCACACCTATTCATGTGCCTACTGCTGCTATCAGAGATGAGGAAGACCGTGGGGTGGTCAGCTCTTTCACACCGATCCAAAATGACTCATCGGGCACTCCCATGTTTCTGCCTTGCCCAAGCGCCATCCTCCCGACACCCAACTCCACCCTGCCAAGACCACCGACTGCTCGGAGGAAGACCCGGGCCGGTGCCACAGGACTGAACCTTATCCAAAGCAGCCCAAGGCTACAAGCGAAGAACAGAGACATGCCAATTGCTTTGCTGGTGGAGAAGCTTCTCTACTAGCGCATGGGTGTTGTGGATGAGGGGGAGATGGTCACAGCGGCTGCCATTACCAAATATGTGGCCCTCTTTCATGGACAGCTTCCTGGCTTGGCTCTTGCCGCGCTTCGGGCACTCTTCAGGCTTGATTGTGACCTTGCCACTGCAGTGGAAGATGCTTTGCTTGATCATGGAGGAGGAGCTAGGCTGGAGCTTCAAGGCCAAGGCAGCGAGGATGCGACAACGGCCTGATGCTGCTGCTATGTTTAGCTATTGATGTACCCCAGCTTCTATGATTAGTTCGCTACTTATTGATGCACCATATGCTACTCTAGATAGGCTTGTTTGTAGTTGTGTACTCCAGTTACTCCCTGTTGTAGCCTTGGCAAGGCTGTTGTTCCTGCTCTATGTTACTGTCGTGGTTCTAAGTCTGACAGTAGAATATGGGGGTACGTAGGAGGAGGCAAGATCTTAGCTACAGTGAGGTTGTGTATGCAAGATTTATGAGTTCAGGCCCTTATCAGAGGAAGTAACAGCCCTACGTCTCGGTGCCCCCATATTCTACTATCAGACTTAGAACCACAATAGTTGGCGCCCACCATGGGGCGGGTGTCTTTGCGACTTTCCTGTGAGGTTGCGATTTTTCCGATTCCCATCATCATGGTTTCTGGTGGCGGTTTGGCTGAGGGCTGTGAGATTCATCTCGGCGCGCTCGTATTCATCGCCGATGACTCCGCCTGGCTCCAGGAGGCCCCCCTCGACATCGAGACGCTCCCCGTCCACGGGGCGATGCACTTTCGCGCGTGTGTTCATGGCGTACTTCTGCGGGAGCCGTCAACCCAGTATCGGTCGCTTCCCGCAGCATCTATGCTCCCTGCTACCGCCGTAGCAAGCGATCCTGTCGGTCCTTGCTTCAGTTGTGGGTGAAGCATGCGGTGTCCCGTCAGTCGGCCACCCCTCAAGTCGCGGCAATCGAGCTCGACGAATCCCTCTACGGTCTGTTTGATCTGCTGACTGGCTCCGTCGAGACCCTGTCCGAGTGCGACACCAGCGACCCTGAGGCAGAGGTCCTAATGGTCGATACACCACGCAGCCTGTTGGGTATGCATCGCAGTGGCGGCAGCGATGGCGGCGGTGATCCGTCGCGTGTTCACGAGGAATATCATCCCGAAGCCCTCACTTCACAGCAGAGGGAGGAGCTCTACCGCCGCAACATGGAGGCCCTTCACACTCCCATCGTCGGGGAGACCATCGAGTCCCGGGCCTTGGAGGCTGCGTGCCTGACCACTTTGGCTGAGCACGCGCGACTGGAGAACCTTCAGCATTCACTCAACGAGCGTGCTCGACGACAGATCCCTGAATCCAGTCGACGGTGACAGTTGTTCCCGCCTAAACCTCAGGTATACCGCACTCTGATTCAGAATCTTACATCTGCTGCCTGTATAGCAGAGTCGATTCAGCCGTCTCAATCAGAGGCCGGAAGAGGTTTGCTGCAGATCCGAGCGCTGCTCCGGGCAGCAGGAGAGCAAAACACAGCCGTTTCTCAGTCTCGCAATAGGATCCATAGCAGATATGTGGTGGCCGACATAGTTCAGTCGGCTCATAGCCCAAGATCGCCTCCGCGGCTTGAGAGTCGTGGGCATCGCCAAGAGCAGTATTTGGGCCCAAATTACGAGCAATATGATCATCGACTCGGCCATGATGACCGCCATCGAGTGGCTACGCCCCCTCCGAGGGGCGGATCGTATGTGCCACAGCAATATGATGACAGGCGCCCGTACAGCGATGAGTGGAGGATCCGAGTTGACCCAAGAGAGCTAGGGTTTGATGCGAGGTCGATCCTTGTTCAAGGCCTGGTCGATAGGAACAGAGCACACAGGGAAGGACTCGACAAAGAACGTCCGACTGGCAGCAGAGTTCATGTCTCTGGACCTGAGTGTTTCAGCAGAGCCATCAGGGCTGCTGAGTTCCCTCCCAACTTCAGGTTGGCGACGGGAGTGAGCAATTTCACCGATGAGTCGAAGCCTGACACTTGGCTGGAAGATTACCGAGTGGCTTAGCAGATTGGCGGCGGCAATGATGATGTAGCCATGAAGCATCTCCCCTTGATGTTGGAGGGCTCGGCCAGAGCTTGGTTGAATCAATTGGCTCCTGGCAGTATATTCAGTTGGGAAGAGTTGGCCCGAGTGTTTGTCAGGACATTTGAGGGCACTTGCAAACGACCCACAGGGTTGACTGAGTTACAGCATTGTGTGCAGAAACCGAATGAAACTCTAAGGATTACATCCAGAGGTGGACCACTTTGCATCACACGGTGGAAAATGTATCTCAGCACCAAGCTATTTGCGCCTTTCAGGAAGGCATTCGGTACAGAGAGATTACTTGAAATTCGGCCGGACATGAGAAATGACTCTAGCCCGAATGATGGAAATAGCCACTCGGTACGCTAACGGTGAGGAATAAGACCGACTCCGAAGTGGCAAGAGCAAACCAGCCGCCCAGGACACTGGAGGAGGTCGGAAGCAGAAACGCAAGGTTGAACCTGCAGGCCCTGGTGAAGCTGCAGTTGTGACCTAGGGAAAGTGCAAGGGGAAGCCTAAGGGGCCCTGGATCCCCCCAAAAGTAAAAGATCAAGAAGGAAATGATGTGTTGGATTTGCCATGTCATATTCACACCAAGAAAGATGAAGAGGGTAATCTGATTATCCCAAGCATACCACTCGACAATGTCGACTCCTTATCCAGCAGTTCCGAGAGAAACAACCCAGTGAGAAAGAGAAAGAGTATAATAAGGACAAGGACAAATAAGAGGACGATGGTTACCCTCAGGCAATGCCACTTTGGTGATTTTTGCTGACATTGAGAGCAAAAGTCGACTGAAAGTTATCAAAAGGGAAGTGAACATGGACGCTCTAAGAACGCCAACATATTTGAAGTGGTCAAAAAAACATCACATTCGACCAGTTTGACCATTTGGCGCACGTTGCTACCCCAGGGCGGCAAGCACTGGTGGTCGACCCAGTCGTGGGGGGTGCCCGACTGACCAAGGTTTTGATGGATGGTGGCAGCAGCCTAAATATTTTGTATGCTGAGACTCTACAGGAGATGGGCATTCTGATGTCCAAGCTCAGCGAAAGCAATATGCGGTTCCATGGTGTCATCCCTGGGAAGAAAGCCGATTCACTCGGCTAGATCACTCTTGACGTGGTTTTCGGTGATTCGACGAATTACCGTAAGGAAAAGTTGACATTTGAAGTTGTGGATTTTCACAGTGCCTATCATGCTATCTTGGGTAGACCCGCATATGCCCGTTTCATGGCTCGACCATATTACGTGTACCTTAAGTTGAAGATGCCTGGCTCTAGGGGCATGATCACAGTCACTAGTAATCGGCAGAGAGCAGAAGAGTGCCTCCATAACGGCTCAAAAATTATCGATGAACAGATGGCAGCAGTGGAAATGCAAGAGTGCCAGAAAAATGCAGATCCAAGTGATTTGTTACGTTCTAAGAAGCCTGCTTCAGAGTCTGCATTTCAGTCGTCCGGTGAAACGAAGCTAGTTCACATTCACCCGACCGACCCCAATGCTGCTCCGACTCATATTTCAGCAACACTCGACGGCAAATAGGAAGAAGCGCTCGTCCAGTTCCTCCGTGAGAACTGGGACATCTTCGCATGGAAACCTTCTAACATGCCAGGTGTACCTAGGGGACTACCTGAGCACCGTTTGTGAGCCGACCCAAAAGCAAAACCTGTCAAAGAGCATCTTCGACGGTCCGCCATGGAGAAAATAAAGGCAATTGGGGAGGAGGTGGCTCGGCTTCTGGCAGTTGAGTTCATCCGAGAGATTTACCACTCCTAGTGGCTCGCCAATGTTGTCATGGTTCCCAAGAAAGATGATTCACTCCGTATGTGTATCGGCTTCAAGCATATCAATCGGGCCTGCCCGAAAGATCACTTCCCTCTTCCCCGCATCGATCAGATTGTCGACTCGACTATGGGATGTGAGCGATTGTCCTTTCTGGATGCATATTTCGGTTACCATCAGATCCGACTGTATGGACCCGATGAAATAAAAACAACTTTCATCACCCCATTCGGGTGCTTTTGCTATGTTACTATGCCCTTTGTTCTCAAGAATGCTGGTGCCACATTTATGCGCATGATACAGAAGTGCCTGCTCACTCATATCAGTCGGAATGTGTAAGCATACATGGATGCCATCGTGCTTAAGTCGCGCAAAGGTTCCGACCTGCTGACTGACCTCGCTGAAACCTTGCCAACCTAAGGAGATATGATATCAAGCTTAATCCGTCGAAGTGTACATTCGGAGTTCCAGGTGGAAAGTTACTCGGTTTCCTCGTTTCCGAATGTGGGATCGATGCAAACCCAGAGAAAGTTGGTGCAATCCTCCGAATGAAACGCCCTATGCGTGTACACGACGTTGAGAAGCTTACTGGTTGTTTGGCCGCTTTGATTCGATTCATCTCTTGCCTCGGTGAAAAGGCATTGCCTCTTTACCGACTGATGAAGAAATCTGACAAGTTCAAGTGGACTCCTGAAGCTGATGCAGCGTTTGCAGAGCTCAAAGCCCTGCTTTCCACCCAGCCGGTGCTTGCTGCCCCAATCAGCAAAGAGCCTTTACTGCTTTATATTGCAGCCACTGGACAAGTTGTCAGTATAGTACTCACAGTCGAGCGGGAGGAAGAAGGAAAAGCCTACAAGGTTCAACGCCCAGTGTACTATATTTCCAAAGTCTTGACTCCATCCAAGCAGAGATATCCGCATTATCAGAAGCTTGTTATGGAATTTACTTTACCACAAAGAAGGTTGCACATTACTTCTCAGATCATTCGATCATAGATGTCAGTGATGCTCCATTGTCAGAAATTTTGAACAACAGAGATGCAACTGGTCGAGTGGCAAAGTGGGCGACTGAACTCCTTCTGTTGGATATCAGGTTTGAGGCAAAGAAAGCAATCAAGTCCCAAGCAATAGCAAATTTCCTCGCCGAGTGGACTGAGCAGCAACAACTGACTCAGATTCACTCGGAACATTAGACTATGTTCTTTGATGGATCCAAGATGTTGAATGGTTCTGGTGCTGGGGTAGTCCTGGTATCCCCGCGAGGCGACAAACTCAGTTACGTTCTCCAGATTCACTTTGATTCCTCCAACAATGAAGCTGAATATGAGGCACTTCTTTATGGGTTGCGTATGGCCATTTCACTCGGCGTCCGTTGCCTAATGGTTTACGGCGACTCGGATTTAGTGGTCAATCAAGTGATGAAGGAGTGGGACATCAGGAGCCCAGCTATGACTGGCTATTGCAATGCAGTGAGAAAGTTAGAAAAGAAGTTTGAAGGGTTAGAGCTCCACCACATACCCCGACTGAAGAACCAACCAGCTGATGACTTGGCAAAGATAGGTTCCAAGCGAGAGCCCATTCCCAGCAATGTGTTCTTGGAACATCTCCACACGCTGCCAGTTCAAGAGGATCCCTTCACAGAAGAGCCTCCGCAACCAAAAAGTTCTACCAATCCGACTGAAGTCGAGATCCCAGCCGTGGTCGACCTGATCATGGGGGTTGTGGTCGTCATCCCCGATTGGACGGTGCCATATATTGCATATCTGCTCAGGAAAGAACTTCCAGAAGATGAAGATGAGGCCCGTCAGATTGTTCGTCGATCCAAAGCTTTCACCATGATAGGTGGATAACTTTACAGAGAGAGTGTTACTGGAGTTGCTCAGCGGTGCATCACGCTAGAAGAAGGTTGAATGATTCTCAATGACATCCACTCGGGGACCTGTAGTCACCATGCGTCCTCCCGGACCATTGTGGACAAAGCATACCGAGCGGGATTCTATTATCCGCGAGCAAATGAAATGGCAAAAGATATAGTCGACAAGTGTGAAGGCTGTCAGTTCTACTTCAACATGTCTCACAAGCCTGCATCAGTCTTGAAGACCATTCCACTCGTTTGGCCCTTTGCTGTTTGGGGATTGGATATGGTTGGACCTCTAAGGACCGGCAGGAGCGGCTTCACCCATCTGCTTGTTGCACTCGACAAGTTCACTAAATGGATTGAAGCCAAACCCATCAAAAACCTTGACTCGAGTACCGCCATCAGCTTCATCAGAGAGTTAACATTCAGATATGGGGTCCCGCACAGCATCATCACGGACAACGGTTCAAACTTTGATTCAGATGAGTTCAAGGCCTTCTGTGCTTCCCAAGGAACTCGGGTCGACTATGCCTCAGTCGCTCACCCCCAGTCGAACGGACAAGTAGAAAGAGGAGATGGTTTGATCCTCCAAGGGTTGAAACCCAGGTTGATGCATGACCTCAAGCATGCGGCAGGCGCTTGGGTAGATGAGTTACCATCAGTACTTTGGGGACTGAGAACAACACCAAACCGGTCGACTGGTCGGACTCCCTTCTTCATGGTCTATGGGGCTGAAGCCGTGCTACCGAGTGATTTACTTCACAACACCCCCTGAGTAGAACTTTTCTCAAAAGCCAAAGCAGAACAGGCTCGACAAGATGTTGTTGATCTTTTGGAAGAGGAAATAGAGATGGCCTTGATCAGGTCGACCATTTATCAGCAAGACCTCCGTCGATTCCATGCCAGAAACATGAGAGGTCGAGCATTTCAGGAAGGAGACCTTGTGCTCCGAGTGGATCAACAATGACCTCACAAGCTTGCTCCCGCTTGGGAAGGCCCCTTAATCATCACCAAGGTGCTCCACAACGAAGCGTATCACTTGTACAATGTGGAACACAATAAAGACGAGCCACACGCTTGGAATGCGGAATTGCTCCGCCATTTTCATACTTAAACATTTAGACTGTTGAGATGTAATAAGAAGTACCTTCCAATTTGTTTATCAAAGATGCAGTTTTACAGTCTCATAAATGACTGTTGTTACATACACATGTGTTCAAAAAAACCCAGCGGGTGGCTTAGCTGCGAACCCGATTCGCCTAAGTTTCAAAAACAAACTCCGAGTGAAGAGCAACCCTCTCACTCAGGGGCTTAGCTGCGAACCCGATTCGCCTAAGTTTCAAAAACAAACTCCGAGTGAAGAGCAACCCTCTCACTCGGGGGCTTAGCCGCGAACCCGATTCACCTAAGTTTTAAAAATCCTACCGAGTGAACAGCAACCCTCTCACTCGAAGGCTTAGTTGCAGTCTCGTACTCGCCTAAGTTTTAAAAATCCTACCGAGCGAAGAGCAACCCTCTCACTGGGAGGCTTAGCTGCATTCTTGTACTCGCCTAAGTTTTAAAAATCCTACCAAGTGAAGAGCAACCCTCTCACTCGGAGGCTTAGCTGCAGTTCCATACTTGCCTAAGTTTGAAAATTCCTACCGAGTGAAGAGCAACCCTCTCACCCGGGGGCTTAGCTGCAGTTCTGAACTCGCCTAAGTTTTAAAAATCCTACCAAGTGAAGAGCAACCCTCTCACCCGAAGGCTTAGCTGCAGTTCCGTACTCGCCTAAGTTTGAAAAATCCTACCGAGTGAAGAGCAACTGTCTCACTCGGGGGCTTAGCTGCAGTTCCGTACTCGCCTATGTTTTTAAAAATCCTACTGAGTGAAGAGCAACCCTCTCACTCAGAGGCTTAGCTTCAGTTCCATACTCGCCTAAGTTTGAAAAATCCTACCGAGTGAAGAGCAACCCTCTCACCCGGGGGCTTAGCTGTAGCTCTGTACTCGCCTAAGTTTTAAAAATCCTATCGAGTGAAGAGCAATCCTCTCACTCAGAGGCATAGCTGCAGTCTTGTACTCGCCTAAGTTTTAAAAATCCTACTGAGTGAAGAGCAACCCTCTCAGTCGGAGGCTTAGCTACAGTCTCGTACTCGCCTATGTTTTAAAAATCCTACCGAGTGAGGAGCAACCCTCTCACTCGGAGGCTTAGCTGTGGTCTCGTACTCGCCTAAGTTTAAAAATCTCCAAGTGAAGAGAAATCCTCTCCCTCAGGGACTTGGCCACACGCTCCATCCCGATCCACAAGGACGACGAGATGCAGGTCGTCTACGACCCTCTCTTCAGAGCTGCGCCACAAATACAACATAGGCTCCATCTCGATCTGCAAGGAAGACGAGGTGCAGGTCGTCTGCGATCCTTTCCTCAGGGCTGTGCCATAAATACAACATACGCTTCATCTCGATCCGCAAGGGCGATGTGGTGCAGGTCATCTACGACCCTCTCCTTAGAGCTGCGCCACAAATACAACGTACGCTCCATCTCGATCCGCAAGGACGATGAGGTGCAGGTCGTCTGCGACCCTTTCCTCAGAGCTGCGCCACAAATACAACGTACGCTCCATCTTGACTCGCAAGGACGACCAGATGCAGGTCGTCTGCAACCTTCTCCTCAGAGTTGCATCACAAGTACAAAAGTCTGTTCGGAGTGAAGAAACAAGTTCCGTTCGGAGACAAAGACAAGCATATTCAAGGAAAAACCAAGTTAGATAAATCCCACGAGGTTCTGAATCGCAGATAAAAGTACTCGGGCATGAGGCCCAAAGGAGTTTAACAGTTACAAAATCACTCGGCATTCTGTGGCAAATTTAATCAGAGCATAAAGTTTGTTCACTCCCTAGGAGGAGGGCTGGCAGGCTCGATGAACTCATCCAAGTCAACTCCATCTGCAATGCAAGTGGCTGCTTTGATGAAGGTTTCCATGAAGGACTGGAAGTCAAGCTTCTTGGTATTGGCAACCTTGAGCGCTGCTAGTTTTTCTTCCTTGGCTTCTTTGAAGTGGACAGGAACCAAAGACAGAGCCACGTCAGCACCACACCGAGCAGATGACTTCTTCCATTCCTGCACTCGATCGGCGATCTCATTGAGTCAAGTCATCAGAGACTCGAGGTCATTTTGGAGCATCACCCTTGGCCAGAGTGCCGTGTCGATCCGCGACACTGCAACCTTTAGTCGGGCGAGGTAGTCCATGACGCTGGCAAGACGAGATTCCAGTCGGAGCACGTTCATGGCAGCTTCATCTTTAACAGGGGAGTTGATGGGGTCCAAGCTCGTCTCGATTCGCCCAGCCTCTTCCTCAAAGTTTTGGTAGAATTATGCATTCACAGAGAAATAATGAGTTGACAGTTTTATGATGAATCGATGATAGCAAATCAATCGGACAAGGAAAAGTACCTTCAAGCATAAGGAACAACTTCTTGGCGAGCCCTCCCAGATAAACCTCCGGCTCGTCTCCCTTGCGGGTGAGGTCTTCCACTTTGTCGGTCAGAGTCCCCTTATCCTTCTTAAGTCGCGTCACTTCCTTGTTGGCTTCATCAAGAGCAGTCTTCAGCTTGGTATTTTCTTCTTCTAACTTTCCGACTGAAGCTAGCTTCTGGTCGGCGAGTGCTATTTTCTCTTTTGCCATTTTCTGCACGGCCGCAAGGTCAAGATCCTTCTTATCCAAGGCCTACCTCATTTTTTCTAAAAGGAATAACATTCGGGTCAGAAAAAGGAGGGAAAAGATGGCAAGAGAATTAGTCGACAAGATTTTACCTCCCATACCAGCAGTGTCATCCTTAGCCTTCTGCAAGTTTTCCTTGACCAACTCTAGATCAAGATTGAGTTGGATTTATTTCTGCTCCAAGTCAGCAAACCGGGCTCCAAGTTCACAAGATCTCTGCGGTCAGGGGACAGTCAGTCGATAGAAACAAAAATTGGTTGCTTCCGAGCAATAAAGTACAAGTTCAAAGAGTTCTAAGACTAGTGCTGAATCAAACATTCAACAGCGGTCTCGGGGACTACACCTAGTGGTACACTTAGCGTGCCCCCACTGGTTCGACTTTTTGATCGACTTGGTCCGTGTAGTCGAGAAAAAAGAGAGAAGAAAGGCAACAATTGTTCTCAGCCCATAGCCGACTGCCCACAGTCAACTACGGTCTCGAGGACTACACCCAGTGGGTGCACTCAGTGTGCCCCCACTAGTTCAGGTTCCACTCAACATGGTCCGCCTAGACCGAGTGGAAGAATGTCAAGAAAAATTATGTTCAAAGACCCCCGTCGAATCAAACATTCGACGGTGGCCTCGGGGACTACACCCGGTGGGTGCACTCTGCGTGCCCCCACTAGTTCAAAGACACACTGGACCTAACCTAGTCGACTCAAGTGGAAAAATTACTCAACAAAAGTTGAAACACCCAGTGGGTGTACAGATACAGGATGTGGACTCTAAATAGATGCAAATTATGGTTCCAGAACGCTCATTCATGGACATCTTGCAGATAATAAAGCAGCAATTGTCAAGTAACATATCCTAACAGAACAAGTGTAAAACTAAAGATCAGTCACAATCAACTAACGTGGATGTTGGTCTGGAGAGCCGAGCTGGCATCATATGCAGCCTGACTAGCCTCGCGCACCACCTTCATCTGCTCCATCATAAGGCCTGCTTGGCGTATGGCTTCCTTGGCAGTGCTCACCTGATCCTCTGGGATGTGATGGGTGGCGAAAAGCAGAGCTGGAGGAGCAGTTGCAGCAGCCTAGGGATCTGAGGCATGGAGTTGCACAGACGAAACAGGGGCTTGTGTAGTCGATGCTGAAGGACATTCACTCGACACATGATCCACAAAAGTATCAGAATTTTGGTTGAGGTCTCCGGACTGGTTGATCACTGGTTCTAACGCTGGCATTCTCTGGGGCGTCTTGCTAGCTGGCACCCTCCTGCATGAGCTCCTGCTCCTCCTTCCCGTGAGCTTCTATGGCACATCTTCATGATCGTCTGGAAGTTCAATAACATTCTATGAAGCTGCAAAAGAATCAATCGCAAGAGTTCAGCGTGAAAATAGTTGGCAAAGTAAAGACAAGATGGCAGGAGTCATACCCACTTTGGATGTGGTCGCGTCTTCCATCTCCTCGTCATCACCACCCTTGTACCATCTTTAATAATATTCCCGCTAAAAGCATACATGTACTATAATGTGCTTCCCCATGAGTATCTGGTAACCACGTATGTAGGGGAAACTCTTGAATGGAAATTGAAAAGAAATGTAGCCCCAGTTCCTTCGGAAATGGTAAGATCTTTGGAGCAAGAAGAAGGGGCGACCCATATCATCTTGACTTGGTTCTGCTTCCCCTCTTTTTTTAAGAATACCGAGTCGGGTTCTTCTACTACCAGTATCGAATAGAACATGCTGAACAAGATCTTCTTCATGGAAACCTACTCGATTTAGATCGGGAAAATCATACATATTTTATGAAACCATGTGCGATGGCTCGAATCCAAAGTCAATCCTACTTTCAATAGGACCAGTTGACAATTGAATCCAATTTTTCCCATTATTTTTTATGGAAGTCCTAGAAGTAGTGGCACATCAAATTTCAGAATTCACTCGGTCAAGCAGGAGAGTGAGTCAACTGAAAGTCAAACTATGCAAAAGCAAAGAGATAAAGCACAATGATTACCCAGAAGCGACGGGGACGTCCACTTTGATCTTAGGCAAGGCCTTCTGAGGCTTTGAGGGCGCTACCTTGAGCTGCTTCAGGGCCTTTTCAGTCGGAATGGGGGAAAAAGTCCGAGTGCGCTTCGAGGTATGTGTACTTGGTGCGAATGCTTTGCCACGAACACTTGTTGGGTCGTGCTTCTGCTTGGAGCATCTTTCCAAGCGAGGTGGAGAGTCGACCTCCTCGCTGCTGCTTGACTCTTCGTTGTCTTCATCACCTCCACCGTCAGAATTCCAGTCCCCGTTGTCGCCTCCGCTTTCCTCTCCTTCCTGGACTTGCTCTCCGTTGGGCATCGAGTACATCTCAGTATAGATCTGCGGGGAAAAGAATTGCACAAATGTCAATCAAGTTGAAGCACAGTGAAAAATCAGAACAAAAGGCATTCAGCAGTAAAGATCAGACCTTGTCTCGTTCACTGGCGTTGTAAAATGGTGGAACCCTCCTGGACCCCCATGGGTTGTCTTTGTTACCAGTGATGCCCTGCAGCCACTGCTCTACTACCTCCTCGGTGACTTCCTCCAGGTGGATCCGAGTGGTGTCATAAATACCCGAATACATCCACATAGGATGATCGCGGGCCTGGAGTGGCTGGACGCGTCGACTGAGAAACACTTCAAGCAAGTCCATGCCAGTCACGCCTTCACAGACTAAATGGACTACTCGTTTGACTAGCATGTTCACCTCTGCCTTCTCCGCTGGGGTCACTTTCAAAGGAGAGGGCGGCTGGACTCGGTCCATGGAAAAGGGAGGAAGTCCAGTTGAGTGACCAAGGGTCGGTTGGTCTTTATAGTAAAACCAGGTCGACTGCCACCCTCTAACTGAATCGGGAAGTGTCATAGCTGGAAAAGTGCTCCTACCCCTCATCTGAATTCTTAGACCTCCGCACATCTGGATCACGTGTGTCCTCTCATCCCTCGGATTAGCCTTTTTACAGTCTGGGAGTGACAAGTAAAGATGTGTTTTAAGAGACCCCAGTGCGGTTGACAGCCCAAGAAATTCTCACATAGAGAAACAAACGCAGCGAGATATGTGATGGTGTTGGGGGGAAAGTGATGGAGTTGGGCTCCAAAGCAGTTCAGGAAACCCCAGAAAAAAGGATGAGGAGGCAGGGAGAAACCGCGGTCAACATGAGTCGCAAGGAGGACGCACTCACCCTCTTGTGGCCGCGGCTCGGTCTCGTTTCCTGGCAACTGCGAGGACCCGTGGGCAATCAAGCCTCCTTCGACCAGATCCTCCATGTCCTCCTTCTGAATCATGGATCAGATCCAGTCGCCCTAGATCCAGCCAGGCGGCAGGCCAGACCTCGATGACGATCCACCACGACTCATCTTCTTGCCCTTTGCCGCCGTCGTCGCCTTCTTTGCACGCTCCAGGGCCGTCGTCTTGTCTTTCCCCATGGCAGCAAGTTGCACACGGACGGAGCGGCGAAATCGAGAGCGAGGGCGAATGCGGTGGAGAAGCAGAGGAGGAAGAAGGGGAACGAGGCGCACTGTGCAAAACACCTCGGCCCGGAGACTTTATATAGGCCTACTTTCGAGTGGCTGACCGGTGGACCCAAGCAATCTTGTCAAATCCTGCAACAGTCGTGGGCTCAATACATGGCGAAAAAGGTGGCGCAAGGATCGAGGCATCCCTGCCTAATCCGTCCCGTTTACTGCGGTGCCCTCTGTCTTGCGCGCTTCTCCAAATTTTGAATCCCATGAGATCCGGGAACTGCAGCGCAACCAATCGCGCTCAAGATTTCATGCTGATCCAACACTTGAAGCATATCAGCATAAGTTCACTCGACAAACTCTGAATGGATCAAGGCGATTGAAGATGGAGTCGAAAGTTTTAGCATGGTTCACCGACCGTGTTAAATGCCCCTGAAGCATAAAATTCGGGTCGGAATCATCTTCAACCCCTTCTCCACTCGGACCCCGATCCATTCGGGGGCTAATGACGATGACATGTACCTAGGGTAGGGTAATGGGCCTGACCTAGACACCCTTCCCAAGGATACTGCCCTAAATTCTAAGACATTCAAAGCACAGCAACATCTACCGGTTGTAATCACCTCAGAGTGCAACCCACTCGACCAAAAGCATTTCACTTGGATAACCCAATTCCATTCAACCAGGATATACTCACTCGACCACATCAGAAATCACTCAGAGTACAGAAAATCTAAAGTCACTCAGGATGGCAACGGTCAGGCATTCACTCCGTAGTCTTAATGATCATTTATATGCCTTTATTATTGGCGTTACCAGTAACATCTCCACTTTATGTACATTGAACCCCTTGTAACGTGGGCTGGCTGGGGTCCTGGCGCACTCTATATAAGCCAGCCCCCTCCACTGGCACAAGGGTTCGCACCCCCTGTAACTTCATGCATAATCCAATCGACCGAGCCTCCGGGTACCAAGACATAGGGCTGTTACTTCCTCCAAGATGGGATTGAACTCATAAATCTTGCGTACACAACCTCACTGTCGGGGATATACCCTGTGGTGTAAACCGGCCAGGAGTATAAACCGGCCGGACTGGATGATTCACCGGCTACCCGCCCGGTCTTGGTGGTTCATTAGTAACCCGGCGGGCGGGTCAGATGGATGACGAGGCCCATGGCCCAAAAAGCCGGTTCATACTTGGTGGG
Source organism: Triticum aestivum (assembly GCF_018294505.1). Lineage (NCBI taxonomy): Eukaryota > Viridiplantae > Streptophyta > Magnoliopsida > Poales > Poaceae > Triticum > Triticum aestivum. The sequence goes on from NC_057801.1 coordinate 389,517,197, forward strand.
CCGGTATAAGAGGAAAGGCATGAGGAATATTTACAAGGAGTTAAGACTAGGACTTGTATCCGGTTTGTATTAGAGATAGACTAGTCCTAATCCTAATAGGACTCCACATGTAAACCGCCCCTTCAACATATATAAGGAGGGGCAGGGCTCCCCAAAGAGGGAGGAGCTAGAATCTACAAGCAAGAAGAAACAATCTTAGGGCTAGACACAAAGAGGAGAGCCGGTTCCCGACGACTCCCTCGTGATGATAGTAAGACCTAGCCTCAAACAGCATGTAGGGTTTTTACCGGATGATGTTTCCCGGGGCCCGAAGCTGTCTAAACCCTTGTCTTGCGTGTTGATCCGCCCTGCGTCTCTCGTCCCACTCAACCCCTCTCAAGCTACCACATAGGTGCGTTGGCCTCGCGACTAAGTCCTGACACTAAGGACATCTGCCGTGACAAATCCACGATAGTTGGCGCCCACCGTGGGGCCATCGCACGGTGGTGTTGAGTTCTTGGAGGGATCTCTTCAAAGGATCGAGGAGTTCACAATTTCCTGGATGAAGAAGTGCTAGTTTGAGAGGATTTGCATCAGTTTTTTCCATCAGTCCAGATTCATTGTCTGTGAGATTTAAGGTGGAAGAGAAATTAGGGTTGCTACCAATGCATCGCCACAAGCATATATGGTATTTCATCCGTCCAGATCAAATCCATTATAAGTCGCCGAGATCGATATAAGCCTTTCGATGCAGCAAACGTACTGCAGGAGAAGTCAGATATTGGGAGTTAACAGCCAGATCCGATTCCTGTTACGCTTCACGTGCACGTCAGATTTCTTTTTTAAGAAAAGGCCAAAATCATAAGGGGAAACTGAAGCCTATCGCTGTCACTTTCGGGCGCAATGACCAAGGCCTATTGCAGTATAAATTAATCCGTCGCTATCTCCAAGTCGGTTTAGTCGCGCTCGCCTCCGGGTTACCACCACTGCTCGCTTCGAGCGCCTACCGATTCGACCCCGCATTATAATGAGCCGCAGCGGCCTTGGCCTACCTTTGCTGCAAACCGCCTTGCCGTGGCTTCACCTACTGTGTTAATCCGTCGCCGGGTGCCTTCAAACCGCCGTCTCGCATAGCTGGATGCCTCCTCAATTACAACTACGCCAAGCTAACCGAGTCGCCTGATTCACGGTGAAACGCCGGTCTCCACGGCACCTCCGCCTCCGCCTTGTCAAACTGCCATCCTTGCCTTGGTTACCTCTGTCGCCGCAGCTCCGAAACACGACCCGGTTCAGTCTACGGCTGCGGTGATAACAAAGGTCCGACAATGGCCATACACTGGCTCGGCTTCGATGCCCAACCTCTGCGTGCAGCAACCAGCAGCGCTCCAGCGCGCGCGGCCCCTGGCGGTGCTCCTCGACGCTACGCTCGTACCGGATCTCTTGGTCCCCTTCTCCGGATCCACTCAAAACTACAAAGCTTCGAACCGCCGTGAGCAGTCGGATTTTCCTCGAGTTGCCTGCCTCTTGCAAACCGCCAGCTGTCTTGCCTCCACAGCTGCAGGCCAACCCGGCTACCTCTGCTCGCCGGTTCAACCTGCTACTTCCGCCGCCAGTCATCCACAGCGGGCTCAGTCCTCGCCCCGCGGCCTCAAGTCACCAGTCCACCGTCGCTGTGGCTTGCCGCGAGCTGTGAGCACCCTCCGCCCGCCGGGTTACACTTCCACGTCCTTTACCCCGGGTCACCGTCGGTGTCGCGGCCATCCCTGCCTCTGAACCGTAGCGTCTCGGGCCGAACTACCGCTCGCCTGAGTCGCCGACGCCATCGGGGTTGGCCTCCCTTACGCCTTAGCCGCAAGCCGCACCTACTGTACCAAGGCTTGCCGGCTTACGAGTTCGCCTCTGCTGGAGTAAAAGGTGTAAAATACAAGAAAGAAGTGGTGGATGGCTTCCATGACGTTTTGGATTTGGAAACATTGAACATCGAGCTGAGGATTTAATCTCTGTTGTGGATATTGAGAAAGATAGCACTTGTTTGACTGCAGCTGTTCTTTACAAAGAACAACAGATCTTAAGCCTGACTTTTTTAGAGACACGGAACTGAATGAGGTGAAGGACAAGTCTGAATAAGCTTCATAATTGATTGACCTGTGAGGAAAAGGAAACTAAAATTCTGGAGAAGCAGTACTGTTCACTGGAACATGAGGTTGTAATAAACGGAGCTGAGGTCGAGGTTTAATTCACCAGTTCCATGAGATGACATGCCTTATGAAGATCACCGGCAGTTGACAGCATCGCACTGAAGAAGAACGAACGGCCAGCTCGCTGGCGTGCATAAGGCAGAAAAAACCTTCATCCGCATGCTGATATTAACTGACCGGTTCTGCTCTGCTATGGTCCATGGTCAAGCCGCCGCCTTGCTTCGTCGGTTTGTCACCTCCACTCCGCCACGGCCTCCCCTGGCTGTGATAGTGTGAAGTATTCCAACCAAGTTTTGATGTGGAGATCAGTAAAGGAAAGCATGTACTCACACCACCAAGGACTATACTGGCTCCCACATCAATAACCAGAGCGAGTACAAGGTCAATTATTTATTTGGCTTCAGTGAAGACAAAAACCAGCCGCTCTGGGTGCTAGTGTTTGGAGATAGTACATCAAATGTCCTGGACAACAACATCTATCGGTTGGGAGACTGAGGGCTCCACGTTGCCAGGGAACAATGCGTGCACGGGCAGCCTAGGTGCCGCATCAGTCACAAGGGCGTTGCACATACTGTTTCAATTATCTATGGGATTTAGGCAAAGACAAAGTCAACATGACCCGGAGGATCTATTTTAAGCTGGCCGGTGCTTTAAGGCCTCCACATTTGTTACGGTCTCGTCAATGCCGTCTTGTCTCTGACAAAGAGAGTGGCTAGAACACCGTTGAAGTTACCAGAGGTTGTTGACAGACGCGGATCTCTCATCGTCTGAATAAATCAGGTGATATCTATTCAAGTTTATTTTGTTTACGCATATTGTTTTTGTCAAAGAACATTTACGTTGTTTGGTATATTTTTATAAGCAGGACCAATCTATAACAGCACATCAGTGTTACACCCGCTCATACAAGCTGCCCGATGGACGTTTGCAACCGCTGCCCTACGGTCCGGTTTATTCCAAACAAAATCTGGAGCAAATAATGATATCAACTTCCGTCTATGCTGAATGACCCAATGGGCAGGCGCACAAATCACCATCACTACAAATTTCAGCAGCCAGCTGGGATGAACCACTGGCCGGATTACTGACACAAATCATACGGGGCCATTCACAACCCGCCATAGTCGACCCTCAAGTTTTCGTGGATTCACATCGCGTTATCAAACGCTAAGGATATACAATGAGTGTTGCGAAGATCAGTAACTCGCCACCTTGCTTCCAACTTCAACATATGACAGTGTTTCGCTGTTCAGCTATATGCCGGTTTACATCACGGTCACATATGGAGAGTCTCAAGCCAACTCCTTGAGTCACCTTTGAGACTCGGGGGCTACAATGACATGACTCAGCAAATCTTGCCAGTTTCAGCAAATTTAAGAACCCCGGGACGATGGAGGGAAAGATAACCCGGTCCTGGAGGCTACTATTATTTGAAGGCCGTCAGAAAATTTCCGGCTTAGAAAGTATATGACAGTTACAAAATCCCGGCTCAATGAAGAAGTTCCGGATCATCAGAAAGGATTCCGGTTTACAAGACGGTTCAAGAGAAGTCAGTCTCACTGAAGCTCTTAAATATCCGGTTTACAGTCCGGTTCAAGGGGAAGATGTCTCCCACAAAGCTTTGAAGCTCTCAATATCCGGTTCAAGATCCCGGTTCAAGAAGAATTTATTTCTTGCAAAAAGGTTATTACCAAAGAGGACCTACTGCCATGATGCGCGGTTCAAACATGGGTATCCTGCCTTATTGGCCTAACATATTATTGATCACATGGGGGCTTCTGCTTCATAAAGCGGGGTCTCTGTCTTTCTTATCATGCGAGGTTACACGGAGTGGTTCTGTTTAAAGCGGCCTCCGGTTTACCCCTTGACATTTGTTTTTTATATATCACTGGGGGCCTTGGTCGTGTCCGAACCAACGAACACCCTTTGATAGGCGACAGCCACCAGATCATTTGGGGACTTGGTCAAGTCTGAACCAGTCACGCCTCTTGGTCGGCCTAAGGCCACAAAATCACTTGGGGGCATGGTCGGGCCCGAACCATTGCCACGCCTCTTGATCTGGCATATATGCCACGAGTCATTTTGGGGACCTGGCTGACTTGAATCATTGTCACTCCTATTGGGGGCCTTGATCCCGTCCGACCATGGTAATACCATCTGAACAGCTCAGTATAGCATATTTTTGCAAATGGTTTTTATCATTGCCTTTGCTTCCATGTTGTTTTCATGGTTTGTTCGTTCTTTGCTTTTGTTGGATTTCTTTTATGTCAACAAGCATATTTTTTCCGGGTCAGCTGATAGATTTGATTCCCCTTTAATCCGGAGGAGTCTGCCCGGTTTGATTTTCTGTTACCATCCTATTATGGAGTAAACCGGTGTTTATCAACCCGGCTTGATTTTCAATTACAAGTTGTCAATACAGAATCAAGTTATAATCCGGAGACTATCAGCCCGGTCTGGTTTGACTACGAGTCGCCAGTATTATATATGGTTAAACTGGTGTTTATCACAACCCGGTACAGTTTATCATAAACCGGCATAGTATGAAAGGAGTTATCATTACTCAAGATTGGGATTATCATCCTTACTACAAAAAGTTGGTAAAGCCAACAATGTGATTCAATGTCACAGGTATGATATATTTCATATTTGATTATTCTTAAGTACAGCCTTGGTTATAAACTTGGGTTATATGTTGGGCATTATGACCCGTCCGGCGGTAAACCGCCAGGACACTTTAAACTTGTTGTATGCAGAAATAGGTTGAATAAAGCATGATTATAAATTATCCGGTGTTTGTTAAACCGGCCTGGCTTTAAGACGATAAGTCACCAGTATATGATGGGAAGTTATCCGGTGTTTATTAAACCGGCCTGGCTTTGGACTATACGTCGCCAGTATATATTTGGATTGCGCCATTGGAATCATGCGCTTATAAATGATTGGGTTATATTATTCAAAATAGCCAAATTTGGCTGAATTTTCATTATGATAATGGATGAATTTTTCATACCGGATTATATTATCTTGAATAGCCAACATGGCTGGATTTTTGTGGTTATTAGTAACCGGTATTATTGAGTTGTCAAAGTCGCTTTAGCGCAACAGTTATTATTTTATCAAAGGATATGATTTATTCTACAATGGAAGGAATAGTCCCGAGTCGCTGCAGGCTCACGACCCAACACTTGGGGGCTACATTAGTCAAATTGAGATTACATGCAAGTCTCATGTCGCCGCAAGCATGCACCATGACACTTGGGGGCTAATGCAAAGTAATTTTCTGCTCATATTATTGAAGACCCGACTCATCACATTATAATGAGTCGGCCCTTGGGGGCTACCAATTGCTCCTGTCAACAGTTGAAGGTACAAAGCTTTTTATTCATTATATTGAATATTCCACTGTTCAGTTGGTAAAAGTACAAGGCTCTTAACCTTGTGGACGTGGATTCAAGTCCCATGATAAGGGTTACATCATATGATGTTATTTTCATTGAAGTATATATTAAAGTCCCAGCTCAATATTATCTTATTGAGCCGGCCCTTGGGGGCTACACATCATTGCTCAAATCTACATGATTATACCTACAAAGTCCCTGCTCATTATTGCATAACGACCGAACCCTTGGGGGTTACACTAGTTAAAGTTTTTATGAGTATAAGACAATTACAAAGTCCCAGGTTGCTGCAAGCATGACAACCCGGCACTTGGGGGCTACATAATATGGAGTATTCAGTTTTTACTAGTCACTGGGATGAACAACATGGATTTCTTCTTAAGTGGCAGTATTTATATTGAAGCAAGTCTTAAGCCATCACTTTGTTCTGCTCAAGACTTGGGGGCTACAGGTATTATATTATTATCGAAGAACTATTTTCAAATTCTCTGTTTTCAGCAAACTGGATTAACCCGGCGTCACCAATCATTATGACCCGGCGTCATCAATAATCATGAACCGGCATTAGCAACAATCATGAACCGGTGTTGGCAACAATCATGACCCGGAATTATCAAGTTTTTATAACCAGACAATAGTGGTAATCATAAACCGGCAAGTTTTACATCTTCAAGCCGGCTGGATATCAGTTGAATATTTCAGAGACTAATATTTTTGTCAAGTCAAAGCATTGAAGGCCGATTCAAATAGTTTCTTTATTTACAAATATCTTCTGCAAGCAAATTGATTATGAAGAGGGTTATTAACTTGGAAGGAAGAAATGACAAGGATTTAAGGATGATCAAGTGTCGGCTTACAAGTATATTTAAACCGGAGCACAACCCGACAAATTTGTTCTTGTTGCAGATCAGTTTAACATGGATGAATCCAAATTAAACTGGGGGCTAATGTCGGGGATATACCCCGTGGTGTAAACCGGCCAGGAGTATAAACCGGCCGGACTGGATGATTCACTGGCTACCCGCCCGGTCTTGGTGGTTCATTAGTAACCCGGCGGGCGGGTCAGATGGATGACGAGGCCCATGGCCCAGAAAGCCGGTTCATACTTGGTGGGCCGGTATAAGAGGAAAGGCATGAGGAATATTTACAAGGAGTTAAGACTAGGACTTGTATCCGGTTTGTATTAGAGATAGACTAGTCCTAATCCTAATAGGACTCCACATGTAAACCGCCCCTTCAACATATATAAGGAGGGGTAGGGCTCCCCAAAGAGGGAGGAGCTAGAATCTACAAGCAAGAAGAAACAATCTTAGGGCTAGACACAAAGAGGAGAGCCGGTTCCCAACGACTCCCTCGTGATGATAGTAAGACCTAGCCTCAAACAACATGTAGGGTTTTTACCGGATGATGTTTCCCGGGGCCCGAAGCTGTCTAAACCCTTGTCTTGCGTGTTGATCCGCCCTGCATCTCTCGTCCCACTCAACCCCTCTCAAGCTACCACACAGGTGCGTTGGCCTCGCGACTAAGTCCTGACACTAAGGACATCTGCCGTGACAAATCCACGACACTCACCATAGCTACGATCTTGCCTCCTCCTATGTACCCCCATATTCTACTGTCAGACTTAGAACCACGATAGTTACCTCTGATGTATCCTGGTCTACCAATGAATGAAAGCCTTTCCATCCTAAATTGGAATGTTTGCGGTCTTAACTATCCAGATTGTCGCACAACCGTACAAGAGACAATCGCTGCTACTTCCTGCAACCTTATTTGTCTTCAGGAAATGAAATTGGCCACGGTTGATCATTTCTTGGCTGCTTTTCTGGGTGGTCAACGACTAAAAAACCATGCTGAACGGCCTGCAGATGGTACCAAGGGTAGCATCCTCCTTCTCTGGAATGAAGACTTCATTAAGGTTGATAATATTTCCATGGGCACCTTCAGCATGTCTACAAACATCACTATTGTTAACACACTTATTTCCTTCAAACTCACTTCTGTTTATGGTCCTACTAGAAGCAACCTTAAAGATGCTTTTTCCCAAGAGCTTGTCAGCCTTAAACCGCACCAGGGTACGCGATGGCTGGTTACGGGTGATTTCAATCAAATCTACCGCGCTCGAGATAAAAACCGTGCAAATGTAGACTGCTCTCGTCTTGTGCGCTTCCGAAATGCCCTCAACTCTTGTGAGCTGAAAGAGATCCACCTCCAGAACAGAAATTTCACTTGGAGCAATGAGCAAGCTAACCCGACCATGAGCAAGTTAGATTCTTTCTTCTGCAATGATGACTGGGACATTGAGTTCGGCTCTCACATCCCGCATGCTCTCTCGTCCTCCCTCTCAGATCACTGCCCTCGGCTATTGGCTAGCGACAAGGGACCAAGACGACCCAAAACTTTCTGGTTTGAAAATTTCTGGACGAAGTTGCCTAACTTCAAGAGGATTGTCCAAGATGCTTGGAGCGAGGAAACAAGCCACTCTGAGCCCTATCATGTGCTCTTTCACAAGCTGAAAAGAACAAGTCAATGCCTTAGGCAGTGGAGCAAGTCCATCTTCTTGAATCACAAAGTACAGCTCCACATGGGCCTAGAGATCATCCTCCGCCTCAACGTGGCACAAGAGTGCAGGACACTTAGCATGGCTGAATGGAATCTTCGAAAGGACCTCAAGAAGAAGGTGGTGGACTTGGCAGTTTTGGAGCAAGCCAGGAAAAGGCAAAGTTCGAGAGTTAAGTTGCTCAAGGAGGGGGATGCAAATACATGTTTCTTTCACCTCCGTATCAACCACCGCCGAAGGAAAAACTTCATACACCATCTTAAGAACAATAACGGCTGGGTCACCAGTCATGATAATAAGAAGGACATTATGCAGAAACACTTTTCAAAAGCCATTGGGAAGCCCCCCTCCCCCCGCGCTCCAAGGACTTCAATTGGGATTGCATCCTCACACGTCTCCAACGTATCTACTTTTCCTAACGCTTTTCCTCTTGTTCTGGACTCTAAATTGCATGACTTGAATGAAACTAATCCCGGATTGACGTTGTTTTCAGCAAAACTACCATGGTGTTGTTTTTGTGCAGAAATAAAAGTTCTCGGAATGGAACAAAACTTTGCGAGGAATTTTTATATAATAAATAAGAATTTTTGGATCCAAGACCTACCGGAGAGGGGCACCTGGGTGGGCACAACCCACCATGGCGCGCCCCCTCTCCTGGTGCGCCTAGGTGGGTTGTCCCCACCTGGTGGCCCCAAAGACCCTGAAACCGACGCTATAAAATCCTATTTTTACAAAAAAACCAGGGAGAAAGAATTATCATGATCCATGAGACGGAACCGCCATCACCTCATGTTGTTCATTGGGAGGCCAGATCTAGAGTCCGTTTGGGGCTTCGGAGAGGGGGATCTTCATTCTTCATCATCACCAACCCTTCTCCATCGCCAATTCCATGATGCTCCTCACCGGGAGTGAGTAATTCCTTCATAGGCTCGCTGATCGGTGAGGAGTTGGATGAGATTCATCATGTAATCGAGTTAGTTTTGTTAGGGCTTGATCCCTAGTATCCACTATGTTCTAAGATTGATGTTGCTATGACTTTGCCATGCTTAATGCTTGTCAGTTTGGGCCCGAGTGCCATGATTTCAGATCTGAACGGTTTTATGTTAACACCATTATATCCATGTTCTAGATCCGATCTTCCAAGTTATAGTAACCTACTATGTGTTATGATCCGGCAACCCCGGAGTGACAGAAACCAGGACCACTCCCGGAGATGACCGTAGTTTGAGGAGTTCATGTATTCACTATGTGTTAATGCTTTGTTCCAGTTCTCTATTAAAATGAGGCCTTAATATCCCTTAGTTTCCGATATGGACCCCGCTGCCACGGGAGGGTAGGACAAAAGATGTCATGCAAGTTCTTTCCATAAGCATGTATGACTATTTATGGAATACATGCCTACATTATATTGACAAACTGGAGCTAGTGTCGTATCGCCCTAGGTTATAACTATCTAATGATGAATATCATCCAACAAGTCACCGATCTAATGCCTACGAATTTAGCTTATATTGTTCTTGCTAAGTTATTACTGCTATCACGGTTACCGTTACCGAACTGCTGCTACTATTATCAAAACTATCATATTACTTTGCTACTGATCACTTTGCTATAGATAATTAATCTCCAGGTGTGGTTGAATTGACAACTCAACTACTAATACCTTCAAATATTCTTTGGCTCCCCTTGTGTCGAATATATCAATTTGGGTTGAATACTCTACCCTCGAAAACTGTTGCGATCCCCTATACTTGTGGGTTATCACATCCCGCCGACGACTTGTGACCTCTCCGATCTAGGTGCCCTTTTCACTAAGAAGGAGGTCCGGGCTGCGATCAATGAACTTCCTGGGGACAAAGCTCCGTGCCTGGACAATTTTACAGGAGTTTTCTTCAAGGAGTGTTGGGACATCATAAAACCTGAGATCGTGCTTGTTGTCAATAGTTTCTCCAATGTCCATGTCAGCAACCTTCACTCGCTCAACTCAGCAAACATCGCTCTCATCCCTAAAAGGGATGGAGTGGAGGACATCTCGAACTTACGACCAATAAGTCTGATTCATGCGATTGCTAAGATTATTGCGAAAATGATGGCCACTCGACTAGCCCCTCACATGCCTGAGCTGATTTCCAACACACACAGTGCTTTTATTAAGAAAAGAAGTATTCATAACAACTTCATGTATGTCCGCAACTTGGCCCATCGATTTCACCGTACCAAATCTCCAACCCTGCTATTCAAGCTTGACATCAAAAAAGCCTTCGACTCGCTTCGATGGGACTACCACATGGACTTATTGCGTCACCATCATTTCCCAAGTCGTTTTTGTGATTGGATTTTGGCACTTCTTTCCATGGCCTCATCCAGGGTACTCCTCAATGGTATTGCGTGTGACCCAATCAAGGGGACCGAGGAGTTCGATAAGGGGATCCTTTATCCGCCTTGCTCTTTGTCCTTGCCATCGACCCTCTTCACCGCATTCTTGCTAAGGCCACCCAGCAAGGCAACCTTCACCGGTTACGTGGAAATCTGATTCGGGCGTCCCTATATGTCGATGATGCAGCCATCTTCATTGCGCCGAGCAAACAGGACATCCAGTGCCTAGCCTCGACACTGAGTTACTTTGGTGACATCACCGGACTAGTCACCAACCGCAACAAAAGTTTGGTTGCTCCCATTCGGTGTGCCAACCTCGACCTCGATGACATCCTTCAGGCCTTGCCTGCCGTCCGGACCTCTTTCCCTCTGCGTACATTGGTCTTCCCCCGTCCGTCATGAAGCTAAAACACATCCATTTCTAGTACATCGAGGACAAGATTGTGGGCAAGTGATAGGTCTCCAACATATCTATAATTTTTTATTATTCCATGCTGTTATATTATCATTCTTGGATGTTTTATAATCATTTTATAGCCATTTTATATCATTTTTGGTACTAACCTATTGACATAGTGCCAAGTGCCAGCTGCTGTTTTCTGCATATTTTTTACATCGCAGGAAATCAATACCAAACAGAGTCCCAACGCAGCGAAACTTTTTGTGGATTTTTTTGGACCAGAATACATCCAGTGGGCCAAATAAGTACCGAAGAGGGAGCCCGAGGTGAGCACAAGACACCAGGGCGCGCCCTGGTGAGTTGTGCTCACCTCGGTGGCCTCCCACACTGCCTCTTTGCTCTATAAATACCCCAATATTCCAGAAACCCTAGGACAGTCGACGAAAATCAATTATAGTTGCCGTAGAGTCCAGAACCACCAGATCCAATCTAGACACCATCACAAAGAGGTTCATCATGCCCATTGGTGCCTCTCCGATGATGCATGAGTAGTTCTTTGTAGACCTACAGGTCCATAGTTATTAGCTAGATGGCTTCCTCTCTCTCTTTTGATTCTCCATACAATGGTCTCTTGGAGATCCATATGATGTAATTCTTTTTGCGGTGTGTTTGTTGGGATCGGATGAACTTTGAGTTTATGATCAGATCTACATTTTTATCCATGAAAGTTATTTGAGACTTCTTGATCTCTTATATGCATGATTGCTTATAGCCTCGTATTTCTTCCCCGGCATTTGGATTTTGTTTGGCCAACTTGATCTATTTATCTTGCAATGGGAAGAGGTGCTTTGTGATGGGTTCAACCTTATGGTGCTTGATCCGAATGACAGAAGGGGAACCGACACGTATGTATCATTGCCATTAAGGATAACAAGATGGGGTCTATTTCTACACAAATAGATCTTTGTCTACATCATGTCATCGTTCTTATTGCATTACTTCGTTTCCCCATGAATTTAATACACTAGATGCATGCTAGATAGCAGTCGATGTGTGGGGTAATAGTAGTAGATGCAGGCAGGAGTCGGTCTACTAATCTTGGACGTGATGCCTATATAATGATCATTGCTTGGATATTGTCATGATTATTTGAAGTTCTATCAATTGCCCAACAGTAATTTGTTTACCCACCGTTTGCAATTTTTCTCTAGAGAAGCCACTAGTGAAATCTACGGCCCCCGGGTCTCTTCTTTAATATATTTGCCTTTGCGATCTATCTTATTTGCTTTATTTCAGATCTATTAAACCAAAAATACAAAAATACCTTTCTGCACTTTATTTTATTTGGCGTTCGATCTATCAAATTATTACAACTCTCCCACGTCTGTTTGCCTTCTGGTGCCGTTGCCCGAAATGGATTGACAATTCCTTTAACACGTGGGTTGCGAGTATTTGTTATTTGTGTGCAGGTGCTGTTTACGTAGTGTTTCTTGGTTCTCCTACCGGTTCGATAACCTTGATCTCATCACTGAGTGAAATACCTACCGTCGCTGTGCTGCATCATCCCTTCCTCTTTGGGGAAATACCGACATAGTCTAGCAAACATCAAAAGGAATTTCTGGCGCCGTTGCCGGGGAGACATCATCAACATCTACCAGGTTCCTAATCAGAAATCACATCTCCTCGCAATTTACATTGTTTTCCATTTTCCTCTCCCCCACTTAACAAAAATTTACCATTCTATTCGCCCTCTTATTAGTTCGTTGTTTTCTTGCCGGATCTGCTTTTGAGTGCAATCTTGTTGCATAGTCACAATGACTCAAGAGAAAACCAAGTTGTGTGATTTCTCAAATGCTAACAATGATTTTATTGGCACTTCGATTGCTCTCGCCACTAGTGCGGAATCTTGTGATACTAATACTGCTTTGATGAATCTTGTTATGAAAGATCAAGTTTCCAATACTCCTAATGAGGATGCCGCGTACCATCTTAACACATTCGTGGAATTATGCGATATGCGAAAGAAAAAAGATGTGGACAATGATGTTGTGAAGTTGAAATTATTTTTGTTTTCTTTTAGAGATCATGCAAAAATTTGGTTTTCTTCGTTGCCTCGCCATAGTATCCATTCTTGGAATAAGTGCAAAGATGCTTTTATCACTAAGTATTTTCCGCCCGCAAAAATTATTTCCCTTAGAACCCAGATCATGAATTTCAAGCAACTTGAACATGAGCATGTTGCACAATCTTGGTAAAGGATGAAAATGATGCTAAGGAATTGCCCAACTCATGGGTTAAATTTTTGGATGATCATACAAAAAAATTATGTGGGGTTGCATTTTGTTTCTCGTAATCTTTTAGATTCCGCCGCATGTGGTACTTGTATGGAAATTACTTTGGGTGAAGCCACCAAATTGCTTGATAACATCATGGCAAATTATTCACAATGGCATACCGAAAGTGCTCCTACTAGTAAAAAAGTTAATTCGGTTGAAGAAATTTCTTCTTTGAGTGAAAAAGTTGATACTCTTATCAAATTGGTTGCTAGTAAAAGTGCTCCTATTAATTTTAATGATGTGCCTGTGTCTACTTTCATTGAGCAAAATAGTGTTGACGTAGATGTGAATTTTATCTCGCGAAACAATTTCAATAACAATATTTATAGAGGTAATTTTAATCCTAGGCCTTTTCCTAGTAATTCCTCTAATATTTATGGTAATTCCTATGGAAATCCTTCTTATAATAATAATAGTAACACCTCTGATCTTGAGTATAATATTAAAGAATTTATCAACACTCAAAAGTTTTCAACACTACAATGGAAGAAAAGCTGAATAAGATTGATGATTTGTCTAGAAGTGTTGATAGAATTTCTCATGATGTAGAAAATGTCAAGATGAAATTTTTTGTGCCTAAGGTTGAGGAATCAATTAAATCTCTTTATGTTTCTATGGATGAAAGTTAGAAAAGAACCGCTATGCTTAGAGCTAGAAGAGAATTTTTAGAAAAAGCGTTTTCTAGTGATTGCTTTCATAAAAGTGATGAGGATCTTAAAATGATTGGTGTTTCTTATATTGATTCCTTGTTTAGTAAAATTAAGATTGATGAAAAAGGACTGAAGAAGAGTCAACTTTAGCTAGAAGGCGTCCCGATAATTCGGAGGGTGAAAATCTTGTTGAGAAAATTGATAAAAGTGGGTTTGAAGAGGTCAAAACTTTAACTAGTGATGTGCCCACTCTTTTGGATTACAAAGACTTTAATTATGATAGTTGCTCTTTGATTTATTGTATTTCTTTGTTGCAATCCATGATAAATTCACCCCATGCTTATGAACAAAATAAAGCTTTTACTAAACATATTGTTGATGCTATGATGAAAGCTTCAGAAGAAAAGTTGGAATTAGATGTGTCAATTCCTAGAAATTTACATGATGAGTGGGAACCTACTATCAAAGTCAAGATTAAAAATTATGAGTGTTTTGCTTTATGTGACTTGGGTGCTAGTGTTTCTATAATTCTGAAATCCTTATGTGATGTGCTTGATCTTATCAATATTGAAGAATGTTCTTTAAATTTGCACCAGGCGGATTCTACTATTAAAAAGCCTATGGGAAGAATTAATGATGTTCTTATTCTTGCAAATAGGAATTATGTGCCCATAGATTTTATCGTTCTTGATATTGGTTACAATTCGTCTTGTCCAATTATTCTTGGTAGACCGTTTTTACGCACTATCGGTGCCGTGATTGATATGAAAGAAGGCAATATTAAATTTCAATTTACACTAAGAAGGGTATGGAACACTTCCCTAGAACAAGAATTAGGCCACCATATGAATCAATCATGAGGGCATCTTACGGATCTCGAAACAAAGATGACAAAACTTAGATCCTTTGCGTTATGCCTAGCTAGGGGCATGAAACAATAGCGCTTGTTGGGAGGCAACCCAATGAATAAAATTTAGTTTTGCTTTTTGCTTTCTGTTCTTGAGTGTTTGAAAAATTATGCTACTGTTATGATTGTGTTTTTTGTGTTTTAAGTAGTGCGTGTGCCAAGTAAAGCCTTTATGATCTTCTTGGGTGATAGTTGTTTGATCTTGCTGAAAAATAGAAACTTTAGCGCTCATGAAAATAATTTTCATTTTTAATAGAAGCATGATACAATACCAATTTATTGTGAAGAAAATTAATAAACAAACTTCTCAGGTCCTCCTAATGTTTCAGAATTTTTGGAGTTTCAAAAGTATTCGAAATATCCAGATTGCTACAGACTGTTCTGTTTTTGATAGATTCGATTTTCTTTGTGTTGTGTGCTTGTTTTGATGATTCTATGGTTTTCTTTGAAGATTTTTTTCCATAGAAAAATTTGAACACAGTAGATATAATGGAACAATAAAATATGAATGGGTTTGCAACAATACTTATAGTAGTGATTTGTTTTCTTATACTAATAGATCTCACGAAGGTTTTGTTGAGTTTTGTGTGATTGAAGTTTTCAAGTTTTGGGTGATGTTATTGTGGATGAAGGAATAAGGAGTAAGACGAGCCTAAGCTTGGGGATGCCCATGGCATCCCAAGCTATTATCCAAAGAGAAGCAAGCAACTAAGCTTGGGGATGCCCCAAGTGGCATCCCCTCTTTCTTCTAACAACCATCGGTATTTTACTCGAAGCTATATATTTATTCGTCACATACTATGTGTTTTGCTTGGAGCGTCTTGTATGATATGAGTCTTTGCTTGTTTTGCTTTTTGTTTTAAGTCTTGAATCCTTGCTGGACACACCTATTTGAGAGAGCCAAAATTACGCCATGACTTGTTAGAATTGCTCTCTATATATGCTTCACTTAAATTTTTATGAGCTATGGAATTGCTCTAGTGCTTCACTTATATCTTTTTTAGCACGGTGTACTTTAGTATTTTTGAAGAAATGCTCTCTTGCTTCACTTAGATTTATTTGAGAGTTAGTAAAATTTTCAAGAAATTCTTGCTTCATTTAAATTAATTTGAGAGAAAGTTTATGCTCATGATCTTCAATTATATTTGTTTGAGATTATCAAAAGAAACTCATGCAAATTAGTCCCAAAGTGATAGATATCCAAGAAGGATATAATAAAAACTTTCATGAAGATCATTGGACAAAATAAACTTGATTCCTTGTAATAGTTTTGAGATATGATGATGTGATATGTGAGTCATGTTGATGAGTAATTATGCTTTAGTAAGAAATTGGTGTTAAGGTTTGTGATTCCCTATGCAAGCAAGAAAGTCAATAGTTGTGCAATGAAATTACATCCTACTTGTGGTGCATTATTCGGTATTAATTATGCTCAATGCACGCTTATGAGATTATTCGTTTATTGGTTGGTCGCTTCTCAATCTTTTGCTAGCCTTTATTTTGCACTAAGTATGATCAATACTTGTGCATCCAAAATCCTTCAAACCAGTTTTGCCACATGAGTCCACTATATCTACCTATATGCGGTATTATTTTGCTGTTCTAAGCAAATTTGTATGTGTTATCTCCAATTTTCAAAATAAATTTCTATTTTGTGTGCTCGTGCTGCTCGCGAGGCGGTGAGGGGTGGCCAATATTTTCCATGCTTGATGTGTTATTCTCAAGATGAGTGTTTATTCACTTGTCATTGCACGAGAGTAAGGCAAAGGTATTAGGGATGCCCAGTCCCAAAATGAAAAAAGTGAATTCACTTTATGTTGTCAAATAATAAATTCCTTGGAAAGTGTTGGTATGGAGGGCACCCGTGGATACAGTTAGCCATGGAAAGTGAAAGTATGGTGGAAAAAGGAATAAACTTTATTTTCTGTTTGGGAACCGCCTATGATATATCTAGCATGGAAAGTGTTGGGAGCTCTAAGTCGTTTTCGTTGGTGGGAAAATTATGCCTCTCAAAATGTTTTTATCTCTCAATTTTCGCTTTGAGCTCTGGCACCTCTACAAATCCCTACTTCTCTCGACGAAGGGCCTTTGTTTTAATTTATGCAATTTTTATTTTCAATTTGAGTCTCCATCTTCTCTTATAAAGCACCAACTAGGGGGCACTGTGATCGTACTTGAACATTGGGTGTAGCTAATATGCGAGTGTGTTTCATGAATGGATCAATGATTGAGCATAACGGGCTAGGGATAACTTATTTTAGCATTGATATTTTGAAAGACATGGTTGCTAGTTGATATGCTTGAGTATTTAAGTTATCATGTCAAAACTAGACTATTGCTTTGAACCATATAAAAGTCCAAATGTCCATGCTATAAAGAAAAGAATATGAGATGACATGTTAGGCAGCATTCCACATCAAAAATTCTGTTTTTATCATTTACCTACTCGAGGACGAGCATGAATTAAGCTTGGGGATGCTGATACGTCTCCAATGTATCTATAATTTTTTTATTATTCCATGTCATTCTTGGATGTTTTATAGTCATTTTATACCATTTTTGGTACTAACCTATTGACATAGTGCCAAGCGCCAGTTGCTATTTTCTGCATGTTTTTTACATCGCAGGAAATCAATACCAAATGGAGTCCAAATGTAGCGAAACTTTTTGTGGATTTTTTTGGACCAGAAGACATCTAGTGGGCCAAAGAAGTACCGAAGAGGGAGCCCGAGGTGAGCACAAGACACCAGGGCGTGCCTGGAGGCCCAGGCACGCCCTGGTGGGTTGTGCCCACCTCGGTGGCCTCCCGCACCGCCTCTTTGCTCTATAAATACCCCAATATTCCAGAAACCCTAGGAGAGTTGACGAAAATAATTTCCATCCACCGCAGAGTCAGAACCACCAGATCCAATCTAGACACCATCATGAAGGGGTTCATCATGCCCATTGGTGCCTCTTCGATGATGCGTGAGTAGTTCTTTGTAGACCTACGGGTCCATTCTTATTAGCTAGATAGCTTCCTCTCTCTCTTTTGATTCTAAATACAATGATCTCTTGGAGGTCCATATGATGTAATTCTTTTTGCGGTGTGTTTGTTGGGATCAGATGAACTTTGAGTTTATGATCAGATCTATCTTTTTATCCATGAAAGTTATTTGAGTCTTCTTGACCTCTTATATGCATGATTGCTTATAGCCTCATAATTCTTCTCCAATATTTGGGTTTTGTTTGGCCAACTTGATCTATTTATCTTGCAATGGGAAGATGTGCTTTGTGATGGGTTCGATCTTACGGTGCTTGATCCCAGTGACAGAAGGGGAACTGACATGTATGTATCGTTGCCATTAAGGATAACAAGATGGGGTCTATTTCTACATAAATAGATCTTGTCTACATCATGTCATCGTTCTTATTGCATTACTCCATTTCTCCGTGAACTTAATACACTAGATGCATGCTGGATAGCGGTCGATGTGTGGAGTAATAGTAGTATATGCAGGCAGGAGTCGGTCTACTAATCTTGGACGTGATGCCTATATAATGATCATTGCCTGGATATCGTCATGATTATTTGAAGTTCTATCAATTTCCCAACAGTAATTTGTTTACCCACCGTTTGCTATTTTTCTCGAGAGAAGCCACTAGAGAAATCTACGGCCCCCGGATCTCTTCTTTAATATATTTGCCTTTGCAATCTATTTTATTTGCTTTTATTTTCAGATCTATTAAACCAAAAATACAAAAATACCTTGATGCACTTTATTTTATTTGGCGTTCGATCTATCAAATTATTACAACTCTCTCACATATGTTTGCCAATTTCTTGCTCCGTTGCCCGAAAGGGATTGACAACCCCTTTAACACGTCGGGTTGCGAGTATTCACCGGTACGCGTCGGTGCTATACAAACGGTTTTTAACCCCTTTCTGCGATGGCATTTGGGACCGTCGCCAAGTGAGTGTGGGCGATAGGGTGTCCTTCCCACACGACCCAGAAACCATCGGGGATATGGAGTAGTGATCCAGTGGCCTTCCAAAATGTAATTGTGTGCGATGCAGCACACACTAAATTCTTTCGCACGTGTGGTATCGGTGATTAAACGTTTCTAATGATGCAGTGAAACCATACGGTCTCTCGTAATGAACCGTTTGGGAAACAGTATGTAAGGCACACAGGCCAACATATGAACTATGTGCGATTTGTGCTCCATCGCACACGAGTTTTCTGCATAAACCGTTTGCCATGCAAGACTCCATCAAACACGTTTCCCAACAATTACTGTCTGCGACAATGTTCTATCACAAACGGTTCAGGATCCCCTTCGCACACATACAAGTGCTGCAGACCGTTTGTGATTTGTTGGGTATCACCGACGGTTGCTGCTAGAGTGACGTGTGCTTTTTGTTTGGGATCCCACACGTTTCCTGAAAAAATTATGACTGGGATTGTATTTTACATTGGGCACGGTTTACTCCAAGTTCTCGTGTGCGATAACGCGATATCACAAACGGTTCCGGAGACCCTACGCACGTGTAGTAGTGCTGCAAATTGTTTGCGATCTACTGTGTATCACCAACGGTTCCGCTACGATTGACATATGCTTTCCGATGTGGATTGCACACACTCATTTAGTTGAACCGTGTGCAAAGCAATTGCCAGGTTAAAACAAAAATATCCCATTTCGAATCGGCATGCAAAAAGCAAGTTCGCCACAATATTCAATTGAACAAATAACCAAAAATATCCCATTTTGAATCGGCATGCAAAAAGCAAATTCGCCACAATATTCAATTTAACAAATAAAAAAAATATCCCATTTTGAATCGGCACGCAAAAAGCAAATTCGCCACAATATTCAATTGAACAAATAGTGTCAATTGGAAGAACATTTATCAGATTTCGCAACAATTGCAATTGAACATATGGTATCTAAATTCCAATGATTTTTCCACACATATATGCATTACATAATTATTTAATCATAGTGTAAGAAATACGAAGACCTCATCAGATGGAAAACAATGGATCCATGCGTATATATATATATATATATATGTTTAGCGGCTAACTCTTACTCAATGTTGCAGGAGAAGGCATGCTAAAATCTTCATTATCACCAGTGGGATTTATGTACTCATTCATGAAGAAGTCACTGATAAATCTCCGAACCATCAGCAATTCACCAGCCGGGAGCGGTTCAGGGGTCCTCGGTTTTAAGATGAGCTGCAGTATTTTTAAGATCAGAATGTGCCATATGAGTGGAGTAGAAGATATTAATTAAGATAGACTTACTAGTACTAATTCACGAGGATCGTCACAACTATCAGCAGATTTGCAGATGGAGATCATGTGTCTGCAAACATGGTATCCACAAAGGTTGGTCCATGCTTCTTGCTGAGGACACTAAAATTTTTTGTACAAAATTAGTCATGTATTTGTCTTGTTAGGAACAACCTAACCGGTGTTAGATGTATTATTTTTCTTTGGACAAAATAGAAAGAGGTTTATTTTGAAGCTTGAACATTTGACTAGCGCAAGAAAAGGTATTTGCAGACTATTGGATAAATTTTCCGAAAATAACGGATTTCTGTGAGTTACCGGAGAAACGATCTCGTGCTGCAGAGGTAGTTCCCTCTTGAACAGGTTTCCTGGTTTAGTTTTCCACAGTGTGAGCACACTGCAAATGAAGATGAATTTTGACAACATCAATTATTGAACCAGATATGAATGCACATTAATTTCAACATCACAGAATCAATACCTATCCATGAATTGCTGAAGATGCGTCAGATCCTGAGCGTTTGTTGACTCTTTGAGAGAATCGATGTAGTAAACAGTGTTCTTGTTTGGAACAATGAATACCAATATCCAGTGATTGCTACATATTAGAAAACCCATGAAAATATGGATTATGTCGAAATCTGGAAGACAATCAGTGTATGTGTGGTTGTTTACTTGACTTACGGTTCATGGTATGGCCAGAGAAATGATTCTGCATGGGACGTGTTTTCGAAGAGACGGAAGACCGTGTTGACGGCCCAGTCCTGTAGGTACTTACCATGTATTGTTGTGTCATTTGCTAATTCAGGGTCTATGAAATACACACTCTCCCTTTTTCTTCTCTGGGCGTTCAATCCCCTAAGAGGAATAAAATGCAGTTAGCTGTTTATCATTTACATCCTTGTATGGAGAAGTTGATCAGAGTTTGTTAACTACTTACAAAATCAGGCATCTAAGAAGAGTGGCATCGAGCTTGTTGAAGTTGAAGAAGAGATGTAAATCCGCAAAACTCACATTGATGGAACCAACATCGTGTCAGAAATGATCTTTGTTGTAGTGGACTGGCAAACCATGCTGACCTTCTGACATTAGATCCATGCAATATTCATGTAACTCACGGCAACTGGAGCTGCAATCATCAAAGTATTCGCCAACAAGAAATGGCTGACCATGGACATAATTGCGTGCTTGAAGTATGTTTCCTTTACTTTTAGCAAGCAACAAACGTACTTCATCGTCATCCATGCCGTCAGAAATAATATTACTCCCCGATTCAAACAAGTTGTTGTTAATTTGGTTCTGGGCGATGATTGCTTTAAGTAAGAGGCAATTGTTCTCTTTCCTCTTCACTTTCCCGCCGTGCTTCCTCGGGGGTGTAGCCTTTTTGGCCACTTCCTTCTTGGCACTTGAAGCATTTCTTGCAGAACGTCTGGTTGCCTGCAAGGTAGACTGCCGAGCAGACGGTGAAGCTTGGACGGACTGGTTAGCAGACGGTCTATCTATGCCGGACCGCTGAGCTGGTGGTGCTGCTATGAACGACTGCTGGGCTGTAGGAGCAGAGGCATCGAACTCCTGACCATGCGTTGAAACTATGTCAGGTTTCTATGCAGGTGGTGCCAACTTGTCGGTATGCTGAGGAGGCCGTGCCAATGTGTTGGTTTGCTGAGCAGGAAGTGCTGACGCATTGGTATGTTGATCACGCGATTGTGGACCGACGGACTGATGAGCAGTCGGTTCTGGACCTACAAACTACTTAGCAGGCGGTTCCGAAGCATCAGACTGCTTAGCAGTCCGTTCCACCAGGTTGGTCTGATGAGCATGTGCTGCAGCTGGGTCTCCCCCCGCTGCTTCAGTGGCCGGCATCTTAACCGGTGGTGCGTGTTCAGCAGTTGTAGGCCTTGCCACTAGCTGCTTTGGGGTGGATGATGACATGTCCAGTACGCCACAAAGTTGGGCCGGCTGATCACAGGTTGATGCATCAGCCCGCGAGAGCTGCTGTGGTAAGGAGAGCATCACCGATTGAGGGGTGACAGTGGTTGCTCTTGGCGGGGCTTCAGGGATCTCATCGATGAACTCTATTTCCTTTCGTGGGCACTAGATGTGATGTAACAGTGTTTCTCCCAAGGTCCTTTTCTCATCGAAGTATCCTAGGACATTCTTCAGGGCAAATTCATTGAATCCAGGCTTTACTTCAGTCATGTAGCACTTCACATAGCCCAGCTTCAATGGCACATTGTCCAACAAGAGGCCATTGAGGGAGTCCTGGATTATAAGCGTATGTCGGACTGTTGGACTAAGAAGATACATGATAGAAGACTTCGTCTGGTGTCCGGATGGGACTCTTCTTTGCGTGGAAGGTAAGCTTGGTAGTTAGATATGAAGATTCCTTTCTCTATAACCGACCCTGTGTAACCCTAGCCCCCTCCGGTGTCTATATAAACCGGAGGGTTTAGTCTGTAGGACAAGAACAATCACAGCCATAGGCTAGCTTCTAGGGTTTAGCCTCTACGATTTCTTGGTAGATCAACTCTTGTAATACTCATATCATCAAGATCAATCAAGCAGGAAGTAGGCTATTACCTCCATTGAGAGGACCCGAACCTGGGTAAACATTGTGTCCCCCGCCTCCTGTTACCATTAGCCTTAGACGCACCGTTCGGGACCCCCTACCCGATATCCACCGGTTTTGACACCGACATTGGTTCTTTCATTGAGAGTTCCACTATGACGTCGAAGATAGGGTTGATGGCTCGCCTTGTTATCAAGGATAACATCACCTCCGGCGGAGCTCTGGCCTCAGGCCAAACTCTCTGGCTGGGCGACTTCGTCTTAACTGCCCGTTCGGCCATTGGGCCAAGCATGACTTCTCAAGTCATCGAAAATCGCCTCCGCATCAGCTTGGAATACGCCGAGCAGATGGATCCAATGGAGTTATCGTCTTTAAACGGGCTCTGGGTCGCATCTCCGCTCTGGGAGTCGCTTCGGACTACGATCGGATTGGGCTTAAACCTGATCAGAGAGGGATTGAATCTCCGCCGATCACCCATCAAATAGCGGTAGTAGAGGAGCGATCCAACAACTCTTCCCCCATATTGAGGACGAAGTATGTCCGGATTTCTGAGCTCATCAAGCCGGATACATGCCCGCGGGAAGAAGCGCCCGGAACTCCAAACTTAGAATCGGACTGTGGGCCAGAAAAATTTATTTACATCTCGGAGTCTGAACTATTAAGTTTGGAAACTCCTCAAGTTCTGGGTCACGAATCAGATCTTGGTTCGGACTTAAATCCACCCACCTGCCCAGACTCAAGCGATCTTTCCCGCATCAGACAACAGTCCCAAGAGACTGTACATCAATTTTGGGCCAGATTCATCATCGTCAAGGACAAGGTCAAGGACTGTTGCTATGAAGACGCAATCTCATTATTCTGCAAAATTTGCATGAACAAGGGACTCCTCAACGCCATAAATCACCATCACATATCACGCTTTGATGACTTGGGGATCATAGTACAGAAGTACTGCGTGATGGAAAGCGCCTGGAAAACTCAGGCAGCCTTTTGGGATCCACTGGCTCTCACTAAACCCCTCGTCCGAGCAAAAAGGGTGTACCCTCATAGCTGCAACACACCAAGTTGTGAGCACGGTGCTCATCGTCAATCGAGAGGAGGACGGACACAAATTCCCGGTACAGAAGACAGTATACTATGTATCAACCGTACTCACACCATGCAAATCCCGGTACCCACATTATTAAAAAATAGCATACACGGTCTTCATGGCATCTCGGAAACTACAACACTACTTTCAAGAGTGTTCAATCATGGCGGCCTCCGAAGTACCACTCAATGACATAATAAACAACCGCGATGCCACGGGCCTGATTGCCAAGTGGGCCATCGAGCTCCTCCCATTCGACCTAACATATAAACCATGACGAGCATTTTAATGTACCTTCATAATGTGTAAGCACGCCCCATCTTCCAAGAAGGGTGGGCAAACCCGGGCTGTTGCACATTTTAATGTACCTTCATAATGTGTAAGCATGCCATTCAGTCTGTCTTTCATTCTAGATAGATCAGATATGCCATCATCATGAGCAGCTACAGTCTCATTGTCTCTGGGGTCAGCTGACGCACAACTACTCTTGTGCAGTGTTGTCGTGCAATAAGCAGCATCCTCCATGCCCGCCTCCACTCCCATCTGTTGGCTATCTATCAATGTTAGAGTCTTCTACATCATCATTGACTCCTCAACATCCTTTCGACCAGCCGGATAAATCGCCTTCCTCGGCCTTTGCATTCCGCTTCATTTCACTCCTCGCTTTTTTCATGCCGAGCCTCTCTTCTTTGCTGAGTGTGAAAGCCCTCTTGTGCGGGACATTAACACCTATACCCCTTGCACGGCCAGGGGGCTCTTTTGTTTCCAGATCAACGAATAGAATGTCACATGGCCCTGAGTTTCTGTAGAACCTTCCAGGGATCTTAGAAGCCTCTATCATTACTTGATACAATTCGTCGTCACGTGAGTTTTCAAAGTAATAAGTTCCATCATCACACCTCTTTGCACATGACCGCAAGTAGTCTTTGGCGCGTTCGCCCCTGATTTCACTAAAGGTCGGATTCCCACCCGCCGCTACTGCTTCTTTGTCCTCCTGGTCCCATATCAGTTTCATGTCGTAGTATCCTGCCACACCCATATGGTGGGGGTGTATGTTCTTCTTCTGAAGTTACGATTGCTTGAAACTCTTCTTGGCAAACTCTTTAGTAGCCCTGACCCTTTTGAATTCTGCCCAGTCTACCTTTGTAATTTGGGAGTATGCGGGGATTGGGTCCTTGCCTTCACTCAAGTAGTTCTTGTACAGCACGTGCTTCCAGTTTCTCCAAGCATCCCTAGCCTTCTTCAGTGCAGTGTGTTCCACCTGCATTCTCCACTAATCTGGAACATTGAAGTCATCCATGATCTCCTGGACTATCCTTCGCCGTGTTTCTGTGTCAGCCTTCTGAAACCCTGGCAGATTAATGTTGAGCCTTGCCCTGCCAACAAATCCACACACACACACTCCTGAACCTCGTGCGTGCTTTATTTGGTTTAGTTGGAGCCCAAGACTTGAATTCAATCTCGGTTACTTCATATACACCTTTAGGATGGTGTGTGGGCTTCCTCGGAGCGTTCCTCCATGTCTTGACCGAAAGGGTAATTGCTGCAGCTCTATCCCATTCAAGATTACTTGATACCTCACAATCTGCTAAAGACCTAGGGTTGTCCGAATCAGATGAAGATACATCGCCTGAAGCATGAGTGTTGTCGCTGCTACTCGGCACCTATAGAGAACACATGCGTAACTCAGGAAATGAGGATAAGCATAAAACTAACAACTTGGTGTCAAGCTTTCTAAACATGCCATGCAATAATTTAGAAACTGTACGGCTAATTTGTTAAGTTTGTGTGACTCGGGCGCCCGCGATCTATAAATAGGCAGTAACTTATTGGAACAAATACAGCTTATATGTAGTAAGGAAGGTAGATAATGAACATATATATGCTCTCCGTTATTTTATAGCCAATTTGGGAACATACGGAACGAAATTGGAAGAGGGATTGTGAGGAAATATGCCTCACCGCGATGGAGATCAATAACTAACAGGCTTTTTAATGCAAATCTGGCCGGACCACAGGAGAGGCGAGGGTTACTGCATCGATAAGCTCGAGGGTAGCTGGCAAGCAAACGAAGATGGCGAGGCATGGGCCGCCGCGTGTTGGTAACGGTAGTGGACGTAGGCTTGACGCCGAAGAGCGGGCACATGGCCGGGGTGAGCACGGCGGCGCCGGAGAGGGTTCTCCTGTGGATCTAGGGGAGGGGGAGCTGGCGATGGAGATTGGGTGGACTAGTTGAGTGAAACGCGGGCGGATGGTGGGGGGGTGTTGGCGGCCTAGGTGAAAAGGGTGAAAAGTATCCCCGATCGCCGCACGCGCGGAAAGGCCTATGCAAATGGTTGCCTCTAAGCGCTCGTGTGCACAAACAAAATAATTTCGTTTGAAATGAAGACGTACTAATTTTGAAATGAAGACGTGAGCTCATCGTTTCGCCTCCAAATTTTTCCCACGTAAAGCAATCACAATTATACCATGGGTTTGATTTGCTGGCGCATTTCAAGTCTCATGTGTTATATGTAAGACATTTTTTGGCATTTACCGTTCATTTTGGCATATAAATCAATTCCTAGCTGGACTGCATTTCCTTTCTAAAGGGATGAGGATTGTCGTTTGATCTGGGAGCATCCAATGGTGCAGACGTACGATCCGTGGTGTTGGTGTTCTGGCCAATCAGAACGCACGACTCAGAGCGCGCACATAGCAAAGGGGGGCATCGGCCACGGTTTGGTACGCACACGGCTTTCGTGAGTGAACCGTGTGCTATTTGAAAACATTTTTTTGAAAGGGGCTATTTGAAAACATTTACATGTGTTGTCAAAAGGGATGAGGATCGTTGTTCAATCAAGGAGAATCCAATGGTGCAGACGTACGATCCGTGGGGTTTGGGTTCTGGCCAATCAGAATGCACGACTCAGATCACGCACGTGGCAGAGGGGGGGCATCGGCCACGGTTTAGTGGACACATGGTTTTCATGAGTGAACAATGTGCTATTTGAAAACATTTACATTACCTAACATCATATTTTTGTTTGAATGAAAACATGAGTTCACGCCTCCAATTGTTTTTTCCATGGTAAGAAATCACGATTGTACCCTATGCTTTGATTTTCTGGTACATTTTACTAGGCGGCAGGCAGAAAGATCTCGTTTGTATGTACATATATATAGTCGCAACTACACGTGCGTGTTAGCAAGATCATTTGTGTGTCGCTTTGCGAGTTTTCATTCATTGTGCGAGAAACGGGAAAAAACTTCAAACAGTTTAGCCGCAGGGTGCGGCGACAGGCGTAGGCCTTGTTGATATTTTAATTTCAGGAAATGCATATAGAGTCCGGAAAATAACGAAAATCATTGTGTCACTGTCGCGTGCTCTCACAATCGCATGGGAAAAATGGTAAAGTTTGGCACGAGTTTTGGTGCTCGCACCTTCCATACCGGAGCATCTCACAAGAAGGATCATAGTTTCCAAAAGGAGATGCGGCACTTCGGACTACAAATCGTCCATTACTAGCTAGCTACATCGTTCCGGCCCATTTCAGGTCGTCTGCTATTTTTAAGTCATTCTTTGCACTTACCTTGCTTGCATTTTAGTGCATATAATTAATTAAAGTAAAAAATCCTACTACAACTACATGTGGGTGTTTTAGTTAGGCTATATATACTTAGGCTACTCATACTGGAGAGTGTCATATACTAGTATCATGCATATATATATGATATTAGTGTATGATACTACCTTTAATTAATTATAGCGCATAGTATAATACATAGAGTATAGTATCATAGATCATATTTATAGCCATGCATGACACAAATTAGCATCGCATTTACCATGATACGGTATCTACCTATATGTTACTCTAACCATTTTTATATATATTTAATTCTTTGCCACATCAGCATACTTGCTATTTTCGAGTGCATGACATCGTCGAGTATATATGATACCACCACTATGGCCAGCCTTATATAGTGGGGAGTATCATATACTATATACAGTATCATGCATATGATACTAGTGTATGATACTACGTACGTACCTTCATAGTGCATATATAGTATCATAGAGTAGTATATATCATAGATGGCCGTATTTATGGCCATGCATGACACAAAGTAGTATAGCATTTATTATATATATGTTATGATATCTACCTATGTTACTACTTCTTTGCCACATCATCATATTTGCTATTCCCGAGTGCATGATACCGGCTATGATACCCCCACTATGGCCACCCTAAGGCTGGTCATAATGTGGGAGTATCAAGCGGTATCATGCATGCCAACTAGACTTTTGGATAATGTGGCACACAGTTAAATGAGGAAAGAGAGGGTGTGGTATCATATCATGATATCGTATCATATTAAATGTTGTACTACTTTGTGTCATGCATGGCAATTAATAAGGCAACCTAAGATACTAATTTATGATACTATGCATGCGGGTATTATAGAGGTATTACCGATCATATACTAGTTTCATGCATATATACTCCCTCCTTTCCGGTTTATATATAGGCTTATCTCAAAGTTTTAGTTTTTCCATTTTATAATGCTCAATTTGGTTGTTCCCCATCACATGTTCAGATTCCAAGGTGCATTAAATCATTGCATGCAAGTATATATTAAGAGAAAATTGACCAATGCATGTACTTTATGCATGCATGTATTGCAATTAATACATCGGTAAACATAATTTTTTGAGGAAAACAAAAGCCTTAATTTGGTGTTTTTGCAAACTACAAAAAGTATTCCACCACTCACCATCTACCTTGGTTGGTGAGATTTTTGAATTGAACCATATAAAGTGGAAAGGAGGGAGTGTGATACTAGCTAGTCTATGATATACTAGCTACCTCACTTGGTTAATAATATGGCCAACGGTCGGCTATAAGAAGTTGCCATGTCATATACAACCAACCTCTTAGCCGACATGTACAATAATAAGTTTTAAATACGTACTATTTTATGAATAGTTGGCCCACCTTACATCCTCACAAAGTGTCTTGGGTCTCGTGTTGCAGCTGGCTCTACTAACCAAGAGCCCGCTTCTCTTCTCTCTCCTCTTCTCTTTCCTCCAACTAATAAGCACATATATATTATTCTATTCCTTATAGCCTACTTATGTCACTCTATTGTACTTGCTCTAAGACTAGCCACAATGAAGAGTAACATACACTAGTAACATACACATATCCCTAGACTATGTTACTACCTTTCATAGTGGATAGTAACATAAGTATGGTAACATGCAAAGCCTCATTTATTAGGTTATAGACTCATAATGCATTAGGACATGTGATGTTACAGTAACTAGCTACGTTACTCAAACTACCTCTCTCCTCATTAACTCATTGCCACATAAGCAAATTTGTTGAGTTGGACTCGATGTTACTGCTGAAGTTACTCCCACTGTGGCTAGTCTAATGCATAGTATCATAGAGTAGTATCATATGTAGTACTTTATTTATTGTCATGTATGACACATAGTAGCATAGCATTTATTATGATACAGTTTCATGATATGATACTTAACCCTCTCTTTCTTCATTTAATTCTATGACAGCTCATCAAAATTGCCTAGTTAGCATGCATGATACTAGCTATGATACCCCCTTACTATAAGCCTAGCAAAGAAGGTGTACAGATCATTTGTGCGTCGCTTTGTGAGTTTTCATCCATTTGTTCGACAAGCGGGGAGAAGTTTCAAACATTTCAGATGCGAGGTGCGGCCACTAGCGTAGGCCTAATTGGTATTTTAATTACAGGAAATTCGGATGGAGTTCGGACATCATCAAAATTGATGTGTGCCCGTGGCGTGCTCTCACGACCCCGTGGAAAACATTGGTAAAGTTTGGCACAAGTTTTGATGACCGCTCCTTCCAAACCGGAGCATCTCACATGAAGGATCATGGTTCCCAAAAGGAGACGTGTCAATTAAAACTCCTATGGTTGGTGACTTCATCGTTTGGCCTCATAAAAATTTCCATGGTACGCAATCACCATTATACCACGGGTTTGATTTTCTGGCGCATTTCAGGTATCGTTAGCTATATTTAAGACATTTTTTGAGATTAACGTGCATTTTGCGCATAAAAATAAAATTGCAACCGGAACTGCATGTGCTGTCGAAAGGGATGAGGATCGTCATTTGATCTGGGAGCATCCAATGGTGCAGACGTACGATCCATGGGGTTTGGGTTCTGGCCAATCAGAAAGCACAACTCAGGTCGTGGGCGGGGCTTGGTCGGCACATGGCTTTCATCAATGAACAGTGTGCTATTCGCAAACCAGATTGCATATTTTTGTTCACACATACTGTAGTGAGATCAATTAAGTTTGCTACCTCTATGATATACTAATAGTAGTAATAATAATAATAATAATAATAATAATAATAACAAACAATAGTTCATATTCAATGCCTGAGCTGACAGCATATCAAGCTCAACATATTAACAGTTCTTACATCAATAGAAAACCAGGCATAACTCACAAATTTAGTACACGCGACAGTTCTAAATTGAACAAATTAAGTTGCATGGTAGGCATAAAGACTAGTCTTACGGCTTAATTCCCATGTACATGGGGGAACTGGGATCATTACGTTGACCCTGAATGAACTTCGGTTTTATGATGATTTTACGCTTCTCTGTTACACGGGTGCATGATCCCTTGGCTGGCAACTCATCAACTTCAACGTACTTGTCCTCATTGGCAACATCATCGACACCCAGTACCCTTCTCTTCCCATGCATCGCTACATGGTAGTTCTTATGCAAGGGGTCTTCCACACAAAAAATCTGGCTAGCATCACTGGCAAGAATGAATGGGTCCGTGTGATATGCCATCGTTGTCCTGTTAACACATGTCTTCCTGTACTCATCAATCCTTACCTGACCAAGAAGGATCCATGCGCACCTGAATGATGCCACCTTAACTTTCACATAGTCAAGCTCCCAAATCTCTTTGATGGTTCCATAGTATACCCTTTTACCAGTTTCATTTACAGTCATCCATTCTATTCGAACAGTGTTGTTCTGATATGAGGTATTCTGATCACGTTCCTCTGTGTAGAATATGTATCCATTTATGTCATATGCTTGGTACGTCAACACTGTAGGTGATGGCTTTTGTGCCAACCACGTAGCAATGTCATCGATGGATCCTTGTGCTAAATGATTCTTCAGCCATTCGGCGTAGTTCTTAGTGTGCTCCTTCATCTCCACATCTGATGAAGGCACCATTGGTAAGAAGCTTTAGCGTATCTCCACCAAGTGTTCTTCGGCATAAGCGTTGAGAACTGGGATATTAAGCCGTACCATCAAATGGGCTTTCTCTGCCAATTCTCCGGGTGCAGCCATTTGCGTACCAACAAGGACCAGCTTACCTTTCAGCCTTCCCTCGTGGTGAGAGAGGGGCAAACCTATAGGTCTTTGTTTCATGTATTTGGTGCAAAACTCAACCACCTCCTCCGCGGTATAACCTTGTAGGATGCTTGCCTCTGGATGGTTTCGGTTCCAACAAAAATGCTTCAGTATTACCATGAACCGGTCGAAGGGATACATGTTGCGAAGGAACACAGGACCACAATACTTTATCTCGTCGACAAGGTGCACAGTGAGATGGACCATGACATCAAAGAATGATGGTGGAAAAAACATCTCTAGGTTGAACAATATTCTTGCAATATCATCTTGCATATGATCCAACTCTTCAGGATTTACAACTTTCTGCCATAGTTGGTAGAAGAAATCACAGAGGTCAATGAGTGTGTTTCTTATATCTTTGTCCATCAAATTCCTGATGGCCACCAGGAGGATTTGTGTCAACATTACATGGCAATCATGTGACTTCATGTGTGCCAACTTCATTTTACCTGAGCTCACATCCACGAGACTTCTAATGTTTGCACAGTAGGAAGAGGGTGTCTTAACTGACAACAAATAGGTGAAGAACTGTGTTGCTTCTTTTGTACTAAAATTGTAACTCTGGCGAGCTTTGATGAATTTCCCATCATCTTCTGCTTCACTCTTGCGTTTTGATTGATCAGCAAGCATATCGAGCCATGAACCGTCACCATCCTTTCTTTTACCTTTAATCTTGAGCAGAGTACCAAGGATGCTTTCACATACGTTCTTCTCTACGTGCATGACATCGATGCAGTGACGTACACGTAGAATCTCCCAGTAAGGTCATTTCCAGAACACTGATTTCTTCTTAAACACTTGACCCTTGGGTGTTTGTTTCACCGTCAAAGGGTGGTTCTTGTCAAGCACAACATTAATTTTTTTAGCCATGTTGTGGACCACCTCCCCTTCATAGGGTCTTGGGCCCACACATGCCTCTGCCTTACCATCAAATTCAGCTTTCATCTTTCGATATGGGTGAGTCTTCCGTAAGAACCTACGATGACGCAAATACATGGTTTTGTGCGAGTTGGGAAGTATTCTGCTAGTTGTCCTATCCATGCATGTGACACACCCTACATCTCCCTTTGTTTTCTACCCCGATGTGTTGCCTAATCCCGACATATCTTGAATGGTGTGCACCAGCATCGCATGTAGATCGAAAATCTCCTTTCAGTAAGCATCATAACATTTTACAGTAGGCGCATCTATCCACACTGTCAGCAGTTCTTCTACCAGTAGCTAAAAGTAAATGTCGATGTCATTTCCAGGTTGCTTCGGGCCTTGGATAGTCATTGACATCATAATGTATTTTTTCTTCATGCACAACCAATGATCTAGGTTATATATGCACAGAAGCACCGGCCCTGTGTTGTGATTGGTGCTCATATCGCAAAAAGGATTCATCCCGTTAGTACACTCCCCGAGCCTTATACTTCTAAGATCCTTGGCAAAATTTCAAACTTGTTGTCGATTAATTCCCACTGAGCCCCATCTTTTGGGTGCCTCATAAACTTATCCGCAATTTTTTCATCATGATGCCACCGCAACCTCTTTGCCTCTTTAGGGTTTGCAAACAAACGCCTCAACCTTGGAATTAAAGGCAAGTACCAAACAACCTTGAACGGGATTCATGTCTTGATCTTGTCATCCAATTTTTACTTGTCCTTTGCTCTCCTGTTCTTGTATTGTGCATGATTGCATGTGCGACATACACGCAAATCTTTGTACTCACCACGATACAATATACAATCATTCACACAAGCATGTATCTTCTGTACTTCAAGTTCCAATGGGCAAACAATTTTCTTCGCTTCATTCGTGCTTCTGGGGAGCACATTATCTTCCGGAAGAATTTCTTTGCAAAGACCTAACATCTCTATGAAGCCCTTGTTTGATAGACCATTTGCTGCTTTAAATCTGAGAAGCGCCAGGGTGGCACTCAACTTGGAATATTTCTTTTTGCAACCTGGATACAATTCTTTCTTGGAGTCCGCATCAATGGTTGGCAGATCCTTGTACCCAGTCGTATCCTTTTCTGGGCCCTCGAAATCTGCAATAATAGCAGCAAAATCTGGCATATCAAGACCGTCGTCGGTTTTCCAGTGGGCGTTTTGGCTTTCCGATGTTCCATTGGTAGCTTGACGCCTCTGCCCCGATGTTAGATTCAACATCCATGTGACACTGATTGGGGTTTGGCATCTCGCTGCCCTGGGTATCTTCATCCATGACCTCCTCTTCACTGTGTCTGGTCCAACGTGTATATCCATCTATGAATCCCCTAGAGACTAAGTGCAACTGGACATCTGCAACTTCATGTGACTCTGTATTGGCACAATCAGTACATGGACATAGGATGTAATCCGCATCACCAATTATGTTCTTGTACTTTCAGCCAAATTCATGAACTCTGTCACGCCACTGATAAAATCTACAGTTTTCCGATTCTTCATCAATCGAGATCGTTCCATCTGCACCACACGAATGGTAATTAAAAACAAAATAACAACATTAATACACAGATTAACTGCTGCCCAAACATGCATGCATAAATCACAAGGTTTTATTTTGATAATTACTGAGGGCGCTCCATGTTGTTATCCAGACGTGCAATGACAAAAATTAATGGCCAGTCAATTTACACGTAGAGTACTAGTACAACACTACCTTTAGGAATTGAATACCTTGAAATTAAGCCACTCACGAAAAGAATACCTTAATTAATTAGCTGCGCGGCGACCTCCACCTAGCAGACGGAGAAGCGCGATGCTACGGCACGCCAAGATAGCAGGGTCGAGGAGCAAACCTTAGTGCGGCTGTCACCTAAAGTTCGACCTCCACTATCCCGCCATCGACCGTGATGGATGTACTCGAATCACGCTGCCACCGACCTTGATGGTTGAGCTCCTCCTATCTCCCGCCACAAACCGAGGATTGACCTCCTATGATGCCGCCACCGCCCACCGACTGAGGATTGACCTCTTCTCCGGTAGCCGCTGCCTAGGCCGCCTCCGCCATCTCTATATGCAGAGCGGCTTTTTTTTACGGATATCCGCAGAGCGGCTGTTTACACGGTATCACTGTAACTCAATTATATGGACAGGGTAGTACACCACATACGGTTAATGTAACGGCAACCATGTCTAACCTACATTGTCTTCTCACATGGTTTGGTGCGGAAATCTTGTGTGACGTTGTAATACCTAACACAAACGACATGTATAAGCAGTGTGTCGTATACAATATATAGTGCCATAAGTAGTTCCCGACCATTAGCTTATCCCCACAATTTCTCCATTGCCCCCAAATCCCTACATAGCCTCCAAACTCCCTCGCGTGGCACTGACATTGGGGGAATGCGGACGAGTGGTGCTGATGGTTTTGGTGCGGCTGCTACTGCTCGTACCGCCGCCATGGCGGCAGTCGCCGCTGAGCACTTGCCTAAGGTCATCAGAAGGCAGGTGTACTACAGATCTGAATCGTCCTGTCAGGTTCCAATCTATCCCGATCTTTTCTAGCATGTCCAGAGTATAACTCCTTGCTAAATCCGTCCTAAATGACACTCCCCCTCCCCCAGGAAAGCGATCTGCTGCTGGATCCGGAGCATGACTCCAGACTCCCGCAACACGAGTTCGAATACGAGTTTTGCTCCACCGAGAAGTACCAAAAGTTGAGTTGTGTGCATGGGCACACTCCTGCTCGACGTGTATGCACGGAGGGATTCGACATTGGCTGGCGGTTTCTCAATTGCTCCTTAGAGGTTAGTGCTAAGTTCATCATTTTACTTCAGTTAATGCCACCGCTCATCCTAGATACTATTTAACATTGGCAGGGATATGAGGCTTGTGCCTTTGTTAACTGGCTGGATGATGAATGGCATGGCAGGGATCAGAGTGTTATCACCAAGCTCGCAGAAGATAACATAAAGCTGAAGAAGAAACTAGCTGATCTGAAATGTACAATCAGTATGACGAAGTAAGAAAGAATCAATCACACGCAACAGATGAAAGCAAGAGACAAGAAGGAACTAGCATGTGTAGTTCTGGTTGTCACATTAGCCATGTTCTATGTGCTGTTTGCAATGATGATTAGGGGTTTTGTTTGACAGTATTGCTAAAGCACATCTAGATGTGCTCTAAGTAATGCACAACTAGATCCTATGCCATTGATGTTACGCGAAGATTCGTGCAGATATTTTCCTTTGTCTTTTTTCTTTTCCTGTGTAGTTTGATTATTACTGGCTTTATCAATAAGAAGAGCTCAATGTATTGATTGCCAACTGTCCTACTCCGTTCGTATCAGTACTGGTGCATAATCCCAAAACTCGTTCCTTCCTTTTGTACTGAAAAAATAAACCAGCCAATAGGAGTCCTGCGCAATCCCGTGAATTGGAGCGACTGGGTACAAATAATTGTTGTTGATTATATCGGCGGTTAGATAATACGTCAACCCCCGCTTCAATTGGCATTTCCTCTTCTCTGCATACCCCGCTTAAGTGTCCACCATCTTCATCATCCCCGGTAGGCTGCGCTACACACTGGCACACACTCTGCAGCCATGTCGAGCGACGGCGAGGATGATAGTTCGGCTAGCAGTCTGGCGCCCGATGATAGGTCAACATCGGAATCATCCTGCTCATCTTCCATGAGTCTGGCGTTGAGCCCAGACCTTGATTATATTCGGTTCATGGAAGGGACGCTGCCTCCGGAGTTGTCAGACGACAACCAGACGGACGAGGAGCCGTCGGAGGACGGAGAAGAGGACGACAATGATGAGGAGGAGGAATTGTCGAACAAGAAGGAGGACGACAACAACATTAACAGTGATGATGACAGCAGCGGAGAAGAAAAGCCAACCGTCAGCGGCAAGAAGCATCCTCACCAAGACGATGTCGTGGGGCCATGCAACAACAACAGCAAGAAGAAGAAGGACTAAATTAAGCAGACTGTACATATGTGTGTTTCTGTTCGCTCATATTAATTTGTTATCTCTATTTATCCTGTCAATCTCATCGCAGACGGTTAGTAATAAGTATTCGACAGAGATCTTCTACATTATCGCCCACGGGTTGGTTTGTTGAACTGTGTGCCCTGACAAGCACACAATTCACAAAAAAAAGTCCGTATGGGCTGTCTATAATGATCGCACACAATTCTGATTACCGACCTGTTTGTCGGGTATCACACACATTTTGTTACGCTGAATTGTTTGTGTTCACATCGATCATCGCAAATAGTTCATCGGAATGACTATCGCTACCGCTTAGTGATAAAGTAAAGCAATTACATGGCGATTGCATTTCATACAATAAAGCGACAACCATATGGCTCATGTCAGTTGCCGATAACTTTGTTACTAAACATGATCATCTCATACAATAAAATTTAGCATCATGTCTTGACCATATCACATCACAACATGCTATGCAAAAACAAGTTAGACGTCCTCTACTTTGTTGTTGCAAGTTTTACATGGCTGCTATGGGCAGAGCAAGAACCGTTCTTACCTACGCATCAAAACCACAACGATTTTTCGTCAAGTATGTGATGCTTTAACCTTCACAAGGACCGGACGTAGCCACACTCGATTCAACTAAAGTTGGAGAAACTGACACCCGCCAGCCACCTGTGTGCGAAGCATGTCAGTAGAACCAGTCTCACGTAAGCGTACGTGTAATGTCGGTCCGGGCCGCTTCATCCAACAATACCGCCAAATCAAAGTATGACATGCTGGTAAGCAGTATGACTATTATCGCCCACAACTCACTTGTGTTGTACTCGTGCATATAACATCTACGCATAAACCTGGCTCGGATGCCACTGTTGGGGAACGTAGTAATTTCAAAAAAAATCCTACGCACATGCAAGATCATGGTGATGCATAGCAACAAGAGGGGAGAGTGTTGTCCATGTACCCTCATAGACCGTAAGCGGAAGCGTTATGAGAACGTGGTTGATGTAGTCGTACATCTTCACGATCGACCGATCCTAGTACCGAACGTACGGCACCTCCGTGATCTGCACACGTTCAGCTCGGTAACGTCCCACGAACTCACGATCCAGTAGAGCTTCTAGGGAGAGCTTCATCAGCATGACGGCGTGATGACGGTGATGATGAAACTACCGGCGCAGGGCTTCGCCTAAGCACTATGACGATATGACTAAGGTGGATTATGGTGGAGGGGAGCACTGCACATGGCTAAAAGATTAATGATCAACTTGTGTGTCTATGGGGTGCCCCCCTGCCCCGTATATAAAGGAGTGGAGGAGGGGGAGGAGGCCGGCCTCCTAGGCGCGCCCCAAGGGGAGTCCTACTCCCACCGGGAGTAGGATTCCCCCCCCCCCTTCCCTAGTTGGGTTAGGAGAGAAGGAAGGAGGAGGAAGGAGGAAGGAGGAAGGAAAGGGGGGCTGGCCCCCTCCTAATTCATATTGAGCTTGGGGGCGCCCCCTCCTTTGCTCCCTTCTCCTCTCTCCCACTATGGCTCAATAAGGCCCATATACCTCCCGGAGGATTTCAGTAATCCCCCGATGCTCCGGTATATGCCCGATCTCACCCGGAACCATTCCGATGTCCAAATATAGTTGTCCAAATATCGATCTTTATGTCTCAACCATTTCGAGACTCCTCTTCATGTCCGTGATCATATCCGGGACTCCAAACTACCTTCGGTACATCAAAATACATAAACTCATAATACCGATCGTCACTGTACGTTAAGCGTGCGGACCCTACGGGTTCGAGAACTATGTAGACATGATCGTGACTCATCTCGGGTCAATAACCAATAGCGGAACCTGGAAGCTCATATTGGTTCATACATATTCTACGAAGATCTTTATCGGTCAAAACCACATAACAACATACATTGTTCCCTTTGTCATCGGTATGTTACTTGCCCGAGATTCGATCGTCGGTATCTCAATACCTAGTTCAATCTCATTACCGCCAAGTCTCTTTACTCATTCCGTAATGCATCATCCCGCAACTAACTCATTACTCACATTGCTTGCAAGGCTTATAGTGATGTGCATTACCGAGAGGACCCAGAGATACCTCTCCGACAATCGGAGTGAAAAATCCTAATCTCGATCTATGCCAACTCAACAAGTACCATCGGAGACACCTGTAGAGCACCTTTATAATCACCCAGTTATGTTGTGACGTTTGGTAGCACACAAAGTGTTCCTCCGGTATTCGGGAGTTGCATAATCTCATTGTCATAGGAACATGTATAAGTCATGAACAAAACAATAGCAATATACTAAACGATCAAATGCTAAGCTAGCGGAATGGGTCAAGTCAATCACATCATTCTCTAATGATGTGATCTCGTTAATCAAATGACAACTCATGTATATGGCTAGGAAACTTAACCATCTTTGATTCAACAAGCTAGTCAAGTAGAGGCATACTAGTGACACTCTGTTTGTCTATGTATTCACACATGTACTAAGTTTCCAGTTAATACAATTCTAGCATGAATAATATAGATTTATCATGATATAAGGAAATATAAATAACAACTTTATTATTGCCTCTAGGGCATATTTCCTTTAGTCTCCCACTTGCACCAGAGTCAATAATCTAGATTACACAGTAATGATTCTAACACCCATGGAGTCTTGGTGCTGATCAAGTTTTCCTCGTGAGAGAGGCTTAGTCAACGCGTGTGCAACATTCAGATCCGTATGTATCTTGCAAATCTCTATGTCTCCCTCCTTGACTTGATCGCGGATGGAATTGAAGCATCTCTTGATGTGCTTGGTTCTCTTGTGAAAACTGGATTCCTTTGCCAAGGCAATTGCACCAGTATTGTCACAAAAGATTTTCATTGGACTAGGTATGACACCTAGATCAGATATGAACTCCTTCATCCAGACTCCTTCATTTGCTGCTTCTGAAGCAGCTATGTACTCCGCTTCACACGTAGATCCTACCACGACACTTTTCTTAGAACTGCACCAACTGACAGCTCCACCGTTCAATATAAACACGTATCCGGTTTGTGACTTAGAGTCATCCGGATCAGTGTCAAAGCTTGCATCAACGTAACCATTTACGACAAGCTCTTTGTCGCCACCATAAACGAGAAACATATCCTTAGTCCTTTTCAGGTATTTCAGGATGTTCTTGACCGTTGTCCACTGATCCACTCCTGGATTACTTTGGTACCTCCCTGCTAAACTAATAGCAAGGCACACGTCAGGTCTGGTACACAGCATTGCATACATGATAGTGTTGGGGAACGTAGCAATAATTCAAAATTTTCCTATGAACACCTAGATCAATCTAGGAGATTCTAGCAACAAGAGAGAGAGGATGTGCATCTTCATACCTTTGAAGATTGCTAAGCGGAAGCGTTACTAGAATGCGGATGAGGGACTCGTACTCGCGGCGATTCAAATCACGGAAGATCCGATCTAATGCCGAATGGACGGCGCCTCCGTGTTCAACACACATACAGCCTGGGGACGTCTCCTCCTTGTTGATCCAGCAAGGGGAGAGGAGAAGTTGAGGGAGAGCTCCGGCAGCATGACGGCGTGGTGGTGGAGCTTGCAGTTCTCTGGCAGGGCTTCGCCAAGCACTACTATGGAGGAGGAGGTGTTGGGGAGGGAGAGGGCTACGTCAGGGGAAGGGTGCGGAAGCCCTCCCACCTCCCCTCTATTTATAGGGGCAAGGGAGAGGGGGGCCGGCCCCCTCCAGATGGATCTAGAGGGGGGGCGGCGGCCAATACCTACACGATCTTGTGATGTGCTTAGGATTGGGTCTTGTCCATCACATCATTCTCCTAATGATGTGATCCCATTATCAATGACATATAATGTCCATGGTCAGGAAACCATAACTATCTATTGATCAACGAGCTAGTCAACTAGAGGCTCACTAGGGACATGTTGTGGTCTATGTATTCACACATGTATTACGGTTTTCGGTCAATACAATTATAGCAAGAACAATAGACAATTATCATGAACAAGGAAATATAATAATAACCATTTTATTATTGCCTCTAGGGCATAT
Organism: Triticum aestivum; assembly: GCF_018294505.1. NCBI lineage: Eukaryota > Viridiplantae > Streptophyta > Magnoliopsida > Poales > Poaceae > Triticum > Triticum aestivum. Next base: position 389,557,372 of record NC_057801.1, read on the forward strand.
TTCCAACAGTCTCCCACTTGCACTAGAGTCAATAATCTAGTTACATTGTGATGAATCGAACACCCATAGAGTTCTGGTGTTGATCATGTTTTGCTCGTGGAAGAGGTTTAGCCAACGGATCTGCGACATTCAGATCCGCATGCACATTACAAACATCTATGTCTCCATCTTGAACATTTTCACGAATGGAGTTGAAGCGACGCTTGATATGCCTGGTCTTCTTGTGAAACCTGGGCTCCTTGGCAAGGGCAATAGCACCAGTGTTGTCACAGAAGAGAGTCATCTGGCCCGACGCATTGGGAATAACTCCTAGGTCGGTAATGAACTCCTTCATCCAGATTGCTTCATGTGCTGCCTCCGAGGCTGCCATGTACTCCGCTTCACATGTAGATCCCACCACGATGCTTTTCTTGCAACTGCACCAGCTGACTGCCCCACCATTCAAAATATACACGTATCCGGTTTGTGACTTGGAGTCATCCAGATCTGTGTCGAAGCTAGCATCGACGTAACCCTTTACGACGAGCTTTTCGTCACCTCCATAAATGAGAAACATATCCTTAGTCCTTTTCAGGTACTTCAGGATATTCTTGACCGCTGTCCAGTGTTCCATGTCGGGATTACTTTGGTACCTCCCTACCAAACTCACGGCAAGGTTCACATCAGGTCTGGTACACAGCATGGCATACATAATAGGCCCTATGGCTGAGGCATAGGGGATGACACTCATATTTTCTCTATCTTCTGCCGTGGTCGGGCATTGAGTCGTGCTCAATATCACACCTTGCAATACAGGCAAGAACCCCTTCTTGGACTGATCCATATTGAACTTCTTCAATATCTTATCAAGGTATGTGCTTTCTGAAAGATTGATGAGGTGTCTTGATCTATCTCAATAGATCTTGATGCCTAATACGTAAGCAGCTTCTCCAAGGTCCTTCATTATAAAACACTTATTCAAGTAGGCCTTTATGCTATCCAAAAGTTCTATATCATTTCCCATCGATAGTATGTCATCCACCTATAATATGGGAAATGCTACAGAGCTCCCACTCACTTTCTTGTAAACGCAGGCTTCTCCATAAGTCTGCATAAACCCAAACGCTTTGATCATTTCATCAAAGCGAATGTTCCAACTCCGAGATGCTTGCACCAGCACATAGATGGAGCGCTGGAGCTTGCACACCTTGTTAGAATTCTTAGGGTTGACAAAACCTTCCGGCTGCATCATATATAATTCTTCCTTAAGGAAACCGTTAAGGAATGTCGTTTTGACGTACATTTGTCATATCTCATAATCATATAATGCGGCAATTGCTAACATGATTCGGACGGACTTCGGCTTTGCTATGGGTGAGAAGGTCTCATTGTACTCAACCCCTTGAACTTGTCGATAACCCTTAGCGATAAGCCGAGCTTTATAGAAGGTCACATTACCATCCGCGTCAGTCTTCTTCTTAAAGGTCCATTTATTTTCTATCGCTCACCGATCATCAGGCAAGTCTGTCAAAGTCCATACTTTGTTTTCATACATGGATCCTATCTCTGATTTCATGGCTTCAAGCCATTTGTTGGAATCTGGGCCCGCCATCTCTTCTTCATAGTTCGAAGGTTCACTGTTATCTAACAACATGATTTCCCGGACAGGGTTGCCATACCATTCTGGTGTGGAACGTGTCCTCGTGGACCTATGAAGTTCAGTAGAAAATTTATCTGAAGTTCCTTGTTCATCATCATTAACTTCCTCTCTAGTCGGTGCAGGCACCACAAAAACATCTTCCTGAGCTGCGCTACTTTCTGGTTCAAGAGGCAGTACTTCATCAAGTTCTACTTTCCTCCCACTTACTTCTTTCGAGAGAAACTCTTTCTCCAGAAAGGATCTGTTCTTTGCAACAAAGATCTTGCCTTCGGATCTGAGGTAGAAGGTATACCCAATGGTTTCCTTAGGGTATCCTATGAAGACGCATTTTTCCGACTTGGGTTCAAGCTTTTCAGGTCGAAGTTTCTTGACATAAGCATCGCATCCCCAAACTTTTAGAAATGACAGCTTAGCTTTCTTCCCAAGCCATAATTCATACGGTGCTGCCTCAACGGATTTATATGGTGCCCTATTTAAAGTGAATGTGGCTGTCTCTAAAGCATAACCCCAAAATGATAGCGGTAAATCAGTAAGAGACATCATAGATCGCACCATATCCAATAGAGTGCGATTACGACGTTCGGACACTCCATTACGCTGAGGTGTGCCAGGCGGCATGAGTTGTGAAACAATTCCACATTTCCTTAAGTGCGTACCAAACTCGTGACTCAAATATTCTCCCCCACGATCTGATCGTAAGAACTTTATTTTCCTATCACGTTGATTCTCCACCTCACTCTGAAATTCCTTGAACTTTTCAAAGGTCTCAGACCTGTGTTTCATTAAGTAGACATACCCATATCTACTTAAGTCATCAGTGAGGGTGAGAACATAACTATAGCCACCACGAGCCTCAATGCTCATTGGACCGCACACATCAGTATGTATGATCTCCAACAAGTTGGTTGCTCGCTCCATTGTTCCGGAGAATGGAGTCTTGGTCATCTTGCCCATGAGGCATGGTTCGCACATGTCAAATGATTCATAACCAAGAGACTCCAAAAGTCCATCTGCATGGAGTTTCTTCATGCGTTTGACACCAATGTGACCAAGGCGGCAGTGCCACAAGTATGTGGGACTGTCATTGTTAACCTTACATCTTTTGGTATTCACACTTTGAATATGTGTAACATCACGCTCGAGATTCAATAAGAATAAACCATTGACCAGTGGGGCATGACCATAAAACATATCTCTCATATAAATAGAACAACCATTATTCTTGGATTTAAATGAGTAGCCATCTCGCATTAAACGAGATCCAAATACAATGATCATGCTCAAAGCTGGCACCAAATAACAATTATTGAGGTTTAAAACTAATTCCGTAGGTAAATGTAGAGGTAGCGTGCCGACGGCGATCACATCGACCTTGGAACCATTCCCGACGCGCATCATCACCTCGTCCTTCGCCAGTCTCCGCTTATTCCGCAGCTCCTGTTTTGAGTTACAAATATGAGCAACCACACCAGTATCAAATACCCAGGAGCTACTACGAGTACTAGTAAGGTACACATCAATAACATGTATATCACATATACCTTTGGTGTTGCCGGCCTTCTTGTCCGCTAAGTACTTGGGGCAGTTCCGCTTCCAGTGACCATTTCCCTTGCAACAAAAGCACTGTGTCTCGGGCTTGGGTCCATTGTTTGGCTTCTTCCCGGCAACTCCCTTGTCGTACTTCTTGAAGTTCTTTTTACCCTTGCCTTTCTTGAAACTAGTGGTCTTATTCACCATCAACACTTGATGTTCCTTTTTGTTTCCACATCCGCTGATTTCAGCATTGAATATAACTCCGGAATGGACTTCTCCATCCCCTGCATATTGTAGTTCATCACAAAGCTCATGTAGCTAGGTGGGAGCGACTGGAGGATCCTGTCAATGACTGAGTCATCTGGGAGATTAACTCCCAACTGAGAGAAGCAGTTGTGTAACCCAAACATAGTGAGTATATGATCACTGACAGAACTGCTTTCCTCCATCTTACAGATGTAGAACTTGTCAGAGACTTCATATCTCTCGACCTGGGCATGAGCTTGGAAAACCATTTTCAGCTCTTGGAACATCTCATATGCTCCGTGCTGCTCAAAACGCTTTTGGAGCCCCGGTTCTAAGCTGTAAAGCATGCCGCACTGAACCAGGGAGTAATCATCACTATGCGACTGTCAGGCCTTCATAACGTCTTGAGTTGGTGGGAAAATGGGTGCTTCACCTAGCGGTGCTTCTAGTACATATGCTTTCTTGGCAGCTATGAGGATGATCCTCAAGTTCCGGACCCAGTCTGTATTGTTGCTACCATCGTCTTTCAGCTTGGTTTTCTCTAGGAACGCGTTGAAGTTGAGGGCAACATTAGCGTGGGCCATTTGATCTACAAGACATATTGCAAAGATATTTTAGACTATATTCATGATAATTAAGTTCATCTAATCAAATTATTTAATGAACTCCTACTTAGACAGACATCCCTCTAGTCATCTAAGTGATACATGATCCGAGTCAACTAGGTCGTGTCCGATCATCACGTGAGACGGACTAGTCATCATCGGTGAACATCTTCATGTTGATCGTATCTATTATACGACTCATGTTCGACCTTTCGGTCTCTTGTGTTCCGAGGGCATGTCTGTACATGCTAGGCTTGGTCAAGTCAACCTAAGTGTTATGCATGTGTAAATCTGGCTTACACCCGTTGTATGTGAACGTTAGGATCTATCACACCCGATCATCACGTGGTGCTTTGAAACAACGAACTTTCGCAACGGTGCATAGTTAGAGGGAACACTTCCTTGAAATTTTTAATGAGGGATCATCTTATTTATGATACCGTCGTTCTAAGCAAATAAGATGTAAACATGACAAACATCACATGCAAATCATAAAGTGACATGATATGGCCAATATCATCTTGCGCCTTTGATCTTCATCTTTGAGGCGTGGCATGATCACCTTCGTCACTGGCATGACACCATGATCTCCATCATCATGTCTTCATGAAGTTGTCTTGCCAACTATTACTTCTACTACTATGGCTAACGATTAGCAATAAAGTAAAGTAATTACATGGCGTTTTCAATGACACGCATGTCATACAATAAATTAAGACAACTCCTATGGCTCCTGCCGGTTGTCATACTCATCGACATGCAAGTCGTGATTCCTATTACAAGAACATGATCAATCTCATACATCACATATATCATTCATCACATTCTTTTGGCCATATCACATCACATAGCATACCCTGCAAAAACAAGTTCGACGTCCTCTAATTTTTGTTGCATGTTTTACGTGGCTGCTATGGGTTTCTAGCAAGAACGTTTCTTACCTACGCAAAAGACACAAGGTGATATGCCAATTGCTATTTACCCTTCATAAGGACCCTTTTCATCGAATCCGATCCGACTGAAGTGGGAGTGACTGGCACCCGCTAGCCACCTTATGCAACAAGTGCATGTCAGTCGGTGGAACCTGTCTCACGTAAGCGTACGTGTAAGGTCGGTCCGGGCCGCTTCATCCCACAATACCGCCGAAACAAGATAGGACTAGTAACGGTAAGCAAATTGAACAAACCAACGTCCACTACTACTTGTGTTCTACTCGTGCATAGAATCTACGCATAGACCTAGCTCATGATGCCACTATTGGGGAACGTAGCAATAATTCAAAATTTTCCTACGAACACCAAGATCAATCTAGGAGATTCTAGCAACAAGGGAGAGAGAGAGAGAGAGAGAGAGGATGTGCATCTTCATACCTTTGAAGATCGCTAAGCGGAAGCGTTACTAGAACGCGGATGAGGGAGTCGTACTCGCGGCGATTCAAATCGCGGAAGATCCGATCTAAGGCCGAATGGATGGTGCCTCTGCGTTCAACACACGTACAGCCTGGGGACGTCTCCTCCTTGATCCAGCAAGGGGAGAGGATAAGTTGAGGGAGAGCTCCGGCAGGACGACGGCGTGGTGGTGGAGCGAGCAGTTCTCTGGCAGGGCTTTGCCAGGCACTACGGAGGAAGAGGAGGTTTTGGGCAGGGAGAGGGTTGTGCCAGGGGAAGGGTGCGGCAGCCCCCCCACCTCCCCTCTATTTATAGGGGCAAGGGAGAGGGGGCCGGCCCCCTCCAGATGGTTCTAGAGGGGGGTGGCGGCCAAGGGGGGAGGCTCCCCCCCCAAGCCAAGGGGGCGCCCCCTTTAGGGTTTCCCCCAAACCCTAGGCACATGGGCCCTATGGGGGGTGGCGCCCAGCCCACCTAGGGGATGATTCCCCTCCATATTCAGCCCATAGGGCCCTCCGGGGCAGGTGGACCCCCGGTACCCTTTCGGTGGTCCCGGTACAAGACCGATATACCCCTGAACATTTCTGGTGACCGAATAAGGACTTACCATATATAATCTTTATCTCCGGACCATTCTGGAACACCTCGTAACGTCCGGGATCTCATTCGGGACTCCGAACAACATTTGGTAATTGCATACTAATTCCCATCACAACTCTAGCATCACCGAACCTTAAGTGTGTAGACCCTACAGGTTCGGGAATCATGCAGACATGACCGAGACATCTCTCCGGCCAATAACCAACAACGGGATCTGGATACTGCTACGTCTTGAGCTTGCTTTGGTTTTCCCCGAAGAGGAGAGGATGATGCAGCACAATAGCGTAAGTATTTCCCTCAGTTTTTGAGAACCAAGGTATCAATCCAGTAGGAGGTCACGCGCAAGTCCCTCGTACCTGCACAAAATGATAGCTACTCACAACCAACGCGATTAGGGGTTGTCGATCCCTTCACGATCACTTACGAGAGTGAGATCTGATAGAGATAATATTTTTGGTATTTTTGGTATAAAGATGCAAAGTAAAAAGTAAAGGCAAAGCAAGTAAATAAAGTAATGGAGATTGATATGATGAGAATAGACCCGGGGGCCATAGGTTTCACTAGTGGCTTCTCTCAAGAGCATAAGTATTCTACGGTGGGTGAACAAATTAATGTTGAGTAATTGACAGAATTGAGCATAGTTATGAGTATATCTAGGCAATGATCATGTATATAGGAATCATGTCCGAGACAAGTAGACCGAAATGATTCTACATCTACTATTATTACTCCACTCATCGACCGCTATCCAGCATGCATCTAGAGTATTAAGTTAAAAAACAGAGTAACGCCGTAAGCAAGATGACATGATGTAGATGGATAAATTCATGCAATATGATAAAAACCCATCTTGTTATCCTCGATGGCAACAATACAATACGTGCCTTGCAACCCTTTCTGTCACTGGGTAAGGACACCGCAAGATTGAACCCAAAGCCTAAGCACTTCTCCCATTGCAAGAACTACCAATCTAGTTGGCCAAACCAAAAGGATAATTCGAAGAGACTTGCAAAGATAACTCAATCATACATAAAAGAATTCAGAGAGGAATCAAATATTTTCCATAGATAATACTGGATCATAAACCCACAATTCATCGGTCTCAACAAACACACCGCAAAAAGAAGATTACATCGAATAGATCTCCATGAGTGAGGGGGAGAACATTGTATTGAGATCCAAAAAGAGAGAAGAAGCCATCTAGCTACTAGCTATGGACCTGAAGGTCTGAAGTAAACTACTCACACTTCATCGGAGGGGCTATGGTGATGATGTAGAAGCCCTCCGTGGTGGATGCCCCCTCCGGCGGAGCTCCGGAACAGGCCCCAAGATGGGATCTCGTGGATACAGAAGGTTGCGGTGGTGGAATTAGGTTTTTGGCTCCTGTTCTGATCGTACAGGGGTACGTAGGTATATATAGGAGGAAGGAGTATGTCGGTGGAGCGTCAGGGGGCCCATGAGGCAGGGGGCGCGCCCAGGGGGGCGCGCCCTCCACCCTCGTGACCGCCTCTGGCACTTCTTGGAGTAGGGTCCAAGTCTCCTGGATCACGTTCGGTGAGAAGATCACGTTCCCGAAGGTTTCATTCCGTTTGGATGCCGTTTGATATTCTGTTTCTTCGAAATACTGAAAAAGGCAAAAAAAATAGCAATTCTAGGCTGGGCCTCCGGTTAATAGGTTAGTCCTAAAAAATAATATAAAAGTGGAAAATAAAGCCCATTATAGTCCAAAACAATAGATAAAGTAGCATGGAGCAATCAAAAATTATAGATAAGTTGGAGACGTATCAGGCATCCCAAGCTTAATTCCTGCTCGTCCTCGAGTAGGTAAATGATAAAAAGAGAATTTTTGATGCGGAGTGATACTTTGGCATAATTTCAATGTAAATCTTCTTAATCATGGTATGAATATTCAGATCCAAAAGATTCAAGACAAAAGTTCATATTGACATAGAAATAATAATACTTCAAGCATACTAATCGAAGTAATCATGTCTTCTCAACATAGCATGGCAAAAGAAAGTTCATCCCTACAAAATCATATAGTTAGGCTATGCTTCATTTTCGTCACACAAAGATGTTCCCAACTTCTATACCCCCGATGACAAGCCAAGCAATTGTATCATACTTAAATAATCTCAAACTTTTTCAACCTTCACGCAATACATGAGCGTGAGCCATGGATATAGCACTATGGGTGGAATAGAATATGATGATGGGGATTGTGTGGAGAATACAAAAAAGGAGAAAGTCTCACATCAACGAGGCTAATCAATGAGCTATGGAGATGCCCATCGATTGATGTTAATGCAAGGAGTAGGGATTGCCATGCAACGGATGCACTAGAGCTATGAATGCTCAACAAAAGAAAACTAGTGGGTGTGCATCCAACTTGCTTGCTCATGAAGACCTAGGGCATTTTGAGGAAGCCCATCGGAGGAATATACAAGCCAAGTTCTATAATGAAAAATTCCCACTAGTATGAACAAGACAACTTATGAGACTCACTATATGAAAAACATGGTGCTACTTTGAAGCACAATATATGAGACTCACTACATGAAGAACAAGGTGCTACTTTGAAGCACAAGTGTGGAAAAAGAGATAGTAGCATTGCCCTTTTTATATATTTTTTTGGGGGGGCCTTTCTTTTTTTCTTTTTGGCCTTTCTTTTTTTTGGGGCAATGCTCTAATAATGACGATCATCACACTTCTATTGATTACAACATAAGGATTACAACTCGATACTAGAACAAGATATGACTCTATATGAATGCCTCCGGCGGTGTACCGGGATGGTGCGATGAATCAAGAGTGACATGTATGAAAAATAATGCATGGTGGCTTTGCCACAAATACGATGTCAACTACATGATCATGCAATGGCAATATGACAAAAGTAAAGTATGTCATGATGATGATGAACGGAACGGTGGAAAGTTGCATGGCAATATATCTCGGAATGGCTATGGAAATGCCATAATAGGTAGGTATGGTGGCTGTTTTGAGGAAGATATAAGGAGGTTTATGTGTGAAAGAGTGTATCATATCACGGGGTTTGGATGCACCGGCGAAGTTTGCACCAACTCTCAAAGTGAGAAAGGGCAATGCATGGTACCGAAGAGGCTAGCAAAGGCGGAAAGGTAAAAGTGCGTATAATCCATGGACTCAACATTAGTCAAAAGAACTCATATACTTATTGCAAAAATTTAGAAGTCATCAAAAATCAAGTACTACGCGCATGCTCCTAGGGGATAGATTGGTAGGAAAAGACCATCTCTCGTCCCCGACCGCAACTCATAAGGATGCACAAGCCAGGTACACTTCATGTTTCAAATTTGTTACACAACTTTAACCATACGTGCATGCTACGGGACTTGCAAACTTCAACACAAGTATTTCTCAAATTCATAATCACCCAACTAGCACGACTTTGATATTATCACCTCCATATCTCAAAACAATTATCAAGCATCAAACTTATCTTAGTATTCAACGCACTCAAAAAAAAGTTTCACATATCTTGAATACCAAGTGTATTAACATTAAGCAAATTACCATGCTATTAACGACTCTCAAAATAATCTAAGTGAAGCATGAGAGATCAAGTTTCTTTAAAACAAATCCCCAACCGTGCTCTAAAAGATCTAAGTGAAGCACTAGAGCAAAAATTATCACGCTCAAAAAGATATAAGCGAAGCACTATGAGCAAACTATCAAGCTCAAAAGATATAAGTGAAGCACATAGAGTATTCTAACAAATTTCAATTCATGTATGGCTCTCTCAAAAGGTGTGTGCAGCAAGGATGATTGTGGTAGACTAACAAGCAAAGACACAAATAATACAAGACGCTCCAAGCAAAACACATATCATGTTGGTGAATAAAAATATAGCTCCAAGTAAATTACCGATGGAAGTGGACGAAAGAGGGGATGCCTTCCGGGGCATCCCCAAGCTTTGACTTTTTGGTGTCCTTGGATTATCTTGGGGGTGCCATGGGAATCCCCAAGCTTAGGCTCTTGCCACTCCTTGTTCCATAATCCATCAAAAGAATTCACCCAAAACTTGAAAACTTCACAACACAAAACTCAACAGAAATCTCGTGAGCTCCGTTAGAGAAAGAAAACAAAAGACTACTTCAAGGTACTGTAATGAACTCATTATTTATTTATATTGGTGTTAAACCTACTGTATTCCAACTTCTCTATGGTTTATAAACTAATTTACTAGCCATAGATTCATCAAAATAAGCAAACAATACACGAAAAACAGAATCTGTCAAAAACAGAACAGTCTGTAGTAATCTGTAGCTAACGCAAACTTCTGGAACTCTAAAAATTCTACCAAAATAGGAAGTTCTGTAAAAAAATTTATTGATTATCAACAAAAAGAATCAACGCAAAATCACGTTCCTGTGATTTATCATAACTAAATTCGTGCATGCAAAGTTTCTGTTTTTCAGCAGAATCAAATCAACTATCATCGTAGGTTATCCTATAGGTTCTACTTGGCACAAACACTAATTAAAACATAAAACCACATCCAAACAGAAGGTAGAAGTATTATTTATTCCTAAACATAAGCAAAAACAAAAAACACAAAATAAAATTGGGTTGCCTCCCAACAAGCGCTATCGTTTAACGCCCCTAGCTAGGCATAAAAGCAAGGATAGATCTAGGTATTGCCATCTTTGGTAGGCAATCCATAAGTGGCTCTCATGATAGATTCATATGGTAATTTTATTTTCTTTCCAGGGAAGTGTTCCATACCCTTTATTAAGGGAAATTGGAATCAAATATTCCTTTCCTTCATATCAATAATTGCACCAATCGTTCTAAGGAAAGGTCTACCAAGAATAATAGGACATGAAGGATTGCAATCTATATCAAGAACGATAAAATCTACGGGCACATAATTCCTATTTGCAACAATAAGAACATCATTAATTCTTCCCATATGCTTTTTGATAGTGGAATTCGCAAGATGCAAGTTTAGAGAGCAATCATCAAAATCACGGAAATCTAGCAAATCACATAAAGTTTTGGGAATAGTAGAGACACTAGCACCCAAATCACACAAAGCATGAAACTCATAATCTTTAATTTTAATTTTTATAGTAGGTTCCCACTCATCATAGAGTTTTCTCGGGATAGAAACTTTCAACTCAAGTTTTTCTTCATAAGATTGCATCAATGCATCAACAATGTGTTCGGTAAAGGCCTTATTTTGACTATAAGCATGAGGAGACTCTAGCATGGATTGCAACAAGGAGATACAACCAATCAAAGAGCAATTTTCATAATTAAATTCCTTGAGATCCAAAATAGTGGGTTTAGCAACATCACGGTTTTTATTTATTTCAATCCCACTTTCATCAATTTCATCATCAAGATCTAGAAACTCCAAATTCTTAGAACGCCTTCTAGGTAAAGGAAGATCATATTCAGATTCATCAAGATTCATATTGCAAAACAAAGATTTAATAGGGGACACATCAATAACTTTTAGATCTTCATCTTGATTTTCATAGGAATTGGAAGAACACGCTTTAATAAAGGCATCTTTGGAAGCACGCATCCTAGCGGTTCTTTCCTTGCACTCATCAATGGAAATTCTCATGGCTTTGAGAGACTCATTGATATCATGCTTAGGAGGAATAGATCTAAGCTTTAAAGAATCAATCTCGAGAGAAATTCTATCAACGTTCCTAGCCAAATCATCAACTTTAAGAAATTTCTCTTCAAGCAAAGCATTAAAATTCTTTTGTGAATTTATAAACTCTTTAACACTATTCTAAAATTCAGAGGGCATCTTATTAAAATTTCCATAAGAGTTGTTGTAGGAATTTCCATAATTGTTAGAAGGATTACTAGGATAAGGCCTAGAATTAAAATTCCCTCTATACGCGTTGTTACCAAAACTATTCCTACCAATAAAATTCACATTCATAGATTAATATTATTCTCAAGCAAAGTAGATAAAGCCATATTATTGGGATCAGAAGAAACACTCTTAGCAAATAAATTCTTAAGTTCATCCATCTTTTCACTCAAAACATTGATTTCTTCTATAGCATGCACCTTTTTATTAGTAGATCTTTCAGTATGCCATTGAGAATAATTAACCATAATATTATCTAGGAGTTTAGTAGCATCTCCTAAAGTGATTTCCATAAAAGTGCCTCCCGCGGCCGAATCTAAAAGATATCTATAAGCAAAATTCAATCCAGCATAAAAAAATGTATAATCATCCACAAGTTCAAACCATGAGTAGGACAATTACGTAGCATTAATTTCATTCTCTCCCAAGCTTGTGCAACATGTTCATGATCAAGTTGCTTAAAATTCATAATATCGTTTCTAAGAGAGATAATCTTAGCGGGGGGAAAATACTTAGAGATAAAAGCATCTTTGCACTTGTTCCAAGAATCAATACTGTTTTTAGGCAAAGATGAAAACCACGCTTTAGCACGATCTCTAAGTGAAAAAGGAAATAGCTTCAATTTAACGACATCATTATCAACATCTTTTTTCTTTTGCATATCACATAAATCAACGAAGCTATTCAGATGAGTAGCGGCATCTTCACTAGGAAGGCCGGCGAATTGATCTTTCATAACAAGATTCAACAAAGTAGTATTGATTTCACAAGATTCATTATTGGCAAGAGGAGCAATCGGAGTGCTAAGGAAATCATTATTATTGGTATTGGTGAAGACACACAATTTGGTAGCATCTTGAGCCATCATGATGCAAGCAAGCAAACTAACACACGAGCAAACAAAAGGGCGAGGAAAAAGGCAAAGGAAAGAGAGGAGGAGATTGGGAAAGAGAGGGCGAATAAAACGGCAAGGGTGAAGTGGGGGAGAGGAAAACGAGAGGCAAATGGCAAATAATGTAATGCGAGAGATAGGGATTGTGATGGGTACTTGGTATGTTGACTTTTGCGTAAGCCTCCCCGGCAACGGCGCCAGAAATCCTTCTTGCTACGTCTCGAGCTTGCGTTGGTTTTCCCCGAAGAGGAGAGGATGATGCAGCACAGTAGCGTAAGTATTTCCCTCAGTTTTTGAGAACCAAGGTATCAATCCAGTAGGAGGTCATGCGCAAGTCCCTCGTACCTGCACAAAACGAGAGCTACTCGCAACCAACGCGATTAGGGGTTGTCAATCCCTTCACGGTCACTTACGAGAGTGAGATCTGATAGAGATAATATTTTGCTATTTTTGGTATAAAGATGCAAAGTAAAAAGTAAAGGCAAAGCAAGTAAATAAAGTAATGGAGATTGATATGATGAGAATAGACCCGGGGGCCATAGGGTTCACTAGTCGACCGCTATCCAGCATGCATCTAGAGTATTAAGTTAAAAAACAGAGTAACATCGTAAGCAAGATGACATGATGTAGAGGGATAAATTCATACAATATGATAAAAAAAACATCTTGTTATCCTCGATGGCAACAATACAATACGTGCCTTGCAACTCTTTCTGTCACTGAGTAAGGACACCGCAAGATTGAACCCAAACCTAAGCACTTCTCCCATTGCAAGAACTACCAATCTAGTTGGCCAAACCAAAAAGATAATTCGAAGAGACTTGCAAAGATAACTCAATCATACATAAAAGAATTCAGAGAAGAATCAAATATTTTCCATACATAATACTGGATCATAAACCCACAATTCATCGGTCTCAACAAACACACCGCAAAAAGAATAGATCTCCACGAGAGAGGGTGAGAACATTGTATTGAGATCCAAAAAGAGAGAAGAAGCCATCTAGCTACTAGCTATGGACCCGAAGGTCTGAAGTAAACTACTCACACTTCATCGGAGGGGCTATGGTGATGATGTAGAAGCCCTCCGTGGTGGATGCCCCCTCTGGCGGAGCTCCGGAATAGGCCCCAAGATGGCATCTCGTGGATACAGAAGGTTGCGGCGGTGGAATTAGGTTTTTGGCTCCTGTTCTGATCGTACGGGGGTACGTAGGTATATATAGGAGGAAGGAGTACGTCGGTGGAGCATCAGGGGGCCCACGAGGCAGGGGGGCGTGCCCAGGGGGGCATGTCCTCCACCCTCGTGACCGCCTCTGGCACTTCTTGGAGTAGGGTCCAAGTCTCCTGGATCACGTTCGGTGAGAAGATCACGTTCCCGAAGGTTTCATTCCGTTTGGACTCCATTTGATATTCTGTTTCTTCAAAATACTGAAAAAGGCAAAAAACAGCAATTCTGGGGTGGGCCTTCGGTTAATAGGTTAGTCCCAAAAAATAATATAAAAGTGGAAAATAAAGCCCATTATAGTCCAAAACAATAGATAAAGTAGCATGGAGCAATCAAAAATTATAGATACGTTGGAGACGTATCAGATACCCATGTTGGCTCCCACATGTTCCACGATGATCCCATCGGATGAACCATGATGTCGGGGATTCAATCAATCCCATATACAATTCCCTTGTCAATCTGTATGTTACTTGCCCGAGATTCGATCGTCGGTATCCCAATACCTCGTTCAATCTCGTTACCGGCAAGTCACTTTACTCGTTCTGTAATGCATGATCCCGTGACTAACTACTTGGTCACATTGAGCTCATTATGATGATGCATTACCGAGTGGGCCCAGAGATACCTCTCCATCATACAGAGTGACAAATCCCAGTCTCGATTCGTGCCAACCCAACAGACACTTTCGGAGATACCTGTAGTGTACCTTTATAGCCACCCAGTTACATTGTGACGTTTGGTACACCTAAAGCATTCCTACGGTATTCGGGAGTTTCACAATCTCATGGTCTAAGGAAGTGATACTTGACATTAGAAAAGCCTTTTGCAAACAAACTACACGATCTTGTGCTATGCTTAGGATTGGGCCTTGTCCATCACATCATTCTCCTAATGATGTGATCCTGTTATAAATGACATCTAATGTCCATGGTCAGGAAACCATAACCGTCTATTTATTAATGAGCTAGTCAACTAGAGGCTCACTAGGGACATGTTGTGGTCTATGTATTCACACATGTATTACGGTTTCCGGTCAATACAATTATAGCATGAGCAATAGACAATTATCATGAACAAGGAAATATAATAATAACCATTTTATTATTGCCTCTAGGGCATATTTCCAACAGATAGAGCCTATGGCTAAAGCATAGGGAACACCTTTCATTTTCTCTCTATCTTTTCTGCAGTGGTCGGGCATTGAGTCTGACTCAACTTCACACCTTGTAACACAGGCAAGAACCCTTTCTTTGCTTGATCCATTTTGAACTTCTTCAAAACTTTATCAAGGTATGTGCTTTGTGAAAGTCCAATTAAGCGTCTTGGTCTATCTCTATAGATCTTGATGCCCAATATACAAGCAGCTTCACCGAGGTCTTTCATTGAAAAACTCTTATTCAAGTATCCTTTTATGCTATCCAGACATTCTTTATCATTTCCAATCAACAATATGTCATCCACATATAATATTAGAAATGCTACAGAGCTCCCACTCACTTTCTTGTAAATACAGGCTCCTCCAAAAGTCTATATAAAACCATATGCTTTGATCACACTATCAAAACATTTATTCCAACTCCAAGATGCTTGCACCAGTCCATAAATGGATCGCTGGAGCTTGCACACTTTGTTAGCATTCTTTGGATCGATAAAACCTTCAAGTTGCATCATGTACAACTCTTCTTCCAGAAATCCATTCAGGAATGCAGTCTTTACATCCATTTGCCAAATTTCATAATCATAAAATGTGGCAATTGCTAACATGATTCGGACGGACTTAAGCATCGCTACGGGTGAGAAGGTCTCATTGTAGTCAACTCCTTGAACTTGTCGAAAACCTTTCGCAACAAGTCGAGCTTTGTAGACAGTAACATTACCGTCAGCGTCTGTCTTCTTCTTGAAGATCCATTTATTCTCGATGGTTTGCCGATCATCGGGCAAGTCAACCAAAGTCCACACTTTGTTCTCATACATGGATCCCATCTCAGATTTCACGGCCTCAAGCCATTTCACGAAATCTGGGCTCATCATCGCTTCCTCGTAGTTCGTAGGTTCGTCATGGTCAAGTAACATGACCTATAGAACAGGATTACCATACCACTCTGCTGCGGATCGGTTGACCTACGAGGTTCGGTAGTAACTTAATCTGAAGTTACATGATCATCATCATTAGCTTCCTCACTAATTGGTGTAGGAGTCATAGGAACTGATTTCTGTGATGAACTACTTTCCAATAAGGGAGCAGGTACAGTTAACTCATCAAGTTCTACTTTCCTCCCACTCACTTCTTTCATGAGAAACTCCTTCTCTAGAAAGGATTCATTCTTAGCAACTCATGTCTTGCCTTCAGATCTGTGATAGAAACTGTACCCAACAGCGTCCTTTGGGTATCCTATGAAGACACATTTCTCCGATTTGGGTTCGAGCTTATCAGGTTGAAGCTTCTTCACATAAGCATCACAGCCCCAAACTTTAAAAAACGACAACTTTGGTTTCTTGCCAAACCATAGTTCATAAGGTGTCATCTCAACGGATTTAAATGGTGCCCTATTTAACATGAATGCAGCCGTCCCCAAAATGATAGCGGTAAATCAGTAAGAGACATCATAGATCGCACCATATCTAGTAAAGTACGATTACGACATTCGGACACACCGTTACGATGTGGTGTTCGGGGTGGCATGAGTTGTGAAACTATTCCGCATTGTTTCAAATGAATACCAAACTCGTAACTCAAATATTCTCCTCCACGATCAGATCGTAGAAACTTTATTTTCTTGTTACAATGATTTTCCACTTCACTCTAAAATTCTTTGAACTTTTCAAATGTTTCAGACTTATGTTTCATCAAGTAGATATACCCATATCTGCTCAAATCATCTGTGAAGGTGAGAAAATAACAATACCTGCCGCGAGCCTCAATATTCCTTGGACCACATACATCAGAATGTATGATTTCCAACAAATCTGTTGCTCGCTCCATTGTCCCAGAGAACGGAGTTTTAGTCATCTTGTCCATGAGGCATGGTTCGCAAGTACCAAGTGATTCGTAATCAAGTGATTCCAAAAGTCCATCGGAATGGAGTTTCTTCATGCGCTTTACACCAATATGACCTAAACGGCAATGCCACAAATATGTTGCACTATCGTTATCAACTCTGCATCTTTTGGCTTCAATATTATGAATATGTGTGTCACTACTATCGAGATTCAAAAAGAATAGACCACTCTTGAAGGGTGCATGACCATAAAAGATATTACTCATATAAATAGAACAACCATTATTCTCTAATTTAAATGAATAGTCGTCTCACATCAAAAAAGATCCAGATATAATGTTCATGCTCAACGCTGGCACCAAATAACAATTATTCAGGTCTAAAACTAATCCCGAAGGTAGATGTAGAGGTAGCCTACCGACCGCGATCAGTCGACTTTGGAACCATTTCCCACGCGCATCATCACCTCGTCCTTAGCCAATCTTCGCTTAATCCGTAGTCCCTGTTTCGAGTTGCAAATATGAGCAACAGAACCAATATCAAATACCCAGGCACTACTGCGAGCATTAGTAAGGTACACATCAATAACATGTATATCATATATACCTTTGTTCACCTTGCCATCCTTCTTATCTGCCAAATACTTGGGGCAATTCCGTTTCCAGTGACCAGTCCCTTTGCAGTAGAAGCACTCAGTCTCAGGCTTAGGTCCAGACTTGGGCTTCTTCACTTGAGCAGCAACTTGCTTGCCGTTCTTCTTGAAGTTCCCCTTCTTACCTTTACCTTTTTTCTTGAAACTGGTGGTCTTGTTGATCATCAACACTTGATGCTCCTTCTTGATTTTTACCTCCGCAGCCTTTAGCATCGCGAAGAGCTCGGGAATTGTCTTATCCATCCCTTGCATGTTATAGTTCATCACGAAGCTCTTTTAGCTTGGTGGCAGTGATTGAAGAATTTTGTCAATGACACTATCATCCGGAAGATTAACTCCCAATTGAATCAAGTGATTGTTATACCTAGACATTTTGAGTATATGCTCACTGACAGAACTATTCTCCTCCATTTTGCAGCTGTAGAACTTATTGGAGACTTCATATCTCTCAATCCGAGCATTTGCTTGAAATATTAACTTCAACTCCTGGAACATCTCATATGCTCCATGACATTCGAAACGTCGTTGAAGTCCTGGTTCTAAGCCGTAAAGCATGGCACACTGAACTATCGAGTAGTCATCAGCTTTGCTCTGCCAGACGTTCATAACATATGGTGTTGCTCCTGCAACTGGTTTGGCACCTAGCGGTGCTTCCAGGACGTAATTCTTCTGTGCAGCAATGAGGATAATACTCAAGTTACGGACCAAGTCCGTGTAGTTGCTACCATCATCTTTCAACTTAGCTTTCTTTAGGAATACATTAAAATTCAATGGAACAACGGCATGGGCCATCTATCTACAACAACATAGACATGCAAAATACTATCAGGTACTAAGTTCATGATAAATTAAAGTTCAGTTAATCAAATTATTAAAGCTTCCACTTAGATAGACATCCCTCTAATCATCTAAGTGATCACGTGATCCATATCAACTAAACCATGTTCAATCATCACGTGAGATGGAGTAGTTTTCAATGGTGAACATCACTATGTTGATCATATCTACTATATGATTCACGCTTGACCTTTCGTTCTCAGTGTTCCGAAGCCATATCTGCATATGCTAGGCTCGTAAAGTTTAACCCAAGTATTCTGCTTGTGCAAAACTGGCTTGCACCCGTTGTATGTGAACGTAGAGCTTATCACACACGATCATCAGATGGTGTCTCGGCACGACGAACTTTCGCAACGGTGCATACTCAGGGAGAACACTTGTACCTTGAAATTTAGTGAGAGATCATCTTATAATGCAACCGTCGAACTAAGCAAAATAAGATGCATAAAGGATAAACATCACATGCAATCAATATAAGTGATATGATATGTCCATCATCATCTTGTGCCTTTGATCTCCATGTCCAAAGCACCGTCATGATCACCATCATCACTAGCGCGACACCTTGATCTCCATCATACCATCGTTGTCGTCTCACCAACTATTGCTTCCATGACTATCGCTACTACTTAGTGATAAAGTAAAGCAATTACATGGCGATTGCATTTCATACAATAAAGCGACAACCATATGGCTCCTGCCAGTTGCCGATAACTTCGTTACAAAACATGATCATCTCATACAATAAAATTTAGCATCATGTCTTGACCATATCACATCACATCATGCCCTACAAAAACAAGTTAAACGTCCTCTACTTTGTTGTTGCAAGTTTTACGTGGCTGCTACGGGTTGAGCAAGAACCGTTCTTACCTACGCATCAAAACCACAACGATTTTTCGTCAAGTATGTGTCATTTTAACCTTCACAAGGATCGGGCGTAGCCACACTCGATTCAACTAAAGTTGGAGAAACTGACACCCGCCAGCCACCTGTGTGCAAAGCACGTTGGTAGAACCAGTCTCGCGTAAGCGTACGCGTAATGTTGGTCCAGGCCGCTTCATCCAACAATACCGCCGAATCAAAGTATGACATGCTGGAAAGCAGTATGACTATTATCGCCCACAACTCACTTGTGTTCTACTCGTGCATATAACATCTACGCATAAACCTGGCTCGGATGCCACTATTGGGGAACGTAGTAATTTCAAAAAAAATCCTACGCAAACGCAAGATCATGGTGATGCATAGCAACGAGAGGGGAGAGTGTTGTCCATGTACCCTCATAGACCATAAGCGGAAGCGTTATGACAACACGGTTGATGTATTCATGCGTCTTCATGATCAACCGATCCTAGTACCGAACGTACGGCACCTCCGCGATCTGCAAACGTTCAGCTTGGTGACGTCCCACAAACTCACGATCCAGTAGAGCTTTGGGGGAGAGATTCATCAGCACGACAGAGTGATGACGGTGATGATGAAGCTACCGGCGCAGGGCTTCGCCTAAGCACTACGACTATGTGACCGAGGTGGATTATGGTGGAGGGGGGCACCGCACATGGCTAAAAGATCAATGATCAACTTGTGTGTCTATGGGGTGCCACCCTCCCCCGTATATAAAGGAGTGGAGGAGGGGGAGGCCGGCCTCCAAGGCGCGCCCCAAGGGGAGTCCTACTCCCACCAGGAGTAGGATCCCCCCCCCTTCCCTAGTTGGATTAGGAGAGAAGGAAGGAGGAGGAAGGAGGAAGGAAAGGGGGGCCCGGCCACCCTCCCAATCGGGATTGGGCTCGGGGGGTGCGCCCCTCCTTTGCTCCCTTCTCCTATCTCCCACTATGGCCCAATAAGGCCCATATACCTCCCTGAGGGTTCCAGTAACCCCCCGATGCTCCGGTATATGCCCGATCTCACCCAGAACCATTCCGATGTCCAAATATAGTCGTCCGATATATCGATCTTTATGTCTCGACCATTTCGAGACTCCTCATCATGTCTGTGATCATATACGGGACTTCGAACTACCTTTGGTACATCAAAACACATAAACTCATAATACCGATCATCACCGAACGTTAAGCGTGCAGACTCTACGTGTTCGAGAACTATGTAGACATGACCGAGAATCGTCTCCAGTCAACAACCAATAGAGGAACCTAGATGCTCACAGTGGTTCCTACATATTCTACGAAGATCTTTATCGGTCAAAACCGCATAACAACATACGTTGTTCCCTTTGTCATCGGTATGTTACTTGCTCGAGATTCGATCATCGGTATCTCAATACCTAGTTCAATCTCGTTACCGGCAAGTCTCTTTACTCGTTCCATAATGCATCATCCCGCAACTAACTCATTAGTCACATTGCTTGCAAGGCTTATAGTGATGTGCATTACCGAGAGGGCCCAGAGATACCTCTCTGACAATTGGAGTGACAAATCCTAATCTTGATCTATGCCAACTCAACAAGTACCATCAGAGACACCTGTAGAGCACCTTTATAATCACCCAGTTACGTTGTGACGTTTGGTAGCACACAAAGTGTTCCTGTGGTATTCGGGAGTTGCATAATCTCATAGTCATAGGAACATGTATAAGTCATGAAGAAAGCAATAGCAATATACTAAGCGATCAAATGCTAAGCTAACGAAATGGGTCAAGTCAATGACATCATTCTCTAATGATGTGATCCCGTTAATCAAATGACAACTCATGTCTATGGCTAGGAAACTTAACCATCTTTGATTCAATGAGCTAATCAAGTAGAGGCATACTAGTGACACTCTATTTGTCTATGTAATCACACATGTACTAAGTTTCCGATTAATACAATTCTAGCATGAATAATAAACATTTATCATGATATAAGAAAATATAGATAACAACTTTATTATTGCCTTTAGGGCATATTTCCTTCACGTGCTGCCCCTGGAAGAATCATTTTGGTTAAAGCGGTCCTCATGGCCATTGCAATTTATCACCTAACACCCCTAGATATCCCGGTAGAAGTGCGGAAGAAAATCGATAGCCTGAGACGTGCCTACCTTTGGGCTGGCTGCGACAAGGTGTCTGGAGGGAAATGTAAGGTTAATTGGAATGTTGTATGCAAACCCAAGATTTTGGGCGGCCTGGGTGTGCTAAACCTCGAAAACTTTGCCACCTCCCTTCGGCTCCGCTGGATTTGGCTCGAGTAGTGTCGGTGGTTGGGTGCGACATATGCCAAAGGATGGCTTATCATGGTGGGAGCGAGTAGAACGTCGCCGGTGTCTGGAAGCAGGATAAGGCGTAGACACGTATGCCGGCGCACTTTACCCAGGTTCGGGGCTCTCCTAGGAGATAACGCCCCTAGTCCTGCTCTACGGGGTCTCCTCATGATCACTAAGGCACAAGTGATACAATGGTGCTCCTTGAGCTGTGTGCTAGAGGCAAAAGGAGGCAAGGCTAGCTCTCTTCCTGCTCTAGGGTAGTGGCTAGTTCTAATGGAGTGGGAACCCTTTGCATGGGTGCCCTGGGGGGTTATATAGGCCTACCCCCCAGGGGTACAACGGTAATCTAGCCGGGTGCTGGGCCCGGCTGTCAATGTCTCTGGTCTCCGGCTTCTCCACCAACTACTGGGGCCCGCCGCCTGGTGGGCCCTACCGACTGGTCCGGTACGGAGCCGACAGGCCGCTCCCGCCGCTGGCGGGTCTGGTTGGTGGCTGTTCATTGTAGTCGTGCTGCTAATGACGTGGGCTTGGTCAGCTGAGTGTGGCTACAGTCCCGCCGCCTGGTGGGAAATCCCTGTAGCCACACCACGTCTTATCTGGTTGATGGCGCATGGGCCCCGAGGGAGGGGCTGGCCGTCTGACGGAAGCTGGCCTCCCTCGGGTCCGGCTGGTCTGGCTTCTGCCGCCTTCGGGACTCTCGCTGCCTGGTAGGGCCTGCCGCCTGCAGGTCGTACCGACAGGCCGTCGTGGGGAATAGGACTCCGCCTGTCAGGAGTGACGTCAAGGGGGGAGTGGCAACAGTGCCGCGTCGTGCGGAGATCTCCGCCTGTACGGGGCACTGTGGCCACGCCAAGTCCAGGATTCGGGGGTGAGGGACTACGTTGTAGCCTCACCATGTCTTGTCCTCTTGATGAGGGCGCAGACTCTGAGGGCACCGGGTGGCCGCCTGCTAGTCGCCGGCCTCTCCGGAGGCCGTTTGCTAGGAGCCGGCCGGTCTTGGTGTCGTCTGCTGGTGCTTGGCCGTCTTCGGGCAGCCGGTCGTTTAGCCGGCCGGCCACAGGAAGGCGGCGCGTCATTAAGAGGTCTCGTGGGGCGAAGCCGGCCCAAAGTCTTGAAAGTCTCAGGGGCTCGGGTGAGGCTACCCGTGGCCCATTACTCCGACAATAGTCCCCAAAGCTGGTGAGGCGCTGCGGCCGAGGGGTCAGAAAGTCTCAGTAGCTTCCCCTCTCTCCGTGTCATGAGCAAGAAGCTTGATCCGCCTTGTGGCACGCCGACTGCCGGAGTCGGTTTCGTCCAGGCGGGATCATCCGCTAATTTTGAATCGTCAAGGCGGGAAACAGGTGGCGTGCCTGCTAAGCTTCCCAGGCCTGCCGCCCGTCATGAGCACGCCACGCTGCGCACACCAGCCCGGCCAGCCTGCCACCCCACGCTCCTGATGGGACGTGACAGTGGGCCGGGCCCGCCACTACCAGGCCTCGGCTCGTGGGTGGATCCGCTGCGGCCGGGGCGAGTGGTTGCGATTCCCGTGGGCGTTAAGGCTCAGTAACCCACGCGGTAAATGGGGGGGTCATGGGGTCGTGGGCGCAGTTAATCCCACGATCCCACTCCCCATCCCCTCGACTTCGCAGCCCGAGGGCTATAAAGAGGGGGAGGCAGGGGAGCGGTGGAGCTCGCGCACCCTCCCCCCCACACACACACACTCTTCCTCCTCTGCCGCTGCTGCTGCTGCTTAGTGCTAACCGTACCACCACCGCAGTTCACCGCCGCTGTGCCTCTTCCCCCCACGTAGCTCCGCTCGAGGCCATGGCGCGCGAGAAGGGCGGCGACTGGGACGGCTTGACAGTGATAGAGGATCACCTCACCTTCCTCCGGAACATGCGCCGGATGCCCAATGCGGCATTGGTCAAGGTGCGGGTGCTGGCGTCGGAGGAGATCTCGCCGGCGCCAAAGGGGGATGAGCGGGTCGTCCTCCGCTCGCACTTCCTTCGTGGCTTCGGCCTCCCGGCGAGCGGCTTCCTCCGCTCATTCATGGACTTCAACCACCTCCAGCCGCATCACATGACGCCCAACACCGTGACGCTGCTCTCCGCCTTCGTCACGGCGTGCGAGGGCTACCTCGGCATCCTCTCCACCATCAAGCTGTGGGGAGCTTTCTTCTACGGCAAGCTGGGCACTTCCGCCAAGGAGACGGCGGCCGAGTGTGGCGGCTTTGTCGTCGTGCGCCGGCCGGCGAAGAAGAATGCTTTCCCGGTCATCAAGCTATCACAGTCGGTGAAACTGTGGCAGCAATCTTACTTTTACGTCGAGAATGTTGACCCGGCAGTCGACTTCATCAACCTGCCGGTCTACGAGGCCGGTCCCCCTATCAGGACTTGGCCCAACTGGGGCTACAAGCCGAAGCCGGTGTCGGCGGACGCGGCTGCCACCATCAGCCGGCTCCGGGTGCTCCAGGAGTCGGAGGGCCTCGTGCCGTCCGACCTACTCATCGCCTTCGTGTCGCGTCGGGTTCTCCCGCTTCAAGGTCGTCCTCATCTGATCTGTCGGATGAGTGGACATCGGGACCCGAGCAGAATGTGCACGAAGGAGATGCCGACTGCCGAGGTGGCGAGGATGGTGAACGAGATCTCTGACCTCAAGGTGTCGGAGGGAGCCTGGCAGTTCGGGAAGCCGTAGTATTCCCGCGACAACCCGCCACCTGTCGTAAGTCCCTCGATTTCTTCTTTAGTTCCGTCTTTTAGTCTTGTTCCTGGCGTGACACAACTCCTTCTCTGGAGCACAGATTTATATGTTTGCGGCAACGGCCGCCATCATGGGGCCGGGTGGTGACTACCTGCCGGACTGGGCGGTGAGCGACGTGGACGACCCCGACTTGGGGGGCGGCCGCCTTGGAGGACGACGCAGTAGGCGGCGGCGACAGAGCAGGCGGCTCCGAGGAGGGCGGCGGCATGGAAACCTGGCCCGATGATGATGACGAAAAAGACAAGCCGCGCCCCTCCTGAAGCACTGCCAACACCAGCGCAGGCCCCTCTACCGGGTCGTCCGCCCGAGGCGGCAAGCGCAAGCGGAAGCAAGGCGCCGCCCTATTCGGCAGTGCGCCGAAGAAGCCCAAGAACCCGGCCGTGACGACTAGGCGGAAAGATGCTGCGACCAAGGTGGCCAAGTTCCAGAGGCAGCCGAAGGTACCGCCCATGGTGTCAGCATAAGTGCTCCTCTTACGCTTCTTCCTCTTTGCCGATCTGGCCGAGGAAACTTCTTTATCTTGCCTTCTTATCTCAGGGCCCCGCTCGCCCTCGAGAAGTCGGCCGCCGCTTCGGTCATCAGGTCGGCGGAGACCTCCACCACCACCCGGCGAATCGACCCGGTCACCGACCTCCGGGAGGCACAGGAGCGAATCACGCGGGAGGTGCGTGAGGAACAGGAAGCCGACCGCCTGGCGAAGGCAGAGGCAGACAAGGCCGCAGCGTCCGCGGCGAGGAAGCTGGCGCAGGCGGAGGCTGACGCCACGGAGAAGGAGCGGCTTGCAGAGGCCGCGCGCCGCCAGGAGCCGCTGCTCGTGACTCCCCTAAACACCGTGCGACCTCTGCCAGAGTTTGTGGCGACGACTGGGGGAGCTGACGACGAGCAACCGGTCATGGAGAGGGAGGGCGGCGACATGGCCATGCCGGACGTCATCGTGCCGCTGCCGCCAACTGGCGGAACGCAGGACGGGCTGCCGGCCGCCCCACCAGTGCCACCAGCCGGGAACGAGGTGGTGACGGACCTAACTCCTGAGGTCCGCACACCCACGTGTCGCCGTCTTGCGAAGGCGGCCTCGGGACCACGGCCGCTGGAGGCCGGTGCTGCGAGCTCGTCGGTCCCCGACACCGAGGCGACCAGCGCCGCGCCCGCCGGCTGGGTACACGGAGGCGGAATAGGGGCCTTGAACCAAGCGGCCCTTGACGTCCAAGCCAAGATCCGAGCCGAAGCCGAAGCCCTCAAGCGATGCAACGAGGCGTTCCTGGATTCGCGGGCAGCCATCCGAGTAAGTTTCTTGCTTCTTTTTAAATTTGATCTTCATGCTTCCTTCGTAGGGGCGCGCCAGCGCACCCACTAGGTGTAGTCCCCAAGTTTCGGGCCGGCTGCTGAGCAGGCGGTCCGGAACTTTAACTTGCAAGCGTAGAATGCTAACTTTATCCGATATCCCTCTTGCAGGATTACCACAATTTCACACGACCACCTTCAACTCCGGAGTCCAGGAGCTGGAGAAGCAGACCGCCAACTTGTCCGAGAGCCGAATACGAAGGAGACCGACCTCCTCGCTGAGTGCGAGATCGAGCGCGCCGCCTGGGCCGACAAGGAGGCACAGATGACTGCCTGCTTCAGCAGCATTGAAGACTTGGTCGATGGTGAGCTTCGTTTTCTTTTGTTTCTTGCTTTGAGTTGCCGGCCCTTATCTAGGCCGACTGCTAGTTTCTGACCTTTGGCTTTTCTTGCTTTCTGTCCAAACAGACTTCTTCCCAGGCCACTCCGTCGCCGCGAACCAGATCATCAAGGCCCAACGCTAGGAGCGGAGGGCAGAAGGCGTGCAGATTGCCGTTGACGCCCCCCGGACCCTCAACGAGCAGCTCCTCGGCATCTAGGCCTGCCTTCGGCCTACCCATCATATGTTGCGCCGCCTTTAGCATGTCGGGGCCTAGGCGATCTCCACCCTCTGGCCAGGCATGCAGGCTCCACGCACCCCCAGTCGGACTGCCGACTGGCTGGAGGTGGCGGTCGGCCGCCTGGAGGCCTAGAAGGGCTCTGCAGCCCGGGCAGGAGCGCGCCGAGCCCTGGAGTTCATCAAGGCATGGTACCCTGGGCTGGATCTAGCCCAGCTAACCATGTTTCGGCTGGAGGCGCAGGAGGAGCTGGTGGCGGTGGAAGCCGAACTTATCAGCAGGGCAGCAGCGATCGCCGACTACACCGACACCAGCGTCTTCATCCCGGAGGTGGTTTAAGAGGGCGCTGAAGCACCGTTGGAGTGGCTCAGGCTGAACCCGAAGGACAGCAAGGACTCGGCTGAGGTGATCGACTCCAGCGATGAAGGGGAGGAGGAGGAGGAGGAGGAGGAGGAGGAGGAGAGCGAGGACGACGTGCTGGAGGCCGGAGCGGACGGCCAGCCTCAACCCGACCGGGCCTCAAGCAATGATCTGCGCTCCAAGGCGCCGACTGCTGCTGGAGGCGGCCAGGCGGAGACCGACCAGCCGCCTGTTCCTCCAACAGACGCCGCCGACTCTGTTGTCCAGCCGTCCGCTGCCCCAACTGATGCCACCAACCCAGCAGTCCAGCCGGATCCTTCTGCTGCACCAACCCGCACCGCCGACTCCACTGTCCAGCCGGAGCCTTCTGCTGCACCAACCGGCATTGCCGACTCCACCATCTAGCCGGAGCCCTCTCCTGCCCCTTAGGATGTTATCTTTTTCTTTTTCTGCTCACTAGTCTGGACAACTTTGGTTAAATTTACACAATTCCACCCGCGGGGTGTATATCAAACTCTGTTGAATGCTGGCCGTAGGGCCTTTATCTATGTAAATATTTGTCGCAATTTACGCTTTGCTTTGCCGGCTTCTGACCTTTCTTGCTTTATGTTCCTTGCTTTTTTTCCTTTGCCGTCCTCCCTTGGCTATCCTCTTGCCAGCCAAACAGCCGCTCTGCGGGCTGTGGCTGGGTCGAGTACTTAGCTTTTATGGGAGAGCAAGTACTTAGCCGTTTGGAGTGTTAGCAAGACAAGCAGAAGCCGGCCGAATAGGCGGGGTGCCGGCCTCGACTATATGTGTTCTTTCCTTAGCCATTTTTCATGTGGGCACTGTTTTGCAACCCCTGCCTGCCATTCAGTCGCTCTGCGAGCTACGGCTTCTGACAGGGGAAGTTTTTGGTGCCAACACACAACTTGTCCGGCTGCAGGAGGCGGCATATAGCAGAAGGCGGTGAGCCCCCGGGCCGACTGGTCGAACCCGGTGCCAGGCGGAATAATAAAACAATACACACTCATAGGCATAACACTTATCATATAGATAAAAAGAGGGTAGTCCCCGAGTTCTTCTAGGGGGACCCGGAGTCTTCGTACTTAATACAAAAGGTAGCGTGATACATACTGCTTTCAACTATAAAATCTTCGGAGGAGGTTTGCGTTCCATGGCCTCTCCATCTCCTTTCCTGAGTCGTCTCTTTTGCATGCTCTGGGCTTCTGAGCGTCGATTAGATAGTAGGAATCGTTGCCCAACACCTTGCTGATGATAAAAGGGCCTTCCTAAGGTGCCGAGAGCTTGTGCTGGCCGGATGTTCACTAGATCAGCCGGAGCACAAGGTCTCCCTCTTGGAAGGATCTTGGCTTCACCTTGCGGTTGTAGTATCGGCGCACTCTGCTGGTAGGTGGCGGACCGGCTGAGTGCCAACAGCCGGCCCTCCTCCAGCAGGTCGACACCGTCTTCTCGTGCCTCCTTGGCGTCCGCCTCGGTGTACATGGTGACTCGTGGGGAGTCGAACTCTTTGTCCATCGGGATGACAGCTTCAGCACCGTAGACGAGGAAGAAGGGTGTGAAGCCGGTCGACTTGTTCGGATTTGTGCGCAGGCACTAGAGGACGGCCGGTAGCTCATCGAGCCAGCAGCCGGCCGAACGCTCTAGAGGTTCGACCAGTCGGGGCTTGATGCCGGACAGAATGAGGCCGTTTGCCCGATGTACTTGGCCGTTTGACTGCGGATGGGCAACGGACGCTAAGTCCAGTCGGATGCCCTGCGTCGCGCAGAAACGTGCCAAGGCTCCTTTGGCGAAGTTTGTGCCGTTGTCGGTGATGATGCTATGTGGTATGCCGTACCGAGTGGTGATGTCGGTGATGAAAGTCACGGCAGTCGGCCCATTCAGCTTCTTGATTGGCTTTGCTTCTATCCACTTGGTGAACTTGTCCACAGCGACAAGCAGATGAGTCATGCCACCACGGGCCGTCTTGAAGGCCCCACCATATCCAAACCCCAAACAGCAAAGGGCCAAGCAATGGGAATGGTCTTGAGTACAGAAGCCGGCAAGTGTGGCTTGGAGCGGAACTTCTGACACCCTTTGCACTTCTGTACCAACTCCTTGGCGTCTTCTAGGGCAGTCAGCCAGAAGAAACCATGGCGGAAAGCTTTGGCAACAAGTGATCTTGAAGCCGCGTGATGACCACATTCGCCTTGGTGAATATCTTTGAGAATTGCTTGACCCTGGTCCGGCTCCACGCAGCGCTGGTACACACCAGTGACACTGCGCCGAACCAGTTCTTTGTTGACTATGGTGTATGCTGCTGCCCGCCGTTGCACTTGTCGGGCTAGGATCTCGTCAGACGGCAGTTTTTTGTTCACCAGGAAGTTGAGGATGGGTTGAGCCCATGAGGGTGCTGCTATCTCTCCGACTGCCACGACTGAAACTTTTACAAGGGTGGTTGGGCCGGGAGGCGGCGGGTTGGAGTTGACTGCCGCCTGCTGCCTTGAAGAAGTCCCCGGGCCGACTGCTGCAGTCCCCGGGCCGGGTTCTGAAGTCCCCGGGCCGGGTGCGACAGCTGCAGTCCCCGGGCCGCCTGCCGAAGTCCCCGCGCCGGCTTCTGGGGTCCTCAAGTCGGATCCGACTGCTTCTGGAGGGGCCGGCACGAAGATGGAGTCGGACTCTGGTGATGGCTTGACAGACGGCTTGAGGAGGCACTGCAAGGCGACGTCGGCTGGTATCGCCTGCCGGGTGGAGCCGATCCGCGCCAAGGCATCTGCTTGCTCGTTGCCATTTCTTGGCACATGGAGGAACTCGCACCCGTCAAAGTATCCACTGAGTTGCTGCACGAGGAAGCGGTAGCTTGCCATATTTGCGTCCTTGGTGTCCCAGTCGCCTGACGACTGCTGGACCACCAAGTCGAAGTCACCATAGCACAAGATCCGGCGAATGCCGAGTTCCTTGGCAAGCCGGAGCCCGTGTAAGAGTGCCTCGTACTCGGCTACGTTGTTGGAGGCGGCAAAATGAATTTGCAGCACATATCTGAGCTTGTTGTCTTTGGGAGAGGTGAGGACGATGCCGGCTCCCAGACCGGTGCGCATTTTTGAACCATCAAAATGCATCCGCCAATGGGTAGAGTCTGGCGCTGGCGGCAAGTACTGGGTCTCGGCCCAGTCGGCGAGGAAGTCGGCCAGTGCTTGTGACTTGATGGCGGTGTGAGGCTGGTAGTAGATGGTATAAGGGGCCAGATCAATAGCCCACTTGGCCACTCGGCCTGAAGGATCTTGGCTTCCAATGATCTCAACAAGCGGAGCAGTGCAGACAACAGTAATTGGGTGCTCTTGAAAGTAAGGATTCAGCATCTTGGCGGCAAAGTGCACACCGTAGCACATCTTCTGAAGTAAGGCTTCAGCATCTTGGCGGCAAAGTGCACACCGTAGCACATCTTTTGATAGTATGGGTAGTTTTGCTTGGAGGCGGACAGTACTTCACTCAAGTAATATACCGGCCTCTGGACCGGCAATGCTCTTCCCTCCTCCTTGTGTTCTACCACTATGACTGTGCTGACCACCCGACGGGTGGCGGCGATGTAGAGGAGCATGGGCTCTTTCTCAGTTGGAGCCGCCAAGATAGGCGGGGTGGTCAACATCTTCTTGAGCTGGAGAAAAGCTTCGTCCTCCTTGTCGTTCCACTCGAAAAAAGTGGTCTTCTTCATGAGCCGGTACAGGGGAAGGGCCTTTTCGCCCAGCCGACTGATGAAACGGTTGATTGATTCCAAGCAGCCAGTGAATTTCTGCACGTCCAGCAGTCGGGTGGGCATCTCCATCTTCTCAATGGCCTTGATCTTCACAGGGTTGCACTCTATGCCGTGCTCTGAGACCAAAAAGCCGAGAAGCTGGCCGGCTGGTACTCCAAAGACGCATTTCTCCGGGTTAAGCTTGATCTGGAATTGGCGTAGGTTCTCAAAGGTCTCCTTGAGGTCTTCCAGCAGTGTACCGTGCTTTTCCATCTTCACCACCACATCATCCACATAGACATGGGAATTTCTGCCGAGTTGCTTGAGGAGGCACTTCTACATGCAACGCTGAAACATGGCGCCGGCATTTCGCAAGCCGAATGTCATGGTCGGGTAGCAGAAGGCTCCAAATGGCGTGATGAAGGCGGTCTTCAGCCTGTCGGCCGACTTCAGCTTTATCTGATGGTACCCTGAGTACGCATCCAAAAAACTCAACAGCTCTCATCCGGCTGTGGAGTCTATCACTTGGTCAATTCTTGGCAGGGCAAAGGGATCTTTGGGGCAAGCTTTGTTGAGGCTAGTATAATCAATACACATGCGCCACTGCATATTTTTCTTCAGCTTAAGAACCGGGTTGGCCAGCCACTCTGGAAAGAATACTTCCATGATAAAAACCAGCTGCTAGAAGCCGGGCTATCTCTTCTCCGACAACTCTTCTCTTCTCTTCCGACATGCGGTGCAAGGGCTTCCTGACCGGCTTGGCGTCAGGTCGGTCATGTAACTTGTGCTCGGCGAAATCCGTCGGAACACCCGGCATGTCTTTGGAAGACCATGCGAAGATGTCCCGATTCTCACGGAGGAAATCGACGAGCTCGCTTTCCTATTTGCTGTCAAGGTTGGCACCTATGACAGCGTGCCTCTCCGGGTGCTCCGGGTCCAGGGGTATCTTCTTTGTTACCTTTGCCGACTTGAACGAGCCCTCAACCTCTGACTCCTTGGGGATGGGTGACATTTTCGGCTTCTTGCCTGCCATCGCCACAACTCGGTCAAGGAGCCGCTTCTCAGCCGCAATCACAAGGGACTCGGCCAGCCGGCTGCTGTCCGTGGCGCAGGCGGATGACTTCTTGTAGTCTCCAACTACAGTCAGGATCCCCTTGGTACTCGCATCTTCATCTTGAGGTAAGCATAGTGGGGGACTGCCATGAACTTGGCCAGGGCAGGCCGGCCAAGCAGCGCATGGTAGGGGCTCTTAAGGTCCACCACTTCAAACCAAACTGGCTCACGGCGGAAATGATTCTTGTCTCCGAAGAGAACATCAATTTGGGTATTGCCGATTTGTGAGCAGGAAAGGCCAGGACTATGCCATGGAATACAGTCCGACTGGGGAGGATCTGCTTCTGCTTGATTCCCAACTTCTCCATCGTGTCATGGTACAGGATATTGATGCTGCTGCCGCCATCTATCAGGACTCTGGAGAAACGAGTTGCCCGCCTCTCCGTTGCAAAGGTAGCATCTAGGACTAGGGCGCAGGAGCCAGGGGAAGGCATCACTTCCGGGTGGTCGGCCCTGCTCCAACTGATGGGCTTTTCAGACCAATGCATGAATTGTGGAGTATCTGATGCCACTGCATGTACTTCCTGCTGTTGCTGCCGTCTGCTGCGTCTGTCATCGGCCACGCTGGTGAACACAACATAGGCTCCGTGCTCAATGGGATAGTCGTCTTGTATGGCACCGACTGGCCGGGCCGCCGGCTGCTGGGGCGGAGGAGGCGGCGGGCCGGCAGGCGGAGGAGGTAGGAGTCCATATCCTTTGGCGATTCTGGTGAGCCAATGACACTTCCGAGTGGTGTGGTTGAACGGCTTCGCGCCACTATGGAACTTGTAGGGTGCATCTAGAGTCTACTCATAAGAGAAGGCGGGCAACCAATTGGGCTTGCCGCCCTTCTGATGGTTGGGCGCTGGCTGCCCCTCCGGCTGCTGCTCCTCGACTGTCGTCACCTGCCGGCTGGTGGAAGCCGGTTGGGTGGCCTTCCGCTTGTTGTCACTTGGATGCTGTCACCGACTGGTGTCACCAGCCGGAGTCCGAGGGGCCTGAGGTGCTACCTTGCCGAACGCATCAACTAGGATTTCCGCCTTCATGGAGGAGCCGGCCGTGGCGTGCTTGTCGGCGATGATTAACAGTTCGTCGAGAGTTGCAGGCTCGTCGCAGAGAAGTCGGTGCTTGAGGAGGGTGCCTTCTCGGCACCCGGCGGTGAAGTACTCGATTGCCTGCACCTCGTGCACGCCTTCGCAGGAGTTGTGCAGCTCGGCCCAGCGCGTGAGATAGTCACAAGTCGATTCACTGGGCCCTTGGACGCACAAGGAGAGCTGTCGGGGCTTGGGAGGCCGCTTGTACGTGCTGGTGAAATTGTGGATGAAGGCTTCGGTGAAATCAACCCATATGTTGATGTTGCGGGGCTTCAGGTTGTTAAGCCACGTCCGGGCTGTGCCTTGAAGCATGAGCGGGACGTACTTCACGGCAACGCGCTTGTTGCCGTTCGCTATGCTGACGGCCGTGGAGTAGTCGACCAGCCAGTCCTCCGGCTTCACGAAGCCGGTGTACTTGGGTGTATCTCTTGGGAGCGTGAACCCTTTGGGGAAGGGCTCATCTCGGATTCGTGGGCCAAAACAGGGCGGGCCCAATGCGTCTTCTTCTTCTAGCGCCAGGGATTGGTTGAGGTGATCGATCCGATGGCGGGCGTCATTCTCTCCGACTCCCTCTCGGCGACCAAGGCGGTCGCCGAGTGTCGGGTGCGTGACAGTTGACAGGCGGCGGAGTGGGATGCCTTGCTCCACGAGGGCGGCCGTCTTTGTCACACTAGATGGAGAGGCGAGTCCGGCTGCGGCTGGCAGCTGGCTCGTTGCCTCTTCTTCCGCGGGCGCCACTAGTCGGCGTCCGGGATGTCACACCATGGTCCTGGCGAGGGGCTGGTTCATCGTTCCGCTGGGCGGGCACTTCAGCGCGGCAGCTGGCTTCGTGCTGCGCGGCGGCCGCGTCTAGGAGCTGCTGGACTCGCTCTGTCATGTGGCGACGTTCTTCGCCCTCGTACTTGTCTAACTCATCTGTTACCATCTGGGCGGCCTGGATGTTCTCTGTAGGCGTGGCGTAGACGGGGCGTTCTGCCCCGAACTTGCTGGCGATGGTCGCGCCATCCTGCCGGATCAAGCCGATGCAGCTGGGCCCCTCAGGAGCCGGCGTGCCACCAACGGCCCGGTCCATCTCGCGCCGGTAGGCGTCGCACGCTGGCCAGTCGGCCAGCGCTCTCGAGGAGCTGGACGCGGCGTGCTTCCAGCGTCTCAGCGTCTGCGTCTTCTGGGATGGGCGCCGACAGGTCTCGCAACGTCGCATCGAGTGGGTCTAGAGCGCCTCCGTCCGAGCGCTCGCCACTGTTGATGACAAGCACCTCCGTGACGGTGCTCCTGCTGGTGTGCTCGCGAGGAGGCGGCTCGTCGTAGACCACCACGTTGGTCGGGAATGCGTCAAGCGACGCCGTGTCGGAATTGACGATCATCGGGTCGATGGAGCCAACGGACTCCAGGTCTACAACAGGCTCGCTGGTGATGTGAAGCTGATCGAGGAGGCTGACAAGGTGGCTCTCAAGGCAGTCGGTGCCCGCGTCGGAGGCTGGCTCGCCGGAGAGGTGGATCTCGCCAACAAGATCAGCGAGGCAGCTCGCCGCGCACGCGATCTCCGCACCGTGTAGCGCGTCGAGGCTGACACCGTCGGGCGTGCTGGGCTGGCTTCGCTCGCCAGGAAGGAACAGGGTTCCCGTCCAGAGCAGGTCTCCGGGAGACGGTGCACCTTGCCCCATGGTGGGCGCCAAATGTTGGGGGTTGGGTGCAGCATATGCCAAAGGATGGCTTATCATGATGGGAGCGAGTAGAACGTCGCCGGTGTCTGGAAGCAGGATAAGGCGTAGACACGTACGCCGGCGCACTTTACCCAGGTTCGGGGCTCTCCTAGGAGATAACACCCCTAGTCCTGCTCTACGGGGTCTCCTCATGATCACTAAGGCACAAGTGATACAATGGTGCTCCTTGAGCTGTGTGCTAGAGGCAGAAGGAGGCAAGGCTAGCTCTCTTCCTGCTCTAGGGTAGTGGCTAGTTCTAATGGAGTGGGAACCCTTTGCATGGGTGCCCTGAAGGGTTTATATAGGCCTACCCCTAGGGGTACAACGGTAATCTGGCCGGGTGCTGAACCCGGCTGTCAATATCTCTTGTCTCTGGCTTCTCCGCCGACTACTGGGGCCCGCCGCCTGGTGGGCCCCGCCGACTAGTCCGGTACGGAGCCAACAGGCCGCTCCTGTCGCTGGCGGGTCTGGTTGGTGGCTGTTCACTGTAGCCGTGCTGCTAATGACGCGGGCTTGGTCAGCTGAGTGTGGCTACAGTCCCGCCGCCTGGTGGAAGATCACTGTAGCCACACCGCGTCTTATCTGGTTGATGGCGCACGGGCCCCGAGGGAGGGGCTGGCCGCCTGACGGAAGCCGGCCTCCCTCGGGTCCGGCTGGTCTGGCTTCTGCCGCCTTCCGGACTCTCGCTGCCTGGTAGGGCCCGCCGCCTGCGGGCCGTACCGACATGCCATCGTGGGGAACAGGACTCCGCCTGTCAGGAGTGACGTCAAGGGGCAGTGGCAATAGTGTCGCGCCGTGCGGAGATCTCCGTCTATACGGGGCACTGTGGCCACGCCAAGTCCAGGATTCGGGGGTGAGGGACTACGTTGTAGCCTCACCCTGTCTTGTCCTCTTGATGAGGGCGCAGATTCTGAGGGCGCTGGGTGTCCGCCTGCTAGTCGCCGGCCTCTCCGGAGGTCGTCTGCTAAGAGCCGACCGGTCTTGGTGTCGTCTGCTGGTGCTTGGCCGTCTTCGGCCAGCCGGCCGTTTAGCCAGCCGGCCACAGGAAGGCGGCGCGTAAGTAAGAGGTCTCGTGGGGCGAAGCCAGCCCAAAGTCTTGAAAGGCTCAGGGGCTCGGGTGAGGCTATCTGTGGCCCATTACTCCGACAAGTAGGCTGACTCCCCTAAAACTTGGGCAGGAATGGAGACACCATGTAGCAACGCTGACAAAGATCTCTTTGCAACGTTCACGACTGTGACAATTGGTGATGGTAAAAAAGGCAAAATTCTTGGAATCGTCTTGGCTTAATGGCCTCATATTAAAAGATGTAACGCCCAAGATCTTTGAGATATCTAAGAGGAAGACGTGCCTGGTCAACAAAGCGCTTGATAATAACTTCTGGATCAGCCAGATCAGCATTGCTCGGGGCCTCTCTTTGGCCCATATCCAGGACTTCACCAATCTTTGGGGGATGCTACAGGATGTTACCCTCAACCTGGATAGGAAGGACACAATAAATTGGAAATTCACCTCTACTAATGAATATCCGGCAGCCTCCGCTTACATGGCGCAGTTTGTGGGGCAAGTTCTCAGTCCGTCCTCTACCACGATGTGGAAGACTTGGGCTCCGCCGAAATGCAAATATTTTGCTTGGTTGATCATTCAAAATCGTGTGTGGACAGCCGATCGGTTGCAATGGCAGGGTTGGCCGAATTGTCATTGTCGCGAAGATCAAAGAGGAGGCCCGCCTTTGGGCGCTGGCGGGAGCTAGCCATCTGAGTACTCTTATATCACGAGAGTAGTCTTTTTTACGGCTTATGTCTAAACCTTCTTCTTACTGGCAAGCCTCTTGCCTTGTTTTAAAAAGAAAGCGAGGAAGAGGTATACTTCTGGTTAGAAGGGGAGAACGTACGAGTGTGATCGGGATTCCCAGCTCGCTCACATGATGCCTAATCCGCGAGCGACCCAATCAGAATCAATCATCAAACAGCTGGGAAAAGGGCAGGGAGCCGCCCTTCAGCAGGTGTTGCTTCTTCAGTCATCCCAATTGTCCGTGCCTTCCTTGATATTTTCTTGGATATAAGTTGCTGTCGATCGGCCCATCTGCTTATCTTACTTTTAAGTATTTTATTTTTCTTTAGCGTCGTGGACCGGGGTGATTGGATAGGGGTATTTGGACGGTGGGAGGTAGGGACGCTGGTCTTAATCCCGGTAGTTGTCGCTCATCAGGGATGGATGGCCCATGGTTAGAAAGCGCTGCCGCACCAGCACCGGCTTGACTGACATGCATGGTCGCCGCTGCCTCTAGGCTCCGGGATGTCGGATTAGGTCGTGTATCCTCCTGCTTGCTCGTTGGGGTTTCCTGCATCATAATGTTAATTTGTTTTTCTTCTACCTCAGGCTGCTGCGATTTCATGCCATATTCTGCACGCCATTGATCCACATTCCACAATAGTCTGTCCACTGTATGGAAGTGGATTTGTGGTAGCATTACGGCCTGGAACCTTGTTTTTGACATTTTGACATCTTGTCTTTTTTACATACTTGTTTTATTGGTTTTTTTTTTTGAATCCTGAACCGTAGAACGATTGTTTTACGGTATATTTTCATTAATTGAAGTATGTACATGCTAAAGTTACAAAACAAGCAGAGAAGGTCTGCGACTATCCAACACCAGTTCGTTCTAACATGATCAAAATTAAAGAGAGGTTAACCTAGAGAGGTATTATCGCATTTCGTCCTTGTGTATGCATAAATAAGTAGGAGTATGTTGGCACATTGATGGGTGAAGCAAGCAAAAGAGTGTGGGATGTGGTGTGGTGGGTTTCCCCTTTCTCGGCGCTTTTCGTTCCAAAAAAACAGGGACCTCAAGGAGGTTGTGGACTTGAGCTGGTTGGTACGCGCTTTCCAGGACCAGGAGCCTTGCCTTTCAGTTCAAATGATTGATCCACGGCCTTTCTTTTTTCTGCTAGTACAGAATTTAGTACAGAGATTACATAGCGGTTGGCAAGCTAAACTGCAGATATGAGGACGATGTATGCGTTTGCGTACATACGTACACACGCAAGTACATGCCCCCAGATCGATCAGTCCGCGTTGCCGCGTACGGAGCCGCGCCAGCCATTGACTTGCGCCGCGCCAGGCATATCTTCTCGGCCACTGATAGGCGCCGGCGCGCCGGCCTAATCGTTCGGCCGGTCTACTTTTAGCCGTCTGGTTAAGTCATCTGTAGTCGTACGATCGAAGCAGTTGTCTCCTCACGAGCCCATACGAGAAAAGACCGCCTGGTTCTCATCGCTCCCTTCGTATTGCCGGGTCACAACTCTCTGGTTGCCACACCTCACCAGCCGTCCTTGTCACCGGTGGCTGCCCTCGCCGGTTGTCCTTATCGCCGAGCGCCGCCGGTCGCCGCCTGCACTTGTCGCTGACTCCACGGATGCAACAACTGTGGCCTATGGTTGCAGCTCCGGTGGCGATGGGCCCATCGCTCGCCGACGACGCTCACCATCAGCATGCTTGCCATCATCAAAATCGCAAACAAAATTGTGTTGGTTCCAGCAAAAAGAGCAGTTGTAGCAGAAAAATACGCTGGTTCCAGCAAAAATCCAAAACGATGGTAACAAAAATAATACATGTTTGTTCCAGCAAAAAACAAAATGGTGACAACAAAAAGAAATTATGCTTGCAACAAAAAAAGAAAATGGTTCCAGCAAAAGTACTTGCCGCTTCCAGCAAAACTATTAATCATCGTCACTGGGGTCGTAGCAAAAACAATCGCTGCTTCCAGCAAAATAAGTTGCTGGTTCCAGCAATGATGGATCGTCACCCTGGCCGTCGCCGGTTCCAGCATTAGTTTTGCTGGTTGCAACTCCACCGGCCTACGGTTGTAGCTCCGCTGTGCCGGGATAGCAGCATCTTAGTCGGCGAATTGCATCGGTGGTTGGCGGCGGCCTCCCCGCTTGTAGCCCGTCCTCCGCTGCTTGCAGCACCCCCCGCCCGTCGTCCCCTACCCAGAAAAAGAGGGCAGCAGGAGGAGGTGCGGTCGCAACAATCGAGGATGACAGCGCGCGCGCCATGGCGACGAACTCACCTGGGTGGGCCATGGTGACGAGTGCATCCTGGCTGTGCAACTCCCCCCTTTGCAGCATCTCTGAAGGGTGTCCCGTAGGCGCTCTCAATAGCCTTCTGTAGCTTTGTGGGGGGGAGGGGGGTAGGGGAGGGAGGGATAGAGAGAGGAAGGAGATGAGCAAGGTCGGGGCTGCCGCTCCCATGGCTGGTGATGGAAAGGAAAAGGAGGAAGAGAGATGCGGGAGGGGGAGATAAGGATGGAAGGGCTGGGCGGTGCTAGGACCCACAAAATGAGTGGCCGGGGGCATTTCTAGTACAACGCACATGAACGACCGGCCCAAGCGTTCCGCCGGTGCGGCGCCACGTTTCCCTATCTTCTCCTCCTACTCTAGGAGTACTCGTTGATTTCGTCGGCCACGCTCTCACATTTTACTCCTTCCATGAGTGTAATGCTTGTGCTCTACAGCAACTGCAACACACGTCTGTTTGGATCGAAACAGACACAAACCACGGCTCAATGCGCCAACGCAAATGAACAAGCGTCCACTTTTTTGCCCGCGGCCAATTTCAAGCTCAAGTTTGAGACGGTTTGCGTTGACGAGGACGTGCACGACGCCCGCCCTTGTCCTCCCCCTAACCCGCCAGTCAGTGGCACATTGGTCATTTCCTCCCTTTCCCGTCCATAACCAAGACATCCTGGCTACCCCGCCGTCGCCTAATTACGGCCGGTTGGACGTTGCCCAGGCCAACAAGCCTGTTGCCTAGTCTGGGAGATGCGGGGGCTCCTTGCTGGCCGGCTTCTTCAACCACGCCGGCAAGGTGTTCGACGTTTCGTCCACAAGGTACAAATGGATAGTGGAGACGAATACGTTTCCAACAACTTCATTTGTGACTCAATGATTCGTCTCGGACGATGAGGAGTTTGTGGTTGCTACTTTGGTCGTCAATGACCACATTGCTAGGCAGCGGCCAATGTTTAGGGGCTCGATCCCAAGCCATGCTTCGGCGTTGAATCGCAACAGAGAGAGGGGCTATTGCCTATTCTGGGAAGACTACTTCAAGTCCTCTACCCCACTCTTCAAACACAAGCTATTTCCGCGTCATTTCCGGATGGCTTGACATGTGTTCAATCGTATTCGGAGGGGGTTGTGGCATACAATAATTATTTCGTACACAAAGAGGATGCCCTCGGAAAGGTTGGCTTCTCTTCTTATCAGAAATGCACAGCAACTATTCGGATGCTTGCATACAAAATATCTGGTGATCTGATTGATGAGTATGTCTGCATGAGTGAGTCCACATGCCTAGAATCTAGGTACATGTTCTGCAAGGCTGCGGTAGTAGTGTTTGGCCCGGAGCCAAATGCTGCAGATACAACCCGATTGTTGGCGATCAATGTAGATAGGGGCTGTCCTCGGATGCTTGGTAGCATATATTGTGTGCACTAAAAGTGGAAGAACTATCCATCTACTTGGCAGGGGAAGTATATGGGCCATGTGAAAGGTTGCACTATCATACTTGAGGTCGTGGCTTCACACGATTTTTGGATTTGGCACCATTTTTTGGGCATGGCCGACTCTTATAGTGGCATCAATGTGCTTCAGCATTCTCCGGTGTTTGGAAGGTTTGCAGAAGGCAACTGCGCAGAGATCAATGACCACCACTACAACAAAGGATACTACCTAGCTGATGGTATCTATCCTCAATGGACTACTCCTGTGAAGACAATCCCAGCTCGATAGGAAAGAAGAGGCAGAGATTTTCCCAGCCACAAGAGAGTGCTAGGGAAGGATGTGGAGCGTGCTTTTGGTGTTCTTCATGGAGTATCATTCGGTATCCTGCTAGAACTTGAAGCACCAAGAAGTTGTGGGAGATGATGACAGCTTGTGTGATATGCACAACATGTTCGTAGAGGATGAGCGTGAGGATGAAATCATGTACATGGGTTTCAATATCAGGGCAAAATGTTGTGCCTGAGCATGAAGGAGCGGCAATATTTGCACAGTTCACCCACTTTCATCTTGGAATGAGTGGTTGGGCAACTCACATTCAACTTCTAGATGATTTGGTTGAGCATATGTGGTCTCACCTTGGCAACCAATAGATGTGTCGCCTCTTTTTCTTTGCAATGTATTTGTGCCAATTTAAATTTCATTTGATTTGTAAACTGTGAGATTTTAATTTAGTTGTAATAACTATGATATTTTACCTGGATATGATCATATGAACTTTGGGAATGTTTTTATATGTATGCAAAAGAAGTTACAAAAATATGGCAGCACGGATAAATATGTGTCGGCCAGTTGGTGCACAGACCACCCAAATGCGGACGGGTGCGGATGCCGCCCAAAATGCCGATCCAAAAGAACAAAAACCACGTATGTTTGCGTCGGCGCGTTGGAGTTGCTCTTACGTACTAAGAGTGTCCAAAATCCACCCCTGACGTTCGCGGACAATGACCGAGGAACACATAAAAACCGCTCGTAAACCTCAAACTTTATACCTCAAGTCCATATTAGCCATGCAGATTAAAAACCTACACACTACGTACATATTTAAATCTACTCGTCGTTGGAGATGTCGACGATCACTGTGCCCGGCTCCGGGTAGATGGGAAACCGCGCAACTCTGGCTCATCATCGTTCGAAATACAAGCGAAGAACTCATCGATCTCCACCCTCTGTTGTCGGATGAAGCGTCGGTTGGCCTCAACATAGGCCTCGTTCTGGACTCAAAGAACACACACTAAGGCCTCATTTGGTTACGGGGGATCCTCCCGGGATCCCTGCCTATTCCCTGGGTGGAGAAACCGCAGGTTGAACGACCACTTCGTTTGAACGCCCACAAGATTGGGGCAGCCCCGCCCCTTCCACGACCTTTCCCCGGGAGAGGCTCCCACGCCTTGAGAGGTCGGGGAGGAAACCCTCGCTCGCTCGCTCTCTCAAATGGTAATAACTACATATGATATTCAAAATACTTAAACATATCTAAATATACCCAATTCAAGGCGTGGTAGTTATTACCATTTGAGATTTGTATGTTATATGTAGTATCTATCAAATCGAAGAGTATGTACGTGTAGTATATAGTACATAAGAATATTTAGGTACTATATATAGTACTTTTTAGGTAGCATGCATCGTATTTTCAGTATGCTCCATTTTACGTACAAATATATACATATTTCACAAATATAAGGAAATAACATTTATCACTCAACATCATATAAATCAAAAGAGGTAAAGGGCAGGGACCAGATCCCAACACAACTGGACGCTCTTGATTGCAGCCGCCTGAGCGAAGCTTCATAGGTTTGATTTTCCCTATATATATAGCCGGTCTATTCTACTAAGATTAGCAGAATAACTATTATGATAACACTTCTGCACTGCACGCTCAACGCGAGGGCACTGCACTTTTAGTTGTAAAGGTACTGCAATACAGAGACAAGTGAATTTCCGTCGCAAAAAACTACACCCGGTGTTTTCTTGATACTATTTTCCCTACAATTTTTTAACCGTTTGTCAAAATGAGGCGTATAATATATCCTTGGAAAGCTACGCATTAGGCGCAACTTCACCATGTTAAACATTTTTCGAGAATTCTCATGGTTTAAGAGCAGTTCTGAAA
This sequence comes from Triticum aestivum, assembly GCF_018294505.1. NCBI lineage: Eukaryota > Viridiplantae > Streptophyta > Magnoliopsida > Poales > Poaceae > Triticum > Triticum aestivum. Next base: position 389,599,345 of record NC_057801.1, read on the forward strand.
ACGGTGGGCGCCCAATGAGTGGCAGCGAGCGTATTTTTGTGTTTTTTCGCAAACTGCTTATCAGAATGAAGCAAATGATACATCATTGAAAAGATGTCATTGATGCGGATCATTTTGATATATATTACTTTCTCTAATTTGTTATGGTTTAAGAGCAGTTTCAATTTACTAAATCGTGGAATTCTGTTTTTCAAATTTTTTCAATTTTTTGAAACTGTTTTCACTCCAGTTTTTTAACCGTTTGTCAAAACGAGGCGTATAATATACCGTTGAAAAGCTATGGACGAGGCGCAACTTTCATATGTTGAAATGTTTTTGAGATTATTTACGGTTTTAAGTTAATTTGAAAATTGTGCGGCGGACAATGAGTGACAGCGGCCATTTTTTCGTATTTTTTTCAAACCGCTCATCAGAATGATCCAAACGATACACCGTTGGCAAAATATCATCGAGACGCAACCTTTTCATGTAGAACGCTCTCTCTAATTCCTTACGGTTTAAGAGTAATTTTAAAAATACCAAAACACGGACAATCAGTTTTTTGCGAGACCAAAATTGTCATATTTTCTACATGAGACACATGAACGCACTGCTTCAAACCAGAAATTGCACTGCATCAGACAATCAAGTGAACTTCATGGTTTCTGATTCCTTATGGTTTAAGAGTAATTTTAAAAATACCGAAATACGGACACTCTGTTTTTCGCGAGACCAAAATTGTCATGTTTTCTGCATGAGACACATAAACGCACTGCTTCCGACCAGAGACCGCACTGCATCAGACAGTCAAGTGAACTTCATGGTTTCTTTCATCATTTTATAAAAAAATAGTTTTTTTTTTTACTTTTTTTAACAAGTGGACCGCAGAGACTGAGCGAGTGAACTACATCTGATAAGAAGTGAACTTCTTCGAGATGTTTTGGTTTCTGTTGAATTTTTTTAGTCTCATGTGGACTACATGGTCAATGTTTAGTGAGCTGCTTGAAAGGGGCAAATGGGCTGCATTAAAAATTACATTGCATCAAAAGAATGTTACCTCCCACCAACATTATTTTGAATTTTTTTAAAGAAAAAGTGAACCGCACAAAAACACAAAGTACTGCATGGTCGAGCCAACCAAACTGCACGCACACTTTCTGTTTTGCACCACTGTCTATGGTCGCTGATGATGTTCATGGGCACAATACATCCATCAATTGTTTTACACAGCCACACACACATACATACACACAAAATCAGCACTAGCACCTACCAGAGCTGCAATAGAGGATCAGCACAACTGTATTTGGGGACCAACCGAGCTGCACTAAATTAGAAACCTGCAAATGTAGCTAAAGATGACACTAGTGCACCAGCACCGAAATGCAATTGAGGAACATCTCGTAGGAAAACAGGGGTTCCTAGGGTGATATGGTTGCTATTCTCATAGGAGTCAACGTCGTCGTCCTCTCGTCACGTCCGCGCATACTGCACTGACGACCCAACTGAGCTGCAACAAGAGCAACCTGCACTGCTTGCGCTGGAGCTGCTAAACTCGAGTCCCAGCCAAACCATCACCCTTCTTCCCATAGCTCAAACAGTGAACAATGAGCTGCAAAAAAAAAACCTTCCGGGCTGCGTGTGCCCGCCATGAGTTGGAGCAGGGCTGAGGTGGAGCACCCCTCATGTGCACTCCCAAACTACACGCGCGCCGGCAATGGACTGTGGTGCTACTGGGGACGCCAATTTCAACAAAAGCAGCAGAAAAAACTACACTTGTTGAGGAAGTCGACTGCACCGGGCGCCGAACTTAACTGCATGACCGTGGTTGCGTATGATACATCTCCAATGTATCTATAATTTTTGATTGTTCCATGCTATTATATTACCCTTTTTGGATGTTTATGGGCTTTATTTTACACATTTATATCATTTTTGGGACTAACCTAGTAACCAGAGGCCCAGCCCATATTGTTGTTTTATTGCATGTTTCAGTATTTCGAGGAAAAGGAATATCAAACGGAGTCCAAACGGAATGAAACCTTCGACAGCGTGATTTTTTGGAAGAATATGATCCTGGAGACTTGGAGTCCACGTCAGAAGATCCTTGAGGAGGCCACGAGATAGGAGGCCGTGCCCCCCTTACAGGGGCGCGCCCCCTGTCTCGTGGGCCCCTCGAGCACCTCCCGACCGACTTCTTTCGCCTATATATACCTACGTATCCTAAAACCATCAAAAATCAAGATAGATCAGGAGTTCTTCCGCCGCAAGCCTCTGTAGCCACCAAAAACCTCTCAGGAGCCCGTTCCGGCACCCTGCCGGAGGGGGAATCCATCACCGGTGGCCATCTTCATCATCCCGGCGCTCTCCATGATGAGGAGGGAGTAGTTTGCCCTCGGGGCTGAGGGTATGTACCAGTAGCTATGTGTTTGATCTCTCTCTCTCTCGTGTTCTCTCTATGGCACGATCTTGATGTATCCCGAGCTTTGCTATTGTAGTTGGATCTTATGATGTTTCTCCCCCTCTACTCTCTTGTGATGAATTGAGTTTCCCCTTTGAAGTTATCTTATCGGATTGAGTCTTTTATGAGAACACTTGATGTATGTCTTGTCATGTTTATGTGTGGTGACAATGGGATATCACGTGCCACTTGATGTATGTTTTGGTGACCAACTTGCGGGTTCCGCCCATGAACCTATGCATAGGGGTTGGCACACGTTATTGACTCTCCGGTAGAAACTTTGGGGCACTCTTTGAAGTACTTTTATGTTGGTTGGATGAATCTGAGATTGTGTGATGCATATCGTATAATCATGCCCACGGATACTTGAGGTGACAATGGAGTATCTAGGTGACATTAGGGTTTTGGTTGACTTGTGTCTGAAGGTGTTATTCTAGTATGAACTCTTTAATAGATCGATCCGAAAGAATAACTTTGAGGTGGTTTCGTACCCTACCATAATCTCTATGTTTGTTCTCCGCTATTAGTGGCTTTGGAGTGAGTCTTTATTGCATGTTGAGGGATTGTTATATGATCTATCTATGTTATTATTGTTGAGAGAACTTGCACTAGTGAAAGTACGAACCCTAGGCCTTGTTTCCTATCATTGCAATACCGTTTACGCTCACTTTTATCATTAGTTACATTGCTGTTTTTATACTTTCAGATTACAAATACCTATATCTACTATCTATTTTGCACTTGTATCACTATCTCTTCGCCGAACTAGTGCACCTATACAATTTACCATTGTATTGGGTGTGTTGGGGACACAAGAGACTCTTTGTTATTTGGTTGCAGGGTTGCTTGAGAGAGACCATCTTCATCCTACGCCTCCTACGGATTGATAAACCTTAGGTCATCCACTTGAGGGAAATTTGCTACTGTCCTACAAACCTGTGCACTTGCAGGCCCAACAACGTCTACAAGAAGAAGGTTGTGTAGTAGACATCAAGCTCTTTTCTGGCGCCGTTGCCGTGGAGGTGATTGCTTGAAGGTATATCTTTAGATCTTGCAATCGAGTGTTTTTGTTTCTTGTTTTATCACTAATTTAGTTTGTAAAAGAAAACTACAAAAAAATGGAATTGAGTTTGTCTCATACGCTTCATCTTTTTAATATCTTTCATGAGTATGAAGAAAAGGAAAATTGTGCTCAAGTGCTAGAAGAAGAATGCTTTAAAATGCTTGGTACTAAATCTTTGAATGATGAGCATGATTGCAATGTTGTTAGTATAAACTCCTTGAATATCCATAGTATTAATGATGGTTGATCTAGTCATGATGAAAATATCTCTTATGAGCATGTCAACTATTGTGGAGTGCATGTTTGCATGAACACACCAAATACAGAAGATATTTATTGCAAGAGGCATAAGCATTTCAAAACTAAATGGTTGCATGAAAGGCTAAAATTCCTTTGCCGTACTTGTGAACTTTGCAATGAACGTGGTCATTTACATCTCCTATGCAAATTGTTTCATGATCGAATCGTGTCCAAAAATTGTGATGATTTGATCTCCGTTGCTCATTACAATGAACTTAGTTTGCTTTTGGGTTATGAAGAATTGAAACGTTTACTTAAGGACCTTCCAGAATTTGCCCATAAGAAATTCCTTGATATTGATCTAGAAAAGATTTATATGTTTTGTGTGGAGAATTGCATTGAAAATCCTTATATTGCCAATTACATAAAGAAAAGAAAGCAAATAGAAGATGATGATAATACTAATGAAAGGGAAGAGACTTCCCAATATCCTCCTATTATTTCTCATGATGAATCAGGTAACGAGGGGGAGCTTTCTATTCAACCAATCTCATCAATAAGGAGCTCAAAGAGGAAGGTTGAACCCACACATAATGTGAAGAAGAAAAAGAAAAGAAGGAGCAATATTTTTAATGATGTTTCTCCTACTACTCATTGTGATGATGATAATTGCTATACTATTGGTGCTATCAATATTTTTAATGATGAGAGTGATTATGCTTATGATATGAAAGGGCCCAAGCTTGGGGAAGCTATGTTTGATGAGGATGAAATATTTGAGAATATATTTGCTGGAATTAATGTTTGTCCCAAGCTTGGGTATGCTATGTTTAATGAAGATGATATTTTTAGCATCCAAAGTTTTGATATGCAAAGTTGTTATGATGATAGCATGCCTCCTACCTATGATGATTATATTGATGAAAGTGGGTTTGGAAGAGTGTCAACTTTAGGAATTAGTGATCCCACTATTTTGGAGGATGTTGAATCTTATTGTGATGGATATGAAAGCGGATTTGGAAGAGTGTCAACTTTATTTAGTGATTCCACTATCTTGGGAGAGATTTCAACCGATTATGATGAGAACGAAGTTGCTACTTATGATGATTATTGTGATGAAACATATGCTATAAAAAGTAGTGATGATTATATTTACAAAAAATTGTCATGATTATGATTACCCTTTTTCTGAACATTACACTTTTAATGTGGAAACAATTTTTAGTGTTCAAGTCTCTTATGATACTCCCACTATTTCGAATGAGAAGAATTTTGCTTATGTGGAGAGTAGTAAATTTTCTATGCTTGTAGATCATGAAAAGAATGCTTTAGGTGCTGGTTATATTGTTGAATTCATTCATGATGCTACCAAAAATTATTATGAGGGAGGAATATATGCTTGTAGGAATTGCAATAATGCCAGGTTTCCTCTCTATGTGTTGAAAATCTTGAAGCTATGCTTGTTTTGTCTTCCTATGCTTGTTGATTATTGTTCCCATAAGTTGTTTGCTCACAAAATCCCTATGCATAGGAAGTGGGTTAGAATTAAATGTGCTAGTCATATGCTTCATGATGCTCCCGTTATGTTTCAATTCGTATTTTTTTTATGTGAGCATCATTGTCATCATCATGCCTAGCTAGAAAGGCATTAAAGAAAAGCGCTTGTTGGGAGACAACCCAATATTTACCCTTACTGTTTTTGTGTGTCCACATGGTTATGCTACTGTATTAATCATGTTTTATAGCTTTTGTTTCAATAAAGTGCCAAGTAAGACCTTTAGGATAGCTTACGGTGATAGTTGTGTTGATCCTGCTGAGAATCAAAAACTATTTCACCCAGTAAATTAGTTTTGTTAATTCACAGAAACGTACTTCTGATCTGATTCTTTTTTATATGGATTGGTATACAAATTGCTTAGGACTTAATAATTTGGTAGAATTTTGTAGTTCCAGAAGTATACGTTTGATACAGATTACTACAGACTGTTCTGTTTTTGACAGATTCTGTTTTCTATGTGTTGTTTGCTTATTTTGATGAATCTATGAGTAGTATCGGAGGGTATGAACCATAGATAAGTTGGAGTACAGTAGATATTACACCCATATGAATTTAGAATGAGTTCATTACAGTACCTAAGTGGTGCTTTTATTTTATTATACTAACGGAGCTTACGAGTTTTCTATTGAGTTTTGTGTTGTGGAGTTTTCAAGTTTTGGGTAAGGATTCGATGGACTATGGAATAAAGAGTGGAAAGAGCCTAAGCTTGGGGATGTACAAGGCACCCAAGGTAATATTCAAGGACAACCAAGAGCCTAAGCTTGGGGATGCTCCCGGAAGGCATCCCCTCTTTCCTCTTCGTTCATCGGTAACTTTAATTGGAGCTATATTTTTATTCACCACATGATATGTGTTTTTCTTGGAGTGTAATTTTATTTTGTTTTGCTTGCTTTTTATTAGAATACCAAGTTCTGAAATTCCTTAATGTTAGAGAGTCTTCACATAGTTGCACAATTATTCGACTACTCATTGATCTTCACTTATATCTTTTGGAGTAGTTTGTCATTTGCTCTAGTGCTTCACTTATATTATTTTGAGAGCCTTTTAGAACATCATGGTATTTTCTATGGTTACAAAGTTGGTCCTAGAATTATGAGCATCCAAGTTGGGTATAATAAAAACTATCATAGAAAAGAATTGGATGCCATGATCAATATGATGCTTGATAATTGTTTTGAGATATGGAGGTAGTGATATTAGAGTCATGCTAGTTGAGGTGATTATGAAAAATACTTATGTTAAGGGTTGTGATTCCCGTAGCATGCACGTATGGTGAACCGCTTTGAGATGAAGTTTGAGCACAATTTTATTTATTGATTGTCTTCCTTATGAGTGGCGGTCATGGACGAGCGATGGTATTTTCCTACCAATCTATCCCCCTAGGAGCATGCGTGTAGTGCTTTGGTTTTTGATGACTTCTAGATTTTTGCAACAAGTACATGAGTTCTTTTGACTAATGTTGAGTCCATGGATTATACGCACCTCACCCTTCCACCATTGCTAGCCTCTCTTGTGCCGCGCAACTTTCGCCGGTACCATACACCTACCATATACCTTCCTCAAAACAGCCACCATACCTACCTATTATGGCATTTCCATAGCCATTCCGAGATATATTGCCATGCAACTTTCCATCGTTCTATTCATATGACACGCATTACTTTTGTCATATTGCTCTTTGCATGATCATGTAGTTGACATCATATTTGTGGCAAGCCCACCTTCATAATTTTCATACATGTCGCTCTTGATTCATTGCATATCCCGGTACACCGCCGGAGGCATTCATATAGAGTCATATCTTGTTCCTGCTGTAAATCCATAAAAGTGTGATGATCTTTATTATTAGAGCATTGTCCTAGTGAGGAAAGGATGAGGAAGACTATGATTCCCCCACAAGTCGGGATGAGACTTCGGACTTTACAAAAAGAAAAAAAAAGGAAAAAAAGAGAAAGGCCAAAAAGAAAAAAAAGGAAGTCCAAAGAAAAAAAGAAAAAGGAAAAAAAGAAAAAAATAATAAAAATAATAAAATGAGAGAAAAAGAGAGAAGGGACAATGCTACTATCTCTTTTTCCACACTTGTGCTTCAAAATAGCACCATGATCTTCATGATAGAGAGTCTCACATGTTGTCACTTTCATATACTAGTGGGAATTTTTCATTTTAGAACTTGGCTTGTATATTCCAATGATGGGCTTCCTCAAAATGCCCTAGGTCTTCGTGATCAAGCAATTTGGATGCACCCTACTTAGTTTCTTTTGTTGAGCTTTCATATATTTATAGCTCTAGTGCATCCGTTGCATGGCAATCCCTACTCACTCACATTGATATCTATTAATGGGCATCTTCATAGCCCGTTGATACGCCTAGTTGATGTGAGACTATCTTCTCCTTTTTGTCTTCTCCACAACCACCATTCTATTCCACATATAGTGCTATGTCCATGGCTCACGCTCATGTATTGCGTGAAAGTTGAAAGAGTTTGAGATTATTAAAGTATGAAACAATTGCTTGGCTTGTCATCGGGGTTGTGCATGATTAAATACTTTGTGTGATGAAGATAGAGCAACAGCCAGACTATATGATTTTGTAGGGATAACTTTCTTTGGCCATGTTATTTTGAGAAGACATGATTACTTTGATTAGTATGCTTGAAGTATCACCATTTTCATGTTAATATGAACTTTTATTTTGTATCATTTGGATCTGAACATTCATGCCATAATAAAGAAAATTACATTGAATTATGCTAGGTAGCATTCCACATCAAAAATTCTATTTTTATCATTTACCTACTTGAGGACGAGCAGGAATTAAGCTTGGGGATGCTTGATACGTCTCCAACGTATCTATAATTTTTGATTGTTCCATGCTATTATATTACCCTTTTTGGATGTTTATGGGCTTTATTTTACACATTTATATCATTTTTGGGACTAACCTACTAACCAGAGGCCCAGCCCATATTGCTGTTTTATTGCATGTTTCAGTATTTCGAGGAAAAGGAATATCAAACGGAGTCCAAACGGAATGAAACCTTCGGCAGCGTGATTTTTTGGAAGAATATGATCCTCGAGACTTGGAGTCCACGTTAGAAGATCCTCGAGGAGGCCACGGGATAGGAGGCCGCACCCCCCTTACAGGGGCGCGCCCCCCTATCTCGTGGGCCCCTCGAGCACCTCCCGACCGACTTCTTTCGCCTATATATACCTACGTATCCTAAAACCATCAAAAATCAAGATAGATCGGGAGTTCCGCCGCCGCAAGCCTCTGTAGCCACCAAAAACCTCTCGGGAGCCCGTTCCGGCACCCTGCTGGAGGGGGAATCCATCACCGGTGGCCATCTTCATCATCCCGGCGCTCTCCATGATGAGGAGGGAGTAGTTCACCCTCGGGGCTGAGGGTATGTACCAGTAGCTATGTGTTTGATCTCTCTCTCTCTCTCGTGTTCTCTCTATGGCACGATCTTGATGTATCCCGAGCTTTGCTATTGTAGTTGGATCTTATGATGTTTCTCCCCCTCTACTCTCTTGTGATGAATTGAGTTTCCCCTTTGAAGTTATCTTATCGGATTGAGTCTTTTATGAGAACACTTGATGTATGTCTTGTCATGTTTATGTGTGGTGACAATGGGATATCACGTGCCACTTGATGTATGTTTTGGTGACCAACTTGCGGGTTCCGCCCATGAACCTATGCATAGGGGTTGGCACACGTTCTTGACTCTCCGGTAGAAACTTTGGGGCACTCTTTGAAGTACTTCTATGTTGGTTGGATGAATCTGAGATTGTGTGATGCATATTGTATAATCATGCCCATGGATACTTGAGGTGACAATGGAGTATCTAGGTGACATTAGGGTTTTGGTTGATTTGTGTCTTAAGGTGTTATTCTATTATGAACTCTTTAATAGATCGATCCGAAAGAATAACTTTGAGGTGGTTTCGTACCCTACCATAATCTCTATGTTTGTTCTCCGCTATTAGTGGCTTTGGAGTGAGTCTTTATTGCATGTTGAGGGATTGTTATATGATCTATCTATGTTATTATTGTTGAGAGAACTTGCACTAGTGAAAGTATGAACCCTAGGCCTTGTTTCCTATCATTGCAATACCGTTTACGCTCACTTTTATCATTAGTTACCTTGCTGTTTTTATATTTTCATATTACAAATACCTATATCTACTATCTATTTTGCACTTGTATCACTATCTCTTCGCCGAACTAGTGCACCTATACAATTTACCATTGTATTGGGTGTGTTGGGGACACAGGAGACTCTTTGTTATTTGGTTGCAGGGTTGCTTGAGAGAGACCATCTTCATCCTACGCCTCCTACAGATTGTTAAACCTTAGGTCATCCACTTGAGGGAAATTTGCTACTGTCCTACAAACCTGTGCACTTGCAGGCCCAACAACGTCTACAAGAAGAAGATTGTGTAGTAGACATCAGTATACTGCACATATGTGCTTGCTGGACTACAGAGAAGGTCGTCGTGGGGACGAGACCTGCCTACTGCACGCATGGCACCCCACCTCGACCGCAGTTCGATACCCACTGTCGTGTGCCGATGCAAGAGGAGGAAGGGGAGCTCGCGGAGAGGCTCCTGCATCGGTGGGTGGGAGCAGAGGACAGACCGACCTGGTGCCAGTGCCGGAGGAGGAGGGAGTTCACCAGCGGTTGCGACTCGATCCAAATCGTGAAATGGATGGCCGATCCAGGTGTGGGGGTGGAATTCACCCACGACGAAGGTGGATCTCGATCTTGATGGTACCGTAGACACATGGCAGGGACAGCGCCACCGCAGGCCGGCAGTGGGGTGTGTCGGCGACCGGCGGGAAGGTGCAGCAGGAGGTGAGAGGCTACGTGGCGGCGCGAGCCCGGGCCGATGGGGAGTGGGGCGAGGTCAGGGCGTGGGTTGAGTGGGTTGAGTGGGTTTAGTGTGTTTGTTCACTCATTTCAACTCATATGTACTAGTCCGTATTGAAATATCCAAAATATCTTATGTTTGCGAACATTTTTGCTTCTATGTAGTTTGTATTGAAATATCCAAAACATCTTAGAGCATCTCTAGTAGTCCCCTTATATCACCTCGACCCGCAAAATAACCGCCAGTTTACGGTTTTGGGCTAAAAAGTGCCCTGAACAGAAACCTTAAAAGCATTCGACCCGTAAATTTTTTTGAGGGGCACGGTAAATTCCCCTCCGACCCGCAAAAACACAACCACCCCCCCCTCCCCGCCCCGTCGATGCCCTGTATCCTATGAAAGCGGTTGGCGGGAGGGACATTTCAGCGTGCGCGCTCCCCACATCCCCTTCCGCAGCCGCCCGCCATTGTCGCCGCCGGTCCGCCGCCTGCGATTCCGGCCATTTTCGCCAGCTGAATCGTGCCGCCTGCCCCGGACTCGTCGAGTCGAGCCACTCCGACGTCACCGCCGCCCCGGATCGAACTCCACAAGTCACCGCCCGCCCCGGATAGACCGCCGCAGTCGTCATCCAGCCCCGGATTCGCCGAGCCGCCCCGGATCTTCGTCGCCTGAGTGAGCCCCTTTTCTTCCCCTTTAGCTCGACCGCAGTTCGAAATTTTGTTGATGTGAGCTCGGATGCATTTTTTTAGATGGATTTGAGCCCTTGCGAGTAACTTTTGCTCGAGGATTCGTCCTCGTCTGACGACTCGAACGTGGAATCGATGCTCGAGCGCCATCGGCAGCAGATGGAGGTGGCGGTCCTAGCCGTGAAGAGGTCGAGGATCGAAACCACAAGAGAGCGAGGTTCGACCGTTGGCCGTCTTTGCATACCTCACAATCACCATCTCGGGAACATGATTTTGATGCAAGACTACTTCACGGACAATCTTACCTATCCGCCGCACCTCTTCCGGAGAAGGTGTCGAATGCGCCGATCACTCTTCGTAAAATTGTGCAAGCTTGCGAGGCCAATTCTTGACTTTCTACTCAAAGGAGAAATGTCGTGGGCTTGTTGGGTTTTAGCACATATCAAAAATGTTTTGAATCAGAATGATCGAATCCCTTGACAATGGTTTACAGGACGCTTATATATCTCCTGGAGAGACACGACGATCCAGAGGAGGCGTCGGTTCCAGAGAGATGCGCCGGTTGCCGGGACACAGGCGTCCGCGTGATGCAACTGCTTGGCCATTGGGCAAGGGGATATTTCCCTTGTACAGAATTAATCTCAACACTCCCCCTAATCTATGCTTAACCATGTAGAATCATCTTCACGATTGTCCGGGAAGCTCTATCATCTCAAAAGATTCTCCTTCAAAAGTTCTTCATAAAATCTTTGATGAGATCCTGAAACACATACTCACAAAGAAAGATAGCATAATGTGATGTCATTAAAATAAGGATATCTCAAGAAGAGACTCCCCCTGACACCTGCAAGTCCCTAAGTCCTCGCATACCAATTCCATGAACACATTTCTGGAACGTAGAATTTGGTAGAGACTTGGTAAATAAATCAGCAAGGTTGTCGCATGATTTGACTTGCAAAATGCTTATTTCCCCGCTTTTTTGAAGATTATGGGGAAAAGACCATTTAGGAGAAATATGCTTGGTGATATTACTCTTAATGTATCCTGTTTGCATCTGCGCAACACAAGCCGCATTATCTTCATAGATAATGGTAGGTGATTTTATCGAACCCATTCCACATGACTTTTGTATGTGGTTTATCATTCTGCGAAGCCATACACATTCGCATGTTGCTTCAAATAATGAAATTATTTCAGAATGATTGGTAGATGTTGCCACCAGAGTCTGTTTCAAAGACTTCCATGATATAGCAGTGCCACCATGTAGGAACACAAAGCCGGTCTGAGATCTGGCATTATGGGGATCAAACAAATAGCCGGCATCTGCATATCCAATCACATCAGAGTCCTGATTTTTCTGGAACTGGAAAAATAGGCCAAGATCCTTTGTGCCTTGGAGATATCGAAAGATACTCTTCACTCCAGACCAATGACGTTTGGTGGGAGCTGCGCTATGTCTAGCAAGTAGATTCACTGCAAATGCAATATCAGGTCTTGTGCAATTTGCAAGATACATAAGCGCTCCAACGGCACTAAGATATGGAACTTCAGGTCCCAACACCTCTTCTCCATCATCCCTTGGTCTGAATGGATCTTTCTCTATGTCTAGAGATCGAACCACCATGGGAGTTTTAGATGGATAGGATTTGTCCATATTGAATTTCTCCATTATTTTCTGGATATAGGCAGATTGGTGTACCATGATTCCTGAGGGAAGGTGCTCAAGTTGAATACCTAAGCAAAATTTGGTTTTACCCAAATCCTTCATCTCAAATTCCATTTTTAGGTGAGTGTGTGCTTCATCAATGTCTGGTGTGCTGCCGATGATGTTGAGATCATCAACAAACACAGAAATGATGCAAAATCCTGTAGAGGACTTCTTGATGAAAACACATGGGCAATCAGCACTATTGGAGTAACCTTTCTGAAGAAGGAACTCACTGAGTCGGTTGTACCACATCCGTCCCGACTGCCTTAAGCCATATAATGACTTATTCAGCTTTACACAATACATGTTGCATTTTGCATTTTTATTCGGGACCGAGATTCCATCAGGAACCTTCATATATATGTCCGAATCTAGTGACCCATAAAGATATGCGGTCACGGCGTCCATCAACTGCATTGATAGACGATTTTGCACTGCCAAAGATATAAGATATCGGAAAGTGGTTGCACTCATCACTGGAGAATATGTTTCAGTGAAATCAATGCCGGGTTTCTGCGTGAAACCTTGTGCTATGAGCCTTGCTTTATATCTCACCACCTCATTGTTCTCATTCCGTTTCTGGAGAAAAACCCATTTGAATCCCACAGGGAAAACACTGAGAGGTGTAGGTATTGCTTCAGTGAATACCTTTCTTTTGTTAAGCGAGGCAATTTCTGCTTGGATTGCATCCTTCCATTTAGGCCAGTCGGAGCGCTATTGGCACTCAACGATAGATCTTGGATCATGATCAGTGAGAAGGGTATCTGCAATCTTTTCAGCAAAATATATGTCGACGGTCGTAGTCTTACGGTCAAATGATTCTCCAGAATCAACATACTTGATGGAAATTTCCTGCACCCCTAGTGACTCTTCGTGATTTCCCAGTACAATCGAGTCTGGGTGTTCCGATGTCCCAGTCAGTTTGTGCACACTAGAACTGGGTTGTGGAGGTTGCCCTTCCACTGGGTGTTTACTACCCATCAGGTGTTTGTCAACATTGAGTTGACCTGCATTTACTGACTCCGAGGTTTTTCTCCTCGCTTTCCTTTGCTGCTTTCTAGAAGCATGCTCTAGGTCAGAGGCCGTACTACTCCCCCTCTTTTTGGTAATAGGGAGTTGAGTGGTTTTTATTGGTACCTCCACTCTTTCTGGCGCGTTTCTGGCCGGATTTAAGGATTTTGTAACACCTTTCAGATCAGTAGATGAATCTGGCAGATTATTTGCAAGATGTTGCAAATTAATGATCTTCCAAACTTGAAGTTCGGTCTCATGGGTACGTGGATCAGAGGATGAAATGGCATGAGCATTCCAATCAATTTCCGGGCATTCTTTCTGGTACTTGAAATCTCCCCCTAATGCCGAAAAATGTTCCTCGTTAAATATGCAATCAGCGTGACAGGCTATGAACAGATCCCTAGTCAGGGGTTCCAGGTACTTGATAATCGACGGCGATTTGTACCCCACATAGATCCCCAACTTCCTGTGTGGGCCCATAGATGTCCGTTGTGGTGGCGAGATCGGGATGTATGCAGCACATCCGAACTTACGCAGATGGGAAATGCTTGGAGGATTTCCACATACCAATTCCAGAGGGGAAGAACTGTGATATGCAGTTGGCCTCAATTGTATCAAGTCATCAGCGTGTAAAACAGCATGACCCCAACAAGAGGTTGGCAAGTTGCAATTCGTCAACAAAGGTCTTGCAATGAGTTTGATCCTCTTAATCAATGCTTCAGCCAAACCATTTTGTGTATGGACATATGGAACAGAGTGCTGAACTTCAATCCCCAAAGCCATGCAATAATCATTGAAAGCACGTGAGGAGAATTCTGCAGCATTGTCCATTCGAATTGACTTAATTCGACTTTCAGGATAATGGGCTTGCAACTTAATGACTTGCCTCATTATCTTGGCAAATGCATGGTTTCGTGTGGATAGAAGACACACATGTGACCATCGTGTAGATGCATCAATCAGAACCATGAAATACCGGACAGGTCCAGATAATGGCTGAATGGGACCACAAATGTCTCCTTGAATACGTTCAAGGAACTGAAGTGGTTCAGCTTGTATTTTGAGGTGTGAGGGCCTCAAAATTAGCTTTCCCGTGGCACAAGATGTGCACACAAAATCAGAAGATTGAGGAAATTTTGACTCAAGCAAATTATGACCAATGGAATTGCTAGTAATTTTTCTCATCATCCCTATTCCAGGATGGCCTAGGTGATCATGCCAGGTTTGGAATGCGTTACCATTCTGAAAAATTACTTTGTATGCAACATGTTCCACGGGTTTGATGTACGTATAGTACAAACCAGACGATAGAGAAAGAATTTTCTCATGTACCTTTTTGCCATATCCGTCATATTTAGTAAAGAGTAGATACTCCTCTTTGTTGTCTTCATGGGTTTCAATGTGAAAAACCATTCTTACGGATATCTCAATAACTGATCAGGGTATGTGATGAGTCGGGATACAATAAAGCATCCTCAATCGTCACTTGTGTGCCGCTTGGGAGGGTGAATAGGGCACGTCCAGTACCAACAATCACTGTATCGCGTCCAGCGATAGTTAGAATATCTCCATTCATCTTTTTCAGAGTTTGGAAATATTTCATCTCCCTCAGTATGGAGTTTGTGGTACCACTGTCCACAAGGCATAATTCCTCTTCCATCGGATTGTCCCCGTAGAAAACTATATAAAACAAAGTATTTTCAATAAGAAAACCTCATAGTCATATATAGAATACAATCTTTATTATATCAAATGTGTTGATACAATATAATATAAAGACAACAACAAACTTATGTTCTTATTACAATCATCACAAATGGACATAATTAAGTAGATCACTAGGAGATTGAGAGACTAGTCGAAGTCGCCAAACACGTGGTTTGCGGTGTACTCAATCAACGTGTTCTCCATGTCAGCAGTATCCTCAGGCAGATAAGCAATCATGGCGTTGCTCGGTCCAGGAGGAACATCGTGCGAATCACCGGCTCCTTTTGTGCTATGCGGATGAAGGTTGAAGTTGGCTTCAAACCTTTTCCCTTGAGGTGCTTTGCGTCCCTGAGATTGCTGGTACAGCATAACCAGATGCTTGGGCATTGTGCACTTTTCAGTAGAATGCGTGTGGCATCCACACTTGTTGCAAAGCTTAGATTTATCAAACCTGGGCTTTGAAGTGCCTTTTCCCTTGCCTGGGTATCTAGATCTCCTGTTCCCATTACGCTTTCGTTTATGCTCGAAATTGGTTTGTTTACCCCGAAAGGTACCATTAAACTTCTATCTATTTGCAACATTTTTAGATGGACTTCAGGTAAAGGTTGTGCCCCAACTGGGCGCTGAGAGCCATTCTTAGCGAGTAGCTCATCATGCTTTTCAGCCTGAAGTAACATGTGAATGAGCTCGGAATAGACAGTGTAGTTACGAGAACGGTATTGCTGTTGGAGGATCCTATCTGAAGGGAGCATAGTAGACAAAGATTTCTCTATCTTCTCCCCCTCAGTAGGTTCCTTCTCACAAAAATGCAGTTTGGAACATATCTTATGTACAGTATGATTGTACTCACCAATGGACTTGAAATCCTGAAGATGGAGATGAGTCCAATCATGGAGTGCTTCTGGCAGGACTACTGCCTTCTGCTGTTCATACCTCATTTTGAGGGTCAGAAACAGAGTACTAGGAGATTCCTCCTGTAAATACTCAGACTTGAGATCTGGATGAATATGGTGCCTTATGAGGAATTAAGGCAGCATAGTTCTGTTGTTCTGTGAGCGGCGTGGCCCCATCCGGGAGAGGAGTCTCTGGGGGTTGTATTGCACGCGCTATCCCACGGGACGCAAGACTGATCTTGATGTCCATAGCCCATGTAGGGTAATTATGGCCATTGAGGGCAAGCTCCTCAAACTCTTTGGCAGTCATCTTTGCCTACATGAGGAACCAGAGATAATTAATTTATGGGTGGTAAATTAAAACCATCATGGTTCTGTAATAAGAACGCAAAAATTTAATGCTCAAGTGTAAAACTTGAAAAATTCTCAACCTCAATTGTGTGAACATAACACTTTGGAGATCACTTAGATCTCACAGTAATAGGCTACATCGCCATTACCTTGTGTATGCTACAATTCAGATATAAGGAATACACATTGGAGGTAATTGTTTGTCGAGAATGACAAAGCGTAGACCTCACAGTAAGAGAGGATAGTCTGCAAATGAGCAGTAGATCACAACTCATTACCTTGTGATTCCAAATAAGATGAGGGAGAAACATTCAAAAGTTCGCAAGTTTGATATGCAAGAGAAGATCTCAATCGCAAAGACATGTTCGATAAAAATGAGATGTGGTAAACAAATGGAACATGTCATTCTTCCCAGATGAAATCCGGTACTTTATTTATATTAAGTCCTAGTCAAATTTAATCTAGAACTGGACTAGTATGTAAGTAGCAGTCAAACTAGGTACTAAACAGTACTAAACAGAGTCTAAAACTGCACCATATACAATAATTAGTACTAGACTAATAAAAACAGAGAAAAAAAACTTGAAGAGAGCAGGTCGATCGCCTGGGCCTGGGCCTGCCACCGCCGACCGAGACCATCCCGCAGCCACCCACACCGCATAAGAGGAGGCGAGAGGTGGGGCGGTTACGGATAAGGACCCGCCCGACCCACACCACGCTCGATCCCCCACCACCACCTGCGCTCGCAAGGAGCAGGGAGCCCAGTCGCCGACGCCGACGCCTGATGCCGTGGCCGCTGGCCCGAGCCTCCGCCCGCCTGGCTACGCCCCGGTGCCAATGCGCTCGACGGTGAACGCAGAGGAAGCGCTCGCCTTCATCTCCGCTCCATCCGGTGCCTCTGGTGTCGTCCGCCTTGGAGTCGGCATGAAGGGCGCCGCCGCCGCCGCCGGCACGCCTCAACAGGAGACAGCCACAGGCTCGAGCAGCCGCGCGGAGCGGCGCTTCGGCCGTCTCTTCGGGCGCGCTGTCGCAGCCCTCGAACGCCGCCCTGGCCGTCGCCCAGGCTCATGGGCTCCGGCGAACCTCAGCTTCACCGTGCATCATGGGGGCGCTCGAGCCGGTCACCAGCCAAGGGTCGTACCCCATGGGCGTCTAGCCACGGGCGTGGGGAGCACCGCAGTGGGCGTGTCCAGGAGCACGGGGACCGTGCCCAGGGGCGTGGTGAGCACCGCGACGGGCGCATCCAGCGGCGCAGTGGCTGCCAGGGGTGGCACGTCCAGCGGCGCTGCGGCCGAACCGTCGGATGGCTTGCATCCGGCGACGGAAACGGTGGTGGCCACCAACTCCATGGCGGCGAAGGGCAATGAGGCGGTAGCGGCGACCGTCCTCGCGGATCAGACGGAGGAAGAAGGAAACGAGGCATGTCATCTCACTGGCGGCGAGTGCTTCCTCTCTTCTCCTTTCTCTGTTGTCTTTTCGCTCTCGCTGGCTGTTCTACGTGCTGATAACGTGTTTTAAATCAGAATGATCGAATCCCTTGACGATGGTTTACAGGACGCTTATATATCTCCTGGAGAGACACGACGATCCAGAGGAGGCGTCGGTTCCAGAGAGATGCGCTGGTTGCCGGGACAGGCGTCCGCGCGATGCAACTGCTTGGCCGTTGGGCAAGGGGAGATTTCCCTTTTACAGAATTAATCTCAACAAAAAAATCTCCACAGCTATGCGGGTGATTGCATATGGTATTCCGGCTGACTATGTTAGGCGAAAATACTCCAATTGAGTCAGTGCATAGGTTTGCCAAAGTGATCATCCGTGTCTTTGGTCATGTCTATCTTGGTGTACCCAACGAGGAAGACACAAAAAAAATTGATGGTGGCAAATGAGAAGCGAGGTTGGCCCGGCATGCTAGGAAGCGTTTATTGCATGCATTGGACTTGGAAAAACTGCCCGAAGGCATGGCATGGGTAGTATTGTGGCAACTCTCATGATGCAACAATTGTGCTAGAGGCCATAACATCCGAGGATTTATGGATTTGGCATTATTTTTCTGGTATGTCGGGTACTCTCAATGATATCAATGTGTTGCAACGGTCTTACTTGTTTGCTAGACTTGCTAGTGGTGATGCTCCTGCTTGCAACTTCACGGTGAATGTGCATGAGTATACAAAGGGGTACTATCTTGCAGATGGTATTTACCCTTCTTGGTGTACATTTTTTAAGAGCATCAAAAAATCCAAAACTAGAAAACATATTGAATTTGCAAAGGTACAAGAGGCTGCCCAAAAAGATATTGAAAGAGCCTTCGGAGTTTTGCAATCTAGATTTGCCATTATCCGTGGTCCTGCTTGTTTATGAGACAAGAAAACCCTGAGCAACATTATAACATGTTGTGTGATTCTTCACAACATGATCATCGAAGATGAGAGGGACATGAACTTGAAGTTCTTCTACGACAATGTCGGTAGCTGTATGAAGCTAACTAGAGACCCTGAGCGCATACAAGCATTCCTTCAGACATACCGGCAGATTGAAGATGCAAACACCCACCATCAGCTTCAGGAGGATCTCATCAAGCACCATTAGGAGAGTCATGGCCAAAGGCATTGAACACCATTGACAAAGGCACCGGCCAATTTTACATTCATTTTATTTAATTCATGTGTGATCGGTATCATTGCTGTATTCGGGACAATTGTTGTATTGAGTTACTCCGTCCGGAAAAAGTTGTCCACGGTGTAGTACATTAGCATTTTTACAAAAAGGACCTTTGACTTTTAAACATCACACTAATTACCCCCTCTCCTTCCTCCATCCCCCGTCGCCCGCGGCAGCACCGTCGGCACCCAGCCCCAGCCACCATTGCAGCGGCCCTGCCCACCTGCGGCGCCGCCCGCCTGCGGCGCCCCTGTGCACCTGCGCCTCCGCTGCTACTCACCTGCGCCACCCGCCGGAGGGAGAGCTGCCGCTTCTGCACCTCCACGCACTTGACCAGGCCATGCGGCGCCCTCTAGCAGGCCATGCGCCGCCCACGAGCAGTTCCTACACCGCCCAGGAGCCGGCCAACTAGCCCACCGACGAGCAGGACTTCCGCCGCCCACGCGCAGGACCTCCGCCGGCCACGGGCAGGAACTTCGTCGTCCACCCACGAGCAGGACCATCGCCACCCAAGACACAGCTTGCCGGCCCCGACTCCGCTGCCTAACGGCGCCGCGCTGATCCGCTTCGGCCACCAGGCTGGTCCGCTTAGCCGCCGGCAGCTGGTGGTGGTCGCGGTGGTGGACGCCTCTACTGCCACCGTTGCTGCTTGTGGGCGACGCCGACGCCCCGGATCCCCCCACCCCACCACTATTGCGGACGGCTGGTACTCCAATCCCCATCCCCGCCCCCGCCTCCACTGAACTCTTTGTGATCCTGAAATTTATTGTTGCTGTCCTCCCGATTATCCTGAAATTTCGTGTTGCAGTTCGTGTTGGTTGCTGACCTCCTGATGATGATGTCCAATTGTCCCCCTGTTAAATGTCAGGTTGACTGTTAATGTCAGGTTCAAAATAAATACCAAATGTTAATGTCAGGTTCATCTTACTCTAAATTGATGCATTAAGTGTGTAGATCATCCGATAGGTGTTCAGTGTTGAAGAAAAGTGAAAACTGAAACATACTCCAATGTTATTTCTTGCAAAAACTGAAAAGATTCATTACTCCAGTGTTGAAGAAATTCAGGAGTATTTCTTGTTATACAAAAACTGAGAATGATGATGATCATTGCAAAATCAAAATAAGTGGACATACACTGCATATGGATGAAAATTCAGTGAACACACATGGAGTATGCAAATTTTATTGATAAAAATGCACAGCACAAACGAATACTGGAATTATGCATCTTCCCAACATCATGCAGAACCCAAGTAAAATGGGAATTTTGTTCACAGGTCATGCATGCTCTGTTGGAACCTGAATTTTGTTCACAGGTTATTCAACACAAGTAAAATGGGAAAAATCTTCTTGTTATTCAACACAAGCAAAGAGTACCAACAAATTCTCTGAATGAACATTTCTAAACAATTTACACAGGTGACAAGATTTACCAAGTTGCATTTCAGGCTTATGACGAAGCTACTCCAACAGTTAGGAATTTTGCCTGCATGGAGTATTAATCAGGGTTTAGAATTGGAGGTCACAAGGAAACGATTACAGAATGAAAAATCAGTGAGTAAATAAGATTACAGAATAAGAATAAGAATAGGGGCTTGGGGATGTTCCTCTGAATTTTGGTGTGTCATGTTTCTTTAAGGAATGACCATCTACTTTTAATCTCTCAGAATAAGATTACAAAAAAGTCAGTTTGATGTACTAGAATATGATCGTGTTCAGTAGTGATCACTGCTTGTCAAGGAGTAGTTTGATGTTGATCATAGTCTTACTTTTCAGTGAGCTCTGTTTTGTGCAAATAGTGTCATGGTGTGCTACTGAAAACTGTTAAAAAGACCAATCAAAATAAAAATGGAGATGATCTAATAGGTCATTGCTCATGATGTGTCCAGTAATCATGTGTCTAGTAATCATTGCTCATGAATAGGAGGGCCATCATGTTCCTCTAGTTACCAAAATGAACAAGGAGTACTTTTAATCTCTATTTTTCCCTTTCTTGGTTTCTTTGCTTTTTGTCTAGGATTCTTCATGGTTTTCTTGTTATGATTATATGCTAACAATTCATCTTGTGTATACTCTTGTTATGAGATCAAATAGGAGCACACAACTATGGATTTGAACTTGATCCCGGAAGAGGAGGATGAAGCTCAACAAGAAGAACAAGCTCAGCAAGGTGGCACTATTGATTTGAACTTGATCCCGGAAGAGGAGGATGAAGCTCAACAAGAAGAACAAGCTCAGCAAGGTGGCACTATTGATTTTAACTTGATCCCGGAAGAGGAGGATGAAGACATTGAATTGAATTGGTTTCCTGAAGAGGAAGAAGCTCAAGAGGCACAAGAAGATGCATTAGTGGAAGAAGCTCAAGAGGCACAATAAGATGCATTAGTGGAAGAAGCTAAGAGGCACAAGAAGATGCAAAAGTGGGAGAAGCTCAAGAAGCTGATGCACAAGGCAACCCAAGAGGGAAGGACCTGACAGACAAGGAGAGATATGGTGTTTACTTTGCTCTACGAGTAATCGAGCTTAGAGATGGACAAGTTCACCTGTATGACAGGGCGCTCATTGCGACTATGCCGAATGTTCACCTACGAACAGTTACAAGAATATGGAATCTAGCCAAAAGACAACTTGCAGCAGGCCAAGAAGTTGATGTTTCAAGCAAGAAGAATAACAATGGTAGGAAGAGGAAAGAACTAGATCTGTCGAGAACAGCTACAATCCCTTTGAACAAAAGAAGAACAATCCGTTCTCTTGCAAGGTGTTTAGGTGTTCCCCGATCAACCCTACATGACCGATTTCAGTTGCAAGAGTTGAAACGCGTCACGAGCACCATCAAACCCACCCTCAAGCCACATAACAAGATAGCGAGACTAAAGTTCTGCCTATCCATGATGGATGAAAGATGGATATCAAGTCCTTGGCCTAGTTTCAAGCCAATGACAAATATGGTCCACATCGATGAGAAATGGTATGACATGACCCGAGTGAAGAGTAGCTACTACGTACTGCCTGGAGAAGAACAACCAAATCGAACTGTGCACAATACTCATAGCATTTGGAAGGTAATGTTTCTAACAGCTGTGGCCAAACCTCGCTACAATGAAGATGGGGAGATGACATTTGATGGAAAGCTTAGCATTTGGCCGTTCGTGGTAGAGACCGAGGCGCAACGAACAAGCCACAACAGAGATAGGGGACAATAGAGTTGAGGCCGGTCAATGTTACTAGACCTGTGTGCAGAGATTACCTGATCAATAAAGTAATCCCTGCCATTCAAGACAAATGGCCTGACGGTGACGAGGACACAGCGATCTTCATTCAACAAGATAATGCAACACCGCATGTCCTCCCTAGTGATGCTGGTTTTCTAGAAGCCGTGGCACAGATAGATCTGGATATTCGACTATTGCAACAACCACCGAATAGCCCTGAGCTCAATGTTCTAGATCTTTATTTCCACTGCTCCCTCCAATCCCTAACCGACTGCAGAGCGCCTATGAATATACAGGAACTGGTATAGGGTGTAGAGGAGGAGTTTGAGAACTACGATGCCCATAAGCTGTTCAAAAGCTTTATGATGTTGCAAGCAGTCATGGTGGAAGTGATGAAAGATCAAGGAGGAAACAATTACAAGATGCCGCATCTGCATAAGGAACATCTACAGAATGCCAGAGAGGAAATAATCGGTGTATACTGCAGTCCTGAGCTAATTACTGACAACAAGGCCATTATAGAACAAGGAAATGAGTAGTTAGAGAGAGGAAAAAAGAAAGGGAAAGGGAAAAGGAAAAGAAAGGATAGGAGTATGTGATGTGTCATGTGTCATGTGTATGTATTGTGTCATGTGTATGGCTTGTGTCATGTGTTCAATGAGAAAGGATAGAAGTATTTGGATTTATTTGAATTTAGTTAAAATGACAACAGTTTTCAGTTTTCAGTTTTGGCAACAGTATAACATATTGTCAGTTTTCACAGTGTGTGTGGTTGCTGTGGAGCAAACTACACACATTTATTTTCTACTCCAGCAGATGTTCTGGAACATTTATTCCCACCTCCACCACCATCTTGTCAATTTGACAGTGTGTGTATGGAGTAGTTTTGACAGCAGTATAACCACTCATTCAAAATGAGGAACAACAAATTACTCTAGTAATGCTCCAATAGTATCATTCTGATGTATGTCAATCAGTATCTTATTCTAAACAATCTTGGATTTATTTACAATAGTAATTCCGATTCGCTTAATTCTGTCTGGGAGCTACAGCCAAGAGTAATTTGATGGAGTAAGAAAAATTTGATGGTAGGTTAGCTACAACCAAGAGTAATTTGATTCGGTGTACAAACAGAAAAACGCCAAGACTGTATCTAATTTGATTAAGTGTTAAGAACTTGAGCTCCTTACCGAAAACATAATGTACAACAGTTTGGCCACGAGTTTGAAATCACATGAATATTTTGACACTATACACTTATTTCTCGAAATGGTGCCATGGCAGCCATTTCTATTGCTTCATGCCAGTACAACAATCAAGGATTGAAAACTCAGTACACTGTGTACTCCAATTTTTCTACTCCTGTCAGTCCAACAATGCAAAATGTTCAATTCCTGGAAGTAGAATGATAAAATGTGTGGTTCTGAACTCGAAAATTATTCAGGTGTGTTTTTTTTTCTTTTTTCAGTTTCAGCAGAACTTGAATCTAGCAGTCTGAAGCATTTTGAAACAATGACAAAACACTTGATTGCAGTCTGAAACAATGACAAAATTACTTGCCACATCATGAAACAAATGACAAAATTACTTGAAAAGGAGTACTCCATTTATCTACCTCTGTCATGAAAGGAGCACTAGACAGCAGCAGTAGTACACTAAGTACTGTCGGCTGCCCTCTAACTAATTCATTCATGGATGATTTTAATCACTGACTCATCCTGCTAGATCCATCACTAAAACTAATTAGTAATTTAATTTATCTGACATTTGCTAGTTGAGAATAAATGTTCACTCTTATCTCACATTTGCTAGTTGAAATGCATAAACTCAGTTGTTCAAGTTTCAGTCTAAGCTAGAATTTCTAGTTTACACACAGATGTTGTCAGGCCAAGTGTGATGCCCTAGTGAGACTGAGGTTGCAGCCAATTAGGTAAAAATAGGATGAGCTGCTGAAGAAATTAGCCAATTAGCCCATTGTGTCCCCAAGTGTGATCCCCTAGTTACACACAGATGTGGTCAGGCCAAGTGTGATCCCCTAGTGAGATTTGTCTGCCATGGTTTGCTAACTGAAGAAATACCAGTTGGCCGGCATGCAGTCTTAAGCAAATGTCAGAAGCAGCAAATTTCAGTAAAAAAATCAGTTTTGACTCATAAATCATGGAGGGGAATTGAAGGAGGGAAGCTTAACCTGCCAAGAAGACGCCACCGTCGTCGTCGAGCTCGCAGTACAGTATGTGCTGGGATGGTGGAGCTCGCAGTACAGAAGACGTCTCCGCCCCCATCGAGCTCGCAAGCTCGACGGGCTCGTCGGCTACGTCTCTCGCCGTCTGGCCTTGCAGCCACCATATCAGCCTCGCCGGCGCCGGATCTGAAGCAGCCGGAGCAGAGCGCGAAGGTCACTAGGGAGGGGGGAAGCTAGGAGAGGAAGGCAAGCTGGAGCTGCGCGAGCAGGAGAGAGCGGCGGAGGAGGCAGTTGCGGCGGCGGTGAGCTGTGGCGGTGGTGGGCGGGGCAGCTGCGGCTTCTGTTGGAGGAGGTCGGAAAAATCGAGGCTTCTCCTCGCTCGGGGAAGCAACGCAGCGGAGGAAGAGGGGAACAAGGAGGGAGAGCAGAGCAGGGAGCTGCGCGGGGAATCTCCGGCGACGCCGAGCAGAGGGCTCTGGCAAGGGAGAGGAGCAGGGGGAACCGGCGGGGAGAGGAGCGGGGGTGGGGGAGTGCGTCGTTTGTCAGGAATACAGTGAGGGGATTTTCGCAAAATTACCACGGAGACAACTTTTCCCAGACAAAGGGAGTATTAGTTTTATTCGGTGATTTGAATAAGGGGGAACATCCGCCGCCTTAGTAGCCGTAGGATCGTTAGCAAGCCAATCGTCTGATCTTTTTTCATTGAGCGTGCATCAACCTTTGCAACAAAGCTTGTGTTGCGCTCCTGCCGAATTTTTTTTTTCTGAAACAAGGCCTGTGTTTCAAAAACAAGATTTCTGTTATAGAAAAAAACCTTTGCTCTTGCCCCGTTGCAACAAACGTAGTGTTGTGCGCTCGTTCCCTTGGCAACAAGAGGCCTGTTGCACAAACAAAAAAATCCCCCTCACACCAATGTCATCACATGTCTAACGGGCATTTTAACATTTTCAATATAGATTATGTTGTAGAATTTTTTGTAACAAAGAGCATGTTGCAGAAACGTCTGTAGATTTTTTCTGCAACAGAGTTTGTTATATAATATTTTTCGTAACAAAGATCGTGTTGCGGAACATCTATAGAATTTTATTTGCAGCAGAGTTTGTTATAGAAATATTTTCTGCAACAAAGATCATAGGTGATGTTGCAGAAATATTTGCAACACATATACTATTGTAAAAATATTTGTAACAGAAGTTGTGTTGCGGAAAATATTTGTAACATAGGTCATGTTGCAGAAATATTTTTGGGCTTCGCTTTGTTGCAAAATTAGACCCTTGTAAACAATTGCAACATCACATTTGTTTCTGAACACATAGCCTTTGTTTCGAAAGCGTGTTCGATAAAGGACGACATGCAAGCCTTCATTTGAACGCGTGTCATGCAGCAGAGGTGGCGGACGCGGCCACTACGATCCGCCGGATGACGGTAAGCTTTTCCCTTTGAATAATTATTGTAATTTGGATTCATAATATTCACATTTTATGTTATTTGAATTCATATTACTGTGTAAATTATGCGTCAAATTCATAAAAAACCACACGTTTTGCAGGCTGCAGCCGAACAAACCCCGCATCTGTTCCGCTACGGGCAGTCTGTTCGGCTGCTGTAATCGCGTATAAGGGTCAGCGATACAAGGGTTCAGCAAATCGCGTTTTGTGTATATACTGGTTTAGTTCAAGTCGTCTTGTGGTTTGGCGCTATGCCGTTGGGGTTTCTGCCGCCGGTGCTTGCGAGCAGCTGCCGGTGGTTGCCGTCCTTGTCTTCTTCTTCGTCTCCATGGTGGAGGAAGGGAGGAGGCGCTGGATCTGGCGAAATCCCTCTCAATAAGCTCGCGGGTCTCTCAGATCTGCAGCTCAAGCTCCTTCTTCCCCACTTCTCCTCAAGCTGCCATGGAGGTGGACTGGAAGAAGAGGAAGAAAGGGGATTTGGCTGCTCTATCCTCTCTGCATGTCCTTGAAGCCCAAGTTTTGCAGCAAATGGTTGGGGATCTTGGTGCAGAGAGCACCAGGAGGTTCTTGCCACTGCGCCGTTGTATCTGCTGGTCGAAAGGCGACCACTCGGAGTTCTGGCGACGACGTCCGGCTCCTGTATTTCCTCCTGGCCGCCGAGCCATATGGGAGGCAGTTTATCTGGTTCTTTGTCCTGGTATTTCCATGGTCTACCTCCGGTTGTTTGCCGGCGGTGCTGTAGCCATTCCTTCACCCCAAGTGGTTTCGTCCCCGGTGGTGGTGGGATCGGGCCAGGATCGAAGACGGCGAAGAG
Source organism: Triticum aestivum (assembly GCF_018294505.1). Lineage (NCBI taxonomy): Eukaryota > Viridiplantae > Streptophyta > Magnoliopsida > Poales > Poaceae > Triticum > Triticum aestivum. The sequence continues at coordinate 389,626,188 of NC_057801.1, forward strand.
GACTCGATTGCTTTTCATTTTTGTTGTCTGGGGTCCTACCTGCAAAATGTCCGGCCTGGGTTGTAATTTTCTCTTTCTGTTGGGCCTTTCTGTAATATGTTGCATGCTTATCTAGTATAAGTCTGGGTCCTTCGGGGCCCTTCTTGTGTTCAAAAAAAAAAAAGGTACACTAGGCTGAGAGCTGTGTTGCTGATATGACGGTACCAAAACACAGGCAGCTCGCATTTCTTGATTGCGTATATAGTTGTCAATTTGCAAACGAGTTGCCTTGCCAAATACAGTATACCGGAAAAGTTCACAGCATCTGGAGCTACAAAATCGGTTTGGTCCCACTGTTCCAAAAAAAAAAATCAAGCACAAAGTTCCTGTATCTTGGAACAGTTCTTTGGAAATGATAGAGGCACAACAAATCCAAAATTGACAGCTAAAAAAATAATATTGCCGGTATCATTTTCCCTCAAATTTTAGTAACATCTTAAATAGAGCACAAGAAAATGTCAGGGACTATGATTCTTCATTCTTGGCCACCAATCTAATGTTCTTCCCGTCCACAGAAAACCTGGAGCTCGAAGCTATCTACAATAAACGAAACAGTACAAATGCATCACTGAGCAAGAGTCCAATCTAGGAGAAAATAGGTACTCCCACCGTCCCGAATTACTTGTCGCTCAAACGGATGTATCTAGCACTGAAATACATCTAAATACATCCATTTGAGCGACAAGTAATTCCAGACAGAGCAAGTATTTAACTGCAATTTTATCTTTCATGCTAATTACCTTGTCCATCAACAGAGCATGCAGCTGTTCCTTATCTTTCAACAGACCACATTCTAAAACTTCCCTGATAACTAGCTTTTGTAGCTTCTTTAACTTCATAGCTCCATCCGAATTCTGTAAGAAAACATCAGCTTAACTGTAACACCAGGTAGGAACAGAAAATTGACAAAAGCAACATCGAATATAGCTTTACCATCTCTAGTATCTTCGTAATAATTTTCTTCCACTTGATTTTCTGCTTCTTAATATCTTGATGATTGGCATCATTGACCAGTTCTTCTGCAGCACTTTTGCTCTTTGTTTTGAGTTCCGCTTCTCCATTTTCAGATTGTGTCGCCTCTCCAGTCTTCAAGTTCGATAAATTTTGTCTTTTTGCATTATCTGGCTCCTCCGAGGTTGTGCTATCTGTTCTCTTTCTCTTCACAACATCCTCGTCAGCATCTCTTTCACTGTCAGCACCCTTCCCGTCATTTAGTTCTGTAGATGCTGTTGTTGGTGCTCCACCAGTTTCCTTGTCGCTTGGAGTTTGTTCAGCTCCATTTTCTTGCTTCTGAGAAGCATGAAAGGCTTTTGCTTTTGCCCTATGTTTCCTGCCATCAGCATGCCCCAAGAGAGTTTGCTTGCTGGTGGTAGTTGTATTGCATAGGCTGAGATGCAAACCCAGGATAGTTATGTTAGAAGGCATGTTAGTGAAAACTGAGACTGCTTAAGCTGAAATGACCTGACTTCATGGTCAAAAAAGGGATTGATTACTTATCTAAACAGCAAGGACATGAGTGCTCTACACATTTGAAGTTTCCATAACGAAAAGATCCCCAAACTAGGGCGATCATGAAAGGCATTTGCTAATACAATCAATCAACAAAATATAATAAAGAAGTTTGACAGCTTGGGACTTATAAAACTTTCAACATTGCCTTATTTTGGTATGTTCCTATAGGGGCACCGCGTTATTATGCATCAGGCTCACCGCTCATGTATTTCAGAAATGTTCCAGTCAGGCTGTTCGTGAATGGTGACAACAGTACACAACAAACCCAAGTTATGAACATTAATTAAGCATAATATAAACTTCAACGATTTCAAATATATTAGTTCAGAGATGCAAATATGGAGCATGGTTTTACTACAGAACCTGCAAATACAATTGTATATATACTGAGGATCATGTTAGCATACCTGCAGAACCAAGGAGGGCGTGTCGACAACCCAACATTGATATCAACATCGGCATTTGGCTTTGGCTTGTCTGGCTTACCCTGTGCATTGCTGGACGGCTTGTTCAGTTCCTTGGGACCATACTTCTCCTGAAATGACAATAGATCAGAGAAATGAGTACCCACAGGACCGATAATTAACTAGCATTTGTTCCAATGTCTCTTACAGAGAACGCACTCTGAACAACCCATTCAAAATACTGATTTGTGCCCTGAACTAACCCTTCCGTGGTTTACAAACTGGGGATCCAGACAGGCCGACACAACAATTCACATTAAGAAACCTAAGCTAAAAATATACGTATATTAAAAGGCACACTTAATCGCCCCCAAAGGCTGCAACCTTACACGCCAATTATCCCAATCCAGCAACCAAAAAATACATGTTATCCAAATTGCACGGCCATACATGTCACGCTTCATCCGAATCCTATAAGAGAAAAGTAAATTTCATAACAGGGAGAGAAGCGATGGAACTCACGGCCTCGGAGATGCACTGGGTGTGCGTCTGGACGGTGTCCTGGCCGAAGACTGCGCCGCAGTCGATGCAGGAAAGCTGCACAAAACCAAACCAAACAGTCGCACAATCGAATGTCAGTATCCCAATAAGCAAGCTAAATCCACGCGAGGGGAGTAGAGACGGGAGAGAGAGACGGCGCGTCACCTTGTAGGCGGAGCATGAGCGGAAGTGGCCGGCAAGCTTGGGCTTCTTGAGGTTCTCGCCGCAGTCTTCGCACTGAAACCAAACCATTGCGGCGTTCCGGAGGTTTCCGGAATGCGTCTCGGGGCCGGACCGGCAAGGTGCATGCGCTAGGGTTTTTGGCTGCGGGGAGGCGATGCGAGGCAAGAAGAGGTGAAGGGCGCAATCCAGGGTTTCCCCTGCGGCTGGGGGCTGGACCATTCATTCTTCCGGGGGAATGGCCCAAGGGCCCTCTACGATCCATCTTGGGCTGGGCTTTCGCGAGCTAGTCAAGTCTATTTATCAAACACTAGCTATATCTCAAAACTTGCCTAAAAAAACTACGTCTCAAAATTGTCTCAAAAAAAACTATGTCTAAAAAAAAGTATGTCTCAAAACAATTCTTTAAAAAAAATACTACTCCCTCTGTCCCAAAATAACTGTCTTAAGCTTAGTACAACTTTGTACTAGAGCTAGTACAAATTTGAGACACTTATTTTGGGACAGAGGGAGTATGTCTCAAAATCCCTCAAAAAAAGAAAACTATGTCTCAGAAAATAATAATCAAACACTAGCTCCAAAGGCCTATTCAGAACTCCCCAGGTTTCTTCTTAAGTGGTTGTTTGGATGAGGCCGATGTCGATGCTAGGCATCAGCCGATCGGCGCCAGCCCCCAACCAATCCCGTCAGAAACGTCTGATCAGGCAAAATGGCTTTATCCTCCTCGCATCGTGTAAACGAGATGGAGACCCCCCACCCCGCTTCCTTCCTTCGTCGGCCCAGCCGCGTTCCTCGCTTCCTTTCATGATAAGCGTCAGTGGGCTCGCCACCCGCCCCACTTGCATCACTGGATAGTCCCCCACACTATGTCATCGTGAGTGCTAGTTGCACTCTCTCCAGTCGGTTGCAACGCCGTGTCTCGTCGGGTCCAGCACCGCCCTGTTCCAGCACACAACGAGCCGACCGCAGCATCGATTGGCGCAAATTCCCACACCTGTCCGAGCACTACCCCATCGTCGGTCACAGCCCCAACGTCGCCCTTGGGGTTGCAGCTGTTGGAAATATGCCCTAGAGGCAATAATAAAATGGTTATTAATATATTTCCTTGTTCATGATAATTGTCTATTGTTCATGCTATAATTGTATTAACCGGAAACCGTAATACATGTGTGAATACATAGACCACAACATGTCCCTAGTGAGCCTCTAGTTGACTAGCTCGTTGATCAATAGATGGTTATGGTTTCCTCACCATGGACATTGGATGTCATTGATAACGGGATCACATCATTAGGAGAATGATGTGATGGACAAGACCCAATCCTAAGCATAGCACAAGATCGTGTAGTTCATTTGCTAAAAGCTTTTCTAATGTCAATTATCATTTCCTTAGACCATGAGATTGTGCAACTCCCGGATACCATAGGAATGCTTTGGGTGTGCCAAACGTCGCAACGTAACTGGGTGGCTGTAAAGGTATACTACAGGTATCTCCGAAAGTGTATGTTGGGTTGGCACGAATCGAGACTGGGATTTGTCACTCCATATGAAGGAGAGGTATCTCTGGGCCCACTCGGTAATGCATCATCATAATGAGCTCAATGCGACTAATTAGTTAGTCACGGGATCATGCATTACAAAACGAGTAAAGTGACTTGCCGGTAACGAGATTGAACGAGGTATTGGGATACCGACGATCGAATCTCGGGCAAGTAACGTACCGATTGACAAAGGGAATTGTATACGGGATTGCTTGAATCCCTGACATCGTGGTTCATCTGATGAGATCACTGTGGAACATGTGGGAGCCAACATGGGTATCCAGATCCCGCTGTTGGTTATTGGCCGGAGAGCTGTCTCGGTCATGTCTACATGCCTCCCGAACCCGTAGGGTCTACACACTTAAGGTTCGATGACGCTAGGGTTATAGGGAAAGTTTGTATGTGGTTACCGAATGTTGTTCCGAGTCCCGGATGAGATCCCGGACGCCGCGAGGAGTTCCGGAATGGTCTGGACGTAAAGAATAATATATAGGAAGTGAGGTTTTGGCCACCAGAAGTGTTTAAGGCGTCACCGGTAATGTACCGGGACCACCGAAGAGTTTCGGGGGTCCACCGGGAGGGGCCACCAGCCCCGGAGGCTTGCATGGGCCAAGAGTTGGAAGGGACCAGCCCATGAGTGGGCTGATGTGCCTCCCACCAAGGCCCAAGGTGCAACAAAGAGGAGAGGGGGAAACCCTAGGCGCAGATGGGCCTAAGGCCCACCCTAGGGCGCGCTCCCCTCTCTCCCCCTCTTGGTCGCCCCCTCCATCCCATCTAGGGTTGCCGCCCCCTAGGGATGGGAACCCTAGAGGGGGCGCACCCTCCTCCCCTCCTCCTATATATAGGGGGGGTTTTGGGGCTGCCAGGGATATGAGTCTCTCTCTCTCTCTCTCTCTCTCTCTCTCTCTCTCTCTCTCTCTCTCTCTCTCTCTCTCTCGGCGCAGCCCTACCTCTCCACATCCTCGTCCTTTGTAGTGCTTGGCGAAGCCCTGCTGGAAACCATGCTGCTCCACCACTACCACGTCGCCGTGCTGCTACTGGAGTTGTCTTCCCCAACCTCTCCCTCCTCCTTGCTGGATCAAGGCACGGGAGACGTCATCGGGCTGCACGTGTATTGAACGCGGAGGCGCCGTTGTTCGGCGCTTAGATCAGAATCGACCATGATCTGAATCGTTGCGTGTACGACTCCTCCAACCGCGTTCTTGTAACGCTTCCATATCGCGATCTTCAAGGGTATGAAGATACAATCCCCTCCCTCATTGCTAGTCTCTCCATATATTGATCTTGGTGATGCGTGGAAAATTTTGAATTTCTGCTACGTTCTCCAACAGTGGCATCATGAGCTAGGTTTATTGCGTAGATTCTATGCACGAGTAGAACACAAGTAGTTGTGGGCGTTGGTTTGTTCAATTTGCTTACCGTTACTAGTCCTATCTTGTTTCAGCGGTATTGTGGGATGAAGCGGCCCGGACCGACCTTACACGTACACTTACGTGAGACAGGTTCCACCGACTGACATGCACTTGTTGCATAAAGGTGGCTAGCAGGTGCCAGTCTCTCTCGCTTTAGTCAGATCGGATTCAATGAAAAGGGTCCTTATGAAGGGTAAATAGGAATTGGCATATCACCGTTGTGGCTTTTGCGTAGGTAAGAAACGTTCTTGCTAGAAACCCATAGTAGCCACGTAAAACATGCAACAACAATTAGAGGATGTCTAACTTGTTTTTGTAGGGTATGCTATGTGATGTGATATCGCCAAAAGAATGTGATGAATGATATGTGATGTATGAGTTCTTGTAATAGGAATCACACTTGCATGTCAATGAGTATGACAACCGGCAGGAGCCATAGGAGTTGTCTTAATTTATTGTATGACCTGCATGTCATTGAATAACGCCATGTAATTACTTTACTTTATTGCTAAACCGTTAGCCATAGTAGTAGAAGTAATAGTTGGCGAGACAACTTCATGAAGACACGATGATGGAGATCATGGTGTCATGCCGCTGACGAAGGTGATTATGCCTTGCCTCAAGATGGAGATCAAAGGCGCAAGATGATATTGGCCATATCATGTCATTTTATGATTTGCATGTGATGTTTGTCATGTTTACATCTTATTTGCTTAGAACGGCGGTAGCATAAATAAGATGGTCCCTCATAAAATTTCAAGAAAGTGTTCCCCCTAACTGTGCACCGTTGCGAAAGTTCGTTGTTTCGAAGCACCACGTGATGATCGAGTGTGACAGACTCTAACGTTCTCACAATGGGTGTAAGTCAGATTTACACATGCAAAACACTTAGATTGACTTGACGAGCCTAGCATGTACAGACATGGCCTTGGAACACAAGAGACCAAAAGGTCGAACATGAGTCGTATAGTAGATACGATCAACATGAAGATGTTCACCGATGATGACTAGTCCGTCTCACGTGATGATCGGACACGGCCTAGTTGACTCGGATCATGTATCACTTAGATGACTAGAGGGATGTCTATCTAAGTGGGAGTTCATTAAATAATCAGATGAACTTAATTATCATGAACATAGTCAAAAGGTCTTTGCAAATTATGTCGTAGCTTACGCTTTAGTTCTATTGTTTAAGATATGTTCCTAGAGAAAATTTAGTTGAAAGTTGATAGTAGCAATTATGCGGACTGGGTCCGTAAACTGAGGATTGTCCTCATTGCTGCGCAGAAGGATTATGTCCTTAATGCACCACTCGGTGTGCTGAACCTCGAGCGTTGTCTGTGGATGTTGCGAACATCTAACATACACGTTTTGATGACTACGTGATAGTTCAGTGCGTAATGCTAAATGGTTTAGAATTGAGGCACCATGATGCTTTGTGGATCAGCTCTCAGGTGGTCGGCGTGCGCCATCACGTTCAGCTCAGCGGATCAGCTCAAGTGCGCGGCCACAGCCGGAGTCCTCCCGATGCTTTGTTCCCCAATCATCAGCAACGTGCTAGTCACCAAGACCCTCATCGACGGCGGGGCAGGGCTCAACGTCCTGTCCGTGGAAACATTCAACAATCTTCAAGTGCCTTACAGTCAGCTTCAGCCAACCAAGCCCTTCTCCGGAGTCACCGACGGCTCCACGGTCCCGATAGGGCAGGTCCGCCTTCCTGTCACCTTCGGGGCTCGCGACAACTACCGCACTGAGCTCATCGACTTCGACGTCGCCCACATTCTCCTGTCGTACAACGCCATCCTCGGGTACCCGGCGCTGGCCAAGTTCATTGTCGTGACCCACCACGGCTACAACGTCCTCAAGATGCCAGGAAGCGGCGGGGTCATCATGGTGCCCTGCGAAGAGAGAGACGCAGTGTGCTCCCTGGAGCGAGCCTTTCAGGCCGCATCACTAGAAGACCCACACCGCAGCAGCAGGAGGCCTCCCGAGGCCGCACCCAAGAAGAAGAAGACATCGACCGGCCCGGCCCCTCCGGAGGCAGGCCCCTCAAGGCCCACGCCTGGCCAGGAGGAGCCTCCTTCCATCGCATAGGGAAGCGCGCCTGGCACCCTCCTCAGGCAGGGCTCGGGGGCTCTCTCCTGGAGGGCCGCCGACCTCGCCAAGGTCACGAGGGAGGCGCTTGGGCACCACGTGGAAGCGTGCTTCAAAGCACGTTTCCCTCAAGGAGCAAGGCAAGGAGGGCCAAACCCTCAGGAGTTTGTCAGCAAGGCCATTCAGGAGTTACAGGAGTCAAGGGTCATGAGAGGCAGCCGCCGCCTACCCGCTGTGGCCCCCCATCCAGGTGAGGATGGTGGGCTGCGCATCTGCATCGACATACCAGGGCTCAACTGAGCCGCGTCTCAAGAGCGCCTTTGGCCCTCGCGAGTGGGATGTTGCGAGGGTCCGCCCCACAGCTACGTGCGCATGCCTTACGGCCTGACAAACGCGGCTGCTGCGCACCAGCGTCTCATGAGGGCCATCTTGGAGGCTCAAGAGGTCAGGCGTGCCACGGCCCTGGCGGAGATGGAGACGGCCCGCGAGGAGCCACCGGCGCCTCCAGAGCCTCCCGAGGTCCCTGGGCCTGGGGGCTCATGAGGATCGGCTCCCGCAGCTCACCGAGTCTGCTACACCAACACCCCTTCGTCCCCAACATCATCAGGTGACATCTTTTAAGTTTCGTTTTTGGCTGGGAGCGCCTTCAGGGCCGCATTATTCCCAGGCCGCGTGGGTCCGTCCCTGCGGCATGTATCCCTTTTATTTCATGTCCTTAGCTTATCTTATTGGGGGCGCCCCTCGGGCTGCATCATCCCCAAGCCGCTCGGGCCTGTCCCAGCGGCATGTATCCTCCTTGCGTTTATCTTAGGACTATGCTTTCGATCCACCATGCTTGTTATTTGGTGCCTTTTTCTCCTGGGTGTCGGAATCTTGTGCGTTAAAGGGGGGGTGCCTGAGCATCACGACTCAGGGCTCCTACCGACTCTCTGGCCCTCACCCTCTGGTCTTGTCCATGGCATCGCGACCTGGCATGCCAGCGACGGCTGAGACCAGCCCGAGAGCCGGGACCCGAGGACGTAGAGTTTCGTCATCTAACCCAGCTTGCACGTTAAAGGGGGGATGCCTGAGCATCGCGACTCAGGGCTCCTACCGGCTCTCCGGCCCTCACCCTCTGGTCTTGTCCATGGCATCGCGACCTGGCATGCCAGCGATGACTGAGACCAGCCCGAGAGCCGGGACCCGAGGACGTAGAGTTTCATCATCTAACCCAGCTTGCGCGTTAAAGGGGGGGGTGCCTGAGCATCGCGACCCAGGGCTCCTACTGGCTCTCCGGCCCTCACCCTCTGGTCTTGTCCATGGCATCGCGACCTGGCATGCCAGCAACGACTGAGACCAGCCCGAGAGCCGGGACCCGAACACGTAGAGCACCGGCATCTGGCCAAATTTGCAGGAACACACTCGAAGATAAGGCCTAGAGCCAGGCGCAACCCGCCTTGAGGTAGGGCCCCGTGAGTCCCGCGCTGGCTCACAGGTGCCCAGATACACCTCGTCCAGCCCTACCGTGCCAGCCACGTGTCAGGGTGGGGCTGTATACGCCCCAGGGGCTCCTCCCGGAGGGGAGCCCCCTCCCACGTACCAGTGGAAGCACCATGCTCCGCGCTGCCTGACGACACTGCCGAGGAGCGGCTATGCCCGTACGCATACGGAAGCGCTATGCTCCGCACTGGTGATAAACAACTGAGGGTGGCCTCCGGGCCGCATCAACCTCAGGGAGCCCAGAGCTCAGTGTCTGGCCTTGTCGCAACGCCTCCCCTCGGGAGTGCCGTGCGAAGGGGCTGGGCACGGGGGCTGCGCCTGGGTCCCGCCCAGACGCACCCCACCTGGCCAGGCCCCCCCGGGCCTGGTTTGTCGCACGTCCCTCCCCGAGCGGAGCCAAGGTACGAAGGCCGATTGAGCGTCAAAGGGGACTCCTGAGCATCGCGACTCAGGAGCCTAACTGGTCACGTAGCCCCTCACCCCTTAGTTCCGAAAGGCTAACGGCGGTTGGGGTATGCGCGGGGCCGGGCTCTGCAGACGTAGAACGGCAGATCCACCCACATCTCACCTCCCTGCTTGCTGTTCGAGCACCAAGGGGGACTCCTGAGCATCGCGACTCAGGAGCCTAACTTGTCACGTAGCCCCTCACTCCTTGGTCCCGTCCTGGTTTCCGGTCGGGGCCAACGGCGGCTGAGGTATGCGCGGGGCTGGGCTCTGCCGGCGTAGAACATAAGCAAGCAGGAAGGAATAATGCAAATTTCAGGGAATTCAAAAGCAAATATTACAGTCCATGCTGTTATCACAGCATCAAACATAAGTTTTAACGCCTCTCCGAGGCATGGTATATGCGCAGGAATTAAAAACAGGATGGGAGCCACGACGGAGTCACTTGCCGGCGGGGGAGCCGCGTGGAGTAGGTTCACCTTGTGGAGCAGCAGGGCTAGCAGCGCTCCGCTTCGGTCTGGTACTGAAGGCCCGGAACTTCCCCAGCAGAGCCTCCGCACGACCCTTCACGGGCTCAGCAGTGGCAGCGGCACGCTCGCCGCTCACCGGCTCCTGCAGGCTGTCGAGGTCGATGTTGGGGTCGCGAAGATAGATGTGGGTGAAGACCCGCGTCAGTGCTGCAGAAGACAAGACGCGTGCCTCGGCCTCAGCCGTAGGGCCAAGGCCAAGGGTGACATCGTGAAGGGCGCGAACCAGGAAGGGAAGCAGCTTGGCGGGGCCATCCTCCTTGCCGGCCAGCGGGCTCTCAAGGCCGCTGTCATAAAGCTTCTTCAGCGAAGTGCGAGCCTTCTCTTCCATATCCGTGAAGGCCACACTGTTGGAAATATGCCCTAGAGGCAATAATAAAAGTATTATTATATTTCAATGTTCATGATAAATGTCTTTTATTCATGCTATAACTGTATTATCCGGAAATCGTAATACACGTGTGAATACTTAGACCACAATATGTCCCTGGTGAGCCTCTAGTTGACCAGCTCGTTGTGATCAACAGATAGTCATGGTTTCCTGACTATGGACATTGGATGTCGTTGATAACGGGATCACATCATTAGGAGAATGATGTGATGGACAAGACCCAATCCTAAGCATAGCATAAAAGATCGTGTAGTTCGTTTTGCTAGAGCTTTGCCAGTGTCAAGTATCTCTTCCTTAGACCATGAGATCGTGTAACTCCCGTATACCGTAAGAGTGCCTTGGGTGTATCAAACGTCACAACGTAACTGGGTGACTATAAAGGTGCATTACAGGTATCTCCGAAAGTAGCTGTTGGGTTGACACGGATCGAGACTGGGATTTGTCACTCCGTATGACGGAGAGGTATCTCTGGGCCCACTCGGTAATGCATCATCATAATGAGCTCAATGTGACCAAGGTGTTGGACACGGGATCATGCATTACGGTACGAGTAAAGTGACTTGCCGGTAACGAGACTGAACAAGGTATTGGGATACCGACGATCGAGTCTCGGGCAAGTAACGTACCGATTGACAAAGGGAATTGCATACAGGGTTTGATCGAATCCTCGACATAGTGGTTCATCCGATGACAACATCGAGGAGCATGTGGGAGCCATCATGGGTATCCAGATCCCGCTGTTGGTTATTGACTGAGAGCGTCTCGGTCATGTCTGCATGTCTCCCGAACCCGTAGGGTCTACACACTTAAGGTTCGGTGACGCTAGGGTTATTAGGAAGACTAGTATGTGACTACCGAATGTTGTTCGGAGTCCCGGATGGGATCCTGGACGTCACGAGGAGATCCGGAAGGGTCCGGAGGTAAAGATTTATATATGGGAAGTTGTCAAACGGACACCGGGAAGTTTCGGGGTCATACCGGTATTGTACCGGGGCCACCGGAAGGGTTCCGGGGGTCCACCGGGAGGGGCCACCCCTCCCGGGGGGCCACATGGGCTGCGTGGGGCAGGGAGCCAGCCCCTGGTGGGCTGGCCGCACCCCCCTCCCTTGGGCCCATGCGCCTAGGGTTGAGGGGGAACCCTAGAGGGGGCGCCCCCCTTGGCTTGGGGGGCAAGCCACCCTCTCCCCTCTCCCCTAGGCCGCCGCACCCCCCCCCCTAGATGGGTTCTAGGGGGCCGGCCCCCTTCTCCCTTCCCCCTATAAATAGAGGGGTGAGGGGAGGGCAGCCGGACCACCCTCCAAGGCGCAGCCCTCCCCTCCCCAACACCTCTCCTCCTCCGTTGTGTGCTTGGCGAAGCCCTGTCGGAGTACTGCCTCTCCACCATCACCACGCCGTCGTGCTGCCGGTGGAGCTGTCTTCCTCAACCTCTCCTTCCCCCTTGCTGGATCAAGAAGGAGGAGACGTCTCCCGTCCCGTACGTGTGTTGAACGCGGAGGTGCTGTCCGTTCAGCACTTGGTCATCGGTGATTCGAATCACGTCGAGTACGACTACATCATCACCTTGCAAGCTTCCGCACGCGATCTACAAGTGGTATGTAGATGCAAAACTCTCTCCCTTGACTCGTTGCTTAGAAGAACTCATAGATGGATCTTGGTGAAACCGTAGGAAAAATTTTAATTTTCTGCAACGTTCCCCAACAGTGGCATCATGAGCTAGGTCTATGCGTAGTTCTCTTTGCACGAGTAGAACACAATTTTGTTGTGGGCGTGGATTTTGTCATCTTACTTGCCTCTACTAGTCTTTTCTTGCTCAACGGTATTGTGGGATGAAGCGGCCCGGACCAACCTTACACTTACGCTTACGTGAGACCGGTTCCACCGACTGACATGCACTAGTTGCATAAGGTGGCTGGCGGGTGTCTGTCTCTCCCACTTTAGTTGGAGCGGAATCGATGAACAGGGCCCTTATGAAGGGTAAATAGAAGTTGACAAAATCACGTTGTGGTGATTCGTAGGTAAGAAAACGTTCTTGCTAGAACCCAATTGCAGCCACGTAAAAGATGCAACAACAATTAGAGGACGTCTAACTTGTTTTTGCAGCGATTGATCATGTGATGTGATATGGCCAGAAGTTGTGATGAATGATGAATTGTGATGTATGAGATCATGTTCTTTGTAATAGGATTCACGACTTGCATGTCGATGAGTATGACAACCGGCAGGAGCCATAGGAGTTGTCTTTATTTTTTGTATGACCTGCGTGTCATTGAATAACGTCATGTAAACTACTTTACTTTATTGCTAAACGTTAGTCATAGAAGTAGAAGTAGTCGTTGGCGTGACAACTTCATGAAGACACGATGATGGAGATCATGATGATGGAGATCATGGTGTCAAGCCGGTGACAAGATGATCATGGAGCCCCGAAGATGAAGATCAATGGAGCTATATGATATTGGCCATATCATGTCACAACTATATAATTGCATGTGATGTTTATTATGTTTATGCATCTTGTTTACTTAGGACGACGGTAGTAAATAAGATGATCCCTTACAAAAATTTCAAGAAGTGTTCTCCCCTAACTGTGCACCGTTGCTACAGTTCGTCGCTTCTAAGCACCACGTGATGATCGGGTGTGATGGATTCTTACGTTCACATACAACGGGTGTAAGACAGTTTTACACAGCGAAAACACTTAGGGTTAACTTGACGAGCCTAGCATGTGCAGACATGGCCTCGGAACACGGAGACCGAAAGGTCGAACACGAATCGTATGGAAGATACGATCAACATGAGAATGTTCACCGACGATGACTAGTCCGTCTCACGTGATGATCGGACACGGGCTAGTCGACTCGGATCGTGTAACACTTAGATGACTAGAGGGATGTCTAATCTAAGTGGGAGTTCATAATTTGATTAGAACTTTATTATCATGAACTTAGTCTAAAACCTTTGCAAATATGTCTTGTAGATCAATGGCCAACGCTAATGTCAACATGAACTTCAACGCGTTCCTAGAGAAAACCAAGCTGAAAGATGATGGCAGCAACTATACGGACTGGGTCCGGAACCTGAGGATCATCCTCATAGCTGCCAGGAAACAATATGTCCTAGAAGGACCGCTAGGTGACGCTCCCGTCCCAGAGAACCAAGACATTATGAATGCTTGGCAGTCTCGTGCTGATGATTACTCCCTCGTTCAGTGCGGCATGCTTTACAGCTTAGAACCGGGGCTCCAAAAGCGTTTTGAGCACCACGGAGCATATGAGATGTTCGAAGAGCTGAAACTAGTTTTTCAAGCTCATGCCCGGGTCGAGAGATATGATGTCTCCGACAAGTTCTACAGTTGTAAGATGGAGGAAAACAGTTCTGTCAGTGAGCACATCCTGAAGATGTCTGGGTTGCACAACCGTATGACCCAGCTGAACATTAACCTCCCAGATGAGGCGGTCATTGACAGAATCCTCCAGTCGCTCCCACCAAGCTACAAGAGCTTTGTGATGAACTACAACATGCAGGGGATGGAAAAGACCATTCCTGAAGTGTTCTCGATGCTGAAGTCAGCAGAGGCTGAAATCAAGAAAGAACATCAAGTGTTGATGGTCAATAAGACCACTAAGTTCAAGAAGGGCAAGGGTAAGAAGAACTTCAAGAAGGACGGCAAAGATGTTGCCGCGCCTGGTAAGCCAGTTACCGGGAAGAAGTCAAAGAATGGACCTAAGCCTGAGACTGAGTGCTTTTATTGCAAAGGGAAGGGTCACTGGAAGCGGAACTGCCCCAAATACTTAGCGGATAAGAAGGCCGGCAACACCAAAGGTATATTTGATATACATGTGATTGATGTGTACCTTACCAGTACTCGTAGTAACTCCTGGGTATTTGATACCGGTGCCGTTGCTCATATTTGTAACTCACAGCAGGAGCTGCGGAATAAACGGAGACTGGCGAAGGACGAGGTGACGATGCGCGTCGGGAATGGTTCCAGAGTCGATGTGATCGCCGTCGGCACGCTGCCTCTACATTTACCTACGGGATTAGTTTTGAACCTTAATAATTGTTATTTAGTGCCAAGTTTGAGCATGAACATTGTATCTGGATCTCGTTTAATACGAGATGGCTACTCATTTAAGTCTGAGAATAATGGTTGTTCGATTTATATGAGAGATATGTTTTATGGTCATGCTCCGATGGTCAATGGTTTATTCTTAATGAATCTCGAGCGTAATATTACACATGTTCATAGTGTAGATGCCAAAAGATTTAAAGTTGATAACGATAGTCCCACATACTTGTGGCACTGCCGCCTTGGTCACATTGGTGTCAAGCGCATGAAGAAGCTCCATGCCGATGGACTTTTAGAGTCTCTTGATTATGAATCGTTTGACACGTGCGAACCATGCCTTTTGGGCAAAATGACCAAGACTCCGTTCTCCGGAACAATGGAGCGAGCAACCAACTTGTTGGAAATCATACATACCGATGTGTGCGGTCCAATGAGCGTTGAGGCTCGCGGAGGATATCGTTATGTTCTCACTCTCACTGATGACTTGAGTAGATATGGGTATGTCTACTTAATGAAACACAAGTCTGAGACCTTTGAAAAGTTCAAGGAATTTCAGAATGAGGTAGAGAATCAACGTGACCGAAAGATAAAATTCTTACGATCAGATCGTGGAGGAGAATACTTAAGTCACGAATTTGGTACACACTTAAGGAAATGTGGAATCGTTTCACAGCTCACGCCGCCTGGAACACCTCAGCGAAACGGTGTGTCCGAACGTCGTAATCGCACCCTATTGGATATGGTGCGGTCTATGATGTCTCTTACCGATTTACCGCTATCATTTTGGGGATACGCTCTAGAGACAGCTACATTCACTTTAAATAGGGCACCGTCTAAATCCGTTGAGACGACACCGTATGAATTATGGTTTGGAAAGAAACCTAAGCTGTCGTTTCTAAAAGTTTGGGGATGCGATGCTTATGTCAAGAAACTTCAACCTGAAAAGCTCGAACCCAAGTCGGAAAAATGCGTATTCATAGGATACCCTAAGGAAACTGTAGGGTATACCTTCTACTTAAGATCCGAAGGCAAGATCTTTGTTGCCAAGAACGGATGCTTTCTGGAAAAAGAGTTTCTCTCGAAAGAAGTAAGTGGGAGGAAAGTAGAACTCGATGAAGTACTACCTCTTGAGCGGGAAAGTGGCGCAGCGCAGGAAACCGTTCCTGTGATGCCCACACCAACTGAAGAGGAAAACAATGATGATGATCAAGGTACTTCGGATCAAGTTACTGCTGAACTTCGTAGGTCCACAAGGACACGTTCCGCACCAGAGTGGTACGGCAACCCTGTCCTGGAAATCATGTTGTTAGACAACAATGAACCTTCGAACTATGAAGAAGCGATGGCGGGCCCGGATTCCAACAAATGGCTTGAAGCCATGAAATCCGAGATAGAATCCATGTATGAAAACAAAGTATGGACTTTGACAGACTTGCCCGATGATCGGCGAGCGATAGAAAACAAATGGATTTTTAAGAAGAAGACGGACGCGGATGGAAATGTTACCATCTATAAGGCTCGACTTGTCGCTAAGGGTTATCGACAAGTTCAAGGGATTGACTACGACGAGACTTTCTCTCCCGTAGCGAAGCTGAAGTCCGTCCGAATCATGTTAGCAATTGCCGCATACTATGATTATGAGATATGGCAGATGGACGTCAAAACAGCATTCCTTAACGGGCATCTTAAGGAAGAACTGTATATGATGCAGCCAGAAGGTTTTGTCGATCCTCGGAACGCTAACAAAGTATGCAAGCTCCAGCGATCCATTTATGGACTGGTGCAAGCATCTCGGAGTTGGAACATTCGCTTTGATGAGATGATCAAAGCGTTTGGGTTTATGCAGACTTATGGAGAAGCCTGCGTTTACAAGAAAGTGAGTGGGAGCTCTGTAGCATTTCTCATATTATATGTAGATGACATACTCTTGATGGGAAATAATATAGAATTTCTGGACAGCATTAAGGCCTACTTGAATAAGTGTTTTTCAATGAAGGACCTTGGAGAAGCTGCTTATATATTAGGCATCAAGATCTATAGAGATAGATCGAGACGCCTCATAGGTCTTTCACAAAGCACATACCTTGATAAGATTTTGAAGAGGTTCAAAATGGATCAGTCCAAGAAGGGGTTCTTGCCTATGTTACAAGGTGTGAGATTGAGCTCGGCTCAGTCACCGACCACGGCAAAAGATAAAGAAGAGATGAGTGTCATCCCCTATGCTTCAGCCATAGGATCTATTATGTATGCCATGCTGTGTACCAGACCCGATGTAAACCTTGCCGTAAGTTTGGTAGCAAGATACCAAAGTAATCCCGGCAAGGAACACTGGACAGC
The DNA here is from genome assembly GCF_018294505.1 of Triticum aestivum. NCBI lineage: Eukaryota > Viridiplantae > Streptophyta > Magnoliopsida > Poales > Poaceae > Triticum > Triticum aestivum. Next base: position 389,643,157 of record NC_057801.1, read on the forward strand.
GGTCAAGAATATCCTGAAGTACCTGAAAAGGACGAAGGACATGTTTCTCGTTTATGGAAGAGACGAAGAGCTCGTCGTAAAGGGTTACGTCGACGCTAGCTTCGACTCAGATCTGGATGACTCTAAGTCACAAACCGGATACGTGTATATGTTGAATGGTGGAGCAGTAAGCTGGTGCAGCTGCAAGCAGAGCGTCGTGGCGGGATCTACGTGTGAAGCGGAGTACATGGCAGCCTCGGAGGCAGCGCATGAAGCGATTTGGGTGAAGGAGTTCATCACCGACCTAGGAGTCATACCCAATGCGTCGGGGCCGATCAAACTCTTCTGTGACAACACTGGAGCTATTGCCCTCGCCAAGGAGCCCAGGTTTCACAAGAAGACCAGGCACATCAAGCGTCATTTCAACTCCATCCGTGAAAATGTTCAAGATGGAGACATAGAGATTTGCAAAGTGCACACGGATCTGAATGTCGCAGATCCGCTGACTAAACCTCTCTCGCATGCAAAACATGATCAACACCAGAACTCTATGGGTGTTCGATTCATCACAATGTAACTAGATTGGTGACTCTAGTGCAAGTGGAAGACTGTTGGAAATATGCCCTAGAGGCAATAATAAAAGTATTATTATATTTCAATGTTCATGATAAATGTCTTTTATTCATGCTATAACTGTATTATCCGGAAATCGTAATACACGTGTGAATACTTAGACCACAATATGTCCCTGGTGAGCCTCTAGTTGACCAGCTCGTTGTGATCAACAGATAGTCATGGTTTCCTGACTATGGACATTGGATGTCGTTGATAACGGGATCACATCATTAGGAGAATGATGTGATGGACAAGACCCAATCCTAAGCATAGCATAAAAGATCGTGTAGTTCGTTTTGCTAGAGCTTTGCCAGTGTCAAGTATCTCTTCCTTAGACCATGAGATCGTGTAACTCCCGTATACCGTAAGAGTGCCTTGGGTGTATCAAACGTCACAACGTAACTGGGTGACTATAAAGGTGCATTACAGGTATCTCCGAAAGTAGCTGTTGGGTTGACACGGATCGAGACTGGGATTTGTCACTCCGTATGACGGAGAGGTATCTCTGGGCCCACTCGGTAATGCATCATCATAATGAGCTCAATGTGACCAAGGTGTTGGACACGGGATCATGCATTACGGTACGAGTAAAGTGACTTGCCGGTAACGAGACTGAACGATACCTACGATCGAGTCTCGGGCAAGTAACGTACCGATTGACAAAGGGAATTGCATACAGGGTTTGATCGAATCCTCGACATAGTGGTTCATCCGATGACAACATCGAGGAGCATGTGGGAGCCATCATGGGTATCCAGATCCCGCTGTTGGTTATTGACTAAGAGCGTCTCGGTCATGTCTGCATGTCTCCCGAACCCGTAGGGTCTACACACTTAAGGTTCGGTGACGCTAGGGTTATTAGGAAGACTAGTATGTGACTACCGAATGTTGTTCGGAGTCCCGGATGGGATCCTGGACGTCACGAGGAGATCCGGAAGGGTCTGGAGGTAAAGATTTATATATGGGAAGTTGTCAAACGGACACCGGGAAGTTTCGGGGTCATACCGGTATTGTACCGGGGCCACCGGAAGGGTTCCGGGGGTCCACCGGGAGGGGCCACCCCTCCCGGGGGGCCACATGGGCTGCGTGGGGCAGGGAGCCAGCCCCTGGTGGGCTGGCCGCACCCCCCTCCCTTGGGCCCATGCGCCTAGGGTTGAGGGGGAACCCTAGAGGGGGCGCCCCCTTGGCTTGGGGGGCAAGCCACCCTCTCCCCTCTCCCCTAGGCTGCCGCACCCCCCCTAGATGGGTTCTAGGGGGCCGGCCCCCTTCTCCCTTCCCCCTATAAATAGAGGGGTGAGGGGAGGGCAGCCGGACCACCCTCCAAGGCGCAGCCCTCCCCTCCCCAACACCTCTCCTCCTCTGTTGTGTGCTTGGCGAAGCCCTGTCGAAGTACTGCCTCTCCACCATCACCACGCCGTCGTGCTGCCGGTGGAGCTGTCTTCCTCAACCTCTCCTTCCCCCTTGCTGGATCAAGAAGGAGGAGACGTCTCCCATCCCGTACGTGTGTTGAACGCGGAGGTGCTGACCGTTCAGCACTTGGTCATCGGTGATTCGAATCACGTCGAGTACGACTACATCATCACCTTGCAAGCTTCCGCACACGATCTACAAGTGGTATGTAGATGCAAACTCTCTCCCTTGACTCGTTGCTTAGAAGAACTCATAGATGGATCTTGGTGAAACCGTAGGAAAAATTTTAATTTTCTGCAATGTTCCCCAACACACACGATCCTCGGCGAGAACCCGGGCCTTGCCGTCCAGCTCAACCTTCCTCGCCTCTAGCTCTTGCTCCAGCACGCCTAGGCGGCCACGATGCCTCTTGAGCTTGGCCTCCAGGTCCTTGACGGCTGCCTCGCGAGCCTTCATGTTTTCCTCCTGCTCTTGGCGAAGGCGGGCCTCCTCGGCAAGCTGGTTCTGCAGGCCCTTCAGCTCGCCCTCCAGCGTCTCACAGTGACCTTGGACGCTAGCTCCCTCCCCCAGGGCGGCATCGCGGGCAACCTTCGCCTCATGGACGGCCTGTTTCTCCTCGTCGCAAGTCGTCGAAGCCTGGACCAGCGCCGCCTGTATCGAAGCATCGGAGTGAATCCAGCCAGAAGCCAACTCCAAGTGCCTGGCCACCAGACGGGGGTCGGCGCCCAGAAGATCCTGCCGCAGACGGTCCAGTCCGGCAATGGCGCGATCCAGAATAGTATTCGGAGAAGCAGCAGTCGGTGGAGTAGGAGGAGAAGACGGCTATGTGACCACCTTGCCTTGAGGCGGAACCAGCGGCGCCATGACGGCAGTGGAGGCAGCGTCAAGCAAGGGCACCTCGGGAGTCGCCTGGGTCAAGGGGGCTGAGCTCGCCCCAGCGGGCTCAGCCTGGCCTCGCGAGGACGACCGGGCAGGAGAGACCTGCGCATCACGATCACCTTCTTTCTCGGGCAGAGGCACTGCCACGGATGGGACCTCAGGAGCTCCCTTCGGCTTCTTTGCCGCGGGCGCCAGCCTGGCCGAAGGATATGGGCATCAGGTCTCGTTGACAGAACAATAATCAAGGCGAGAAGCAGGCACTTACAGGTCATCGCTGGTGGACTCGAGCAGCCTCCGGCTGTACTTAAAGCCCGAGAGACGGCTGCAAGGGTCGGCTTCAAGGGGCTTGGGAGCAGGAGGCGCGCCTGCGGATCGCCCCGGGGCCGGGGCAGACCCGCGGGGGACCAGCCCAGTCCGGTCCTTCTTTGGGATCAAAGGCAGGCTCCCGCCGCCCTGCTCACCCTCATCCTCGTCGTCGTCGCTCTGGGGAAGGCGGAGAGTGCGGGACCTGCACCGAAGGGGAGGAGCTCTCGACTCCGCCTCTGAGTCAACCCCCTCTTCCTGCTCCCCTTCTTCCTTCTCTTCGCTGGAGTCGTCGGAGGACACGTCCACCAGGTCCTCTGGAGCCTCCACGGGCATGGGCCCGTCCCCGTTGAAGACAGGCATGGACCCCACTACCTGCTCCCAATCCTCACGAAGGAACAGGGGCATAGGAGCGCCCTCCAGCCTCGCCACGTCGCCCCCAACCAAGGACTGGAGGACCGCAGCCAGATCCTCGTCGGCCAAGACCACGGGGCTCGAGTGAGGCCTCCACATCGGAAGCAAGTACTGACGGAGCGGAGCCAGTTGATGCTCCAGGAACTCCCTCAGCAGCGACGCACTGGTCAGCTTCACCGCCGCCATGCTGGCTAGCCTCAGATCTGCATCCATCTTCTCTAACATCACCTTCGCACAGGGATCCAAAAGCTCCACTCGGGACCAGTCGTCGGAGCTCGCGGGGTGCTCCGTGGGCAGGATCAGCCGAGGGTGGATGCGCCCAGCATCCACCAAGACCCACTTGCTCCTGAAGCCCTCAATCCTCTTCCCGGGGTTTGAAATGGCGATGGAGCCGCCGTACGCGACGAAGCTCGCGCACGCCGAGGCGAAACCACGGGAGGTCCGGAGGGAGAAGTAGTGGCGTAGCAAGGCCACCGAGGGCTTCGCCCCTATGTGAGCCTCACAATAGTAGGCGAAGATCGCCAGGAGAAGGACGGAGTTGGGATGGAGGTGCAGAGCTTGAATATTGTAGTGGCGGAGGACAGAGAAGAAGAACTCGGAAAAGGGAGGCGCCAGACCAGCGACGATGGCGCTCATGAAGAGCGGATAGAAGGTTCTCCCTCGACCTTCAGGGACGGCAGAGCCAGCCTTGAATGCCTTCGTCCCGTCGATGCCCTGCGCCTCCGCCATCCGGTGCACCAGGGCAAGGCTCGCCCATTTGGCGGGTCCAGGGCCGGCAAGTACCAAGCTCCGGTCGGGGCTTGACGAGGCGCCATGACTGGCTAGGGCACGCAGGCGGAGTAGATCTGAAGATTTTGGAAGCAGGGAGGAGAGGCGCAAGAAAGGGGGTCTAAGCAGCAACTGGAGGAAGTAAAGGAGGCAAGGAAGATGCCGCTCTATCAACTCGCGCGGTTGCAGAGGCGCACGCGTCCAATCAATCGCCATGCGGTGCCCAAGGCCGCAGGCTGTTAGGGCCCACGACGCTTTGCACTTGCCCTTTCGCCTCTCCGCCCGGCCAAGTTCGGGCGCGCCGTGGGCCCGGGGGCTACTGTCGGCATTCTGGGAACGGGGGTCCCCAAACTTGCCTGCCTGCGGCGTGGCTCAAAGGAGGCCCAGCACAGCCCATCTTCATCAACGCAAGCCCAAGACCCTCGCGAGGGGCCAAGCCTCACGGGGCGGACGACAAGGAGCTTCCTCAGGCACGGCCTCGTCAGGCTGGCTCATGAGGAGGCGGAGAGTTCAAGGCAGGGTACCTCGCGAGGTGCCCATGACACAAGCCATGACGACCAAGGGTGCCAGTCGGGCGCCAGCCCGCGCAGTGTCCTCCTTTCCTCTTTGGTGCGAAGGGAGCAAGCGCAGGCGAGAGCATCAAGCAAAGGCGTCCATTTCGGTGCAACAAGACCAAGACCGCCCAACGGCCGGAAGGAAGTCATTGTGGAGCCCAAGCCGGCGTCACCACCAGAGCCTTTGACAGGCGAGGACCAACTTTGGTCAGGATAACTGTACCCGCTGTTCCCCTTCAAAATGGCCAATTGTTGGCGCCCTTCCCGCTCAATATTTGGGAAGAGGCCCAGAGCCTTTGCCTATAAATAGGACTAGCCACCCGCAAGGTAGAGGCATCGAGAAAACAAGGATAGGAAGACACACACAGAGAGAGAGAGAGAGAGAGAGAGAGGCGACTGAACTCCCCCTAGCAGTTCATCGCGCCAGCCAAGAACAGACCCTCACGAGGCTGTTCTCCCTTTGTATTGTTCATCCTCAAGCCCAAGAGGCAATCCACCACACCACACACTGGAGTAGGGTATTATACCACAATGGTGGCCTGAACCAGTATAAATCTTGTGTCTCTTGTGCTGTTTAGTTTGGTAGTTTAGGTCCTAGCGATTCGGCGAGGAGCGAGCCGGTAGAGGGTTGAATCTCCGCGCGCACCCCAGTGTTCAAACCTCAAGGGTCTGCCGGAACCCGAAATCCGACAAAACGGCAAATCAGTTGCTGCTCTAGTGAAAAAACCCAAGGTTGAACCCAAACCCAAGACTAAGTGCTTCTGTAATGAGGGGAACGGTCACTGAAGCAGAACTACCCTAGATACTTGGTAGATGAGAAGGCTGGCAAGGTCAAAAGAAGTATTTTGGATATACGTTATATTAATGTGTACTTTATTAGTACTCCTAGTAGCACCAGGGTAATATATACCGGTTCGGTTGCTAAGTGTTAGTAACTTGAAATAAAAGGCTACGGAGACTAGCCAAAGGTGAGATGACGATATGTGTTGGAAGTGTTTCCAAGGTTGATGTGATCAAACATCGCACGCTCCCTCTATCATCGGGATTGGTGTTAAACCTAAATAATTGTTATTTGGTGTTTGCGTTGAGCATAGACATGATTGGATTATGTTTATCGCAATACGGTTATTCATTTAAGGAGAATAATGGTTACTTTGTTTATTTGAATAATACCTTCAATGGTCTTGCACCTAAAATGAATGGTTTATTGAATCTCGATCATAGTAATACACATGTTCATGCCAAAAGATATAAGATAGTAATGATAGTACCACATACTTGGGGCGCTACCGTTTGAGTCATATTGGTATAAAACGCATGAAGAAACTCCATACAAATGGATCGTTTGGACTCACTTGATTTTGAATCACTTGAGACATGCAAGTCATACCACATGGGCAAGATGACTGAAAGGCCTCATTTTCAGTAAGATGGAACAAGAAAGCAACTTGTTGGAAGTAATACATTTTGATGTGTGCAGTCCAATGAGTGTTGAGGCACGCAGTGGATATCGTTATGTTCTTAGTTCACAGATGAGGAGTAGATGCTAAGTATATTTACTTGATGAATCACAAGTCTGAATTATTGAAAGGTTCAAGTAATTTCAGAGTGAAGTTGAAGATCGTCGTGACAAGAGGATAAAATGATATGATCATAGAGATGAATATCTGAGTTACGAGTTTGCCACACAATTAGGACATTGTGGAAATTGTTTCACAAGTAATACCGCCTGGAACACCATAGTGTGATGGTGTGTCTGAACATCATAACTGCACCTATTGGACATGGTGCATACCATGATGTCTCTTATCGAATTACCACTATCGTTTATGGGTTAGGCATTAGAGACAACCGCATTCACTTTAATAGAGCATCACGTAATTTCGTCGAGATGACACTGTATGAACTATGGTTTAGAGAAACCTAAGTTGTCGTTTCTTAAAAGTTTGGGGCTGCGACGCTTATGTAAAAGGTTGTGCCTGATAAGCTCGAACCCAAAGCGGATAAATGCATCTTCATAGGACAACCAAAACAGTTGGGTATATGATGCGGAGCATCCTTCGGTCATCCCCATGGACCTCCCATCGCCTCACCAAGCCTCAAGAGGACCCATGACTAGAGCACGTGCTAGAGCTCTCGAGACCGAGGTGACTTCTCTCCTAAATGATATCTCATATGATCCTCTCTAGACATGGCTACTACCTAAGTCCGATATACTATGCATGATTAGGTGTCAAGAAGAACCTCCCGAGGATGCACGTGAAGACGGACAAGCCGCCAACTCCACAGATGAAGAGAACCAGCTGAAACGGACAAGCTCACCTTCCAGGCCCCGGACATCCGGCCCAGGCCCCGGACATCCGACCCCTGGAGCGTCTCCATCAGCAACAGCCAGGCCGGCCAAGTCTACAAGGCCCGGACATCCGGCGTCCCGCCCGGACATCCGGCTCCAGCCCGGAAATCCGGCCAAAGCCCTGGAAATCCGGCGCCACGCGCCAGTAACTACAGAAGCTCAAGCCTCCAGCCTAGACATCCGGTGACTTGGCCCGAACATCCAGCCCCTCCTAAAGCCCCGGACATCCGGCCCGACGCCCGGACATCCGGCTTCGCCTGTCTGCGCACAGTAAAGGGTCGAAGCCCATGTACCTCTTCGCCCCCCTAGACTATATATACTCCTTCCCCTTCCTCTTTCTAGGGTTAGCATTGGATTAGCTCATATTTGTGTGAGAGCCTTGCTCATCCACTTGGATACTTCTCCTCGGAGTTCACGACCTCTTCGGAGAAGATCCCCCAAGCGGATTCAAGACCCCTTTTTAGGGAAGATCATCAAGACCTCCTTACGGAGAAGAACGGTCCCTTTGTATCCTTACCTTTGTTGATTGTGGATCTTGAGTTACTCTATATGTTCGACGATCTAGAACTTGTGTGATCGATTCCTTGTTGGTTTAGTGATTCTCTCTCGTTTTCCCCATGTTTCGCCTTTGTGTTTCCGCGTGTTCTTCGTGTTCCCCCCCGTAGGATCCACTCCAAACGTGAAAGATCGGCCCCTAGGGTTCTGCCCTACATCATCTTGGTATCATGAGCCACGTTGATCACGTTTTTGGAGCCCCTACCCCGTGTTTTCTAGCTTGATTTTGTTGTTTTCGTCCTAAATCCGAAAATCCCCACAAAAAATAGCCCGATTTTTTTTTGTGATTTGTTGGTGTGATGAAATTTTGTTGGAGTTGGTCCATGGATTTGTGTTGCTGCGTGTGGATCTAGCTTTCCCCACCCTCCCCACCCTTTTCCATCCACCAATTCGTCCGAATTTTGCCCCGGAGTTGCAATTTTCCCCGTGGAGTTAATCGTGTTCGTCCCCGATCCAGAGCCCGGACATCCGACCCGTGTCCACCAGACATCCGGCGCCCCGGAGATCCGGCAGCTGGCCCGGACATCCGGCCCCTGGAAACAGCAACTCCACCCCCACGCCCATTTCCCCATACCTTCGCTCAATTTTGCCCCGGTGCCCACGCCTCCTTCCGCATACCCACAACACCTTCCACAAACACCACCACCGCTCACCGCTACCTCCTATGTCAATTTTGACGCGTCTTGGTCTTTGAGATTTTGAGTTGTGGTTCCCGTGTCCTATTGTGTTTCGGCTATATAGGTACGGTTCGACGTCATCATCACCACCACTCACCTCCATCGACTACTCAACATCGCCAAGGACGGTAACTCCGACGACATCTTTGTCATAACTTGCAATTGCATTGATACCCCACATGGCCTTACTTTTGCGTAGCTTACCCATCGAGACTAGCCATTGAGTATTGCCGGCAACGTGACTTGTGCACATTAGTGATCATACTCCATAGCATACATACCATACCACCGTGGTGCATATCTTGGGATCCACTTGTGTGTCACAAAGTTATCATAGCATACGCAATTGCTATCTTGGTTCGTGAAGTTTGCATAAGAAAAGAGCTCAAAAGAGAAAGAGCCACCCAAGCTTTTAAGCAAAGAGGAAAGATAAGCAAAGAGCTTATAAGCAAGAACCATGGCATCATACTACATTAAGATTGTCATATAAGATCATCTTGGATCATCGCACCGAAATACCATACATATAGCATACTTGGGATAGAGATCGTTGCATTTTGCATAGTAGGTTGTGCACAAGCTCCGTATCCGCCTTTTGTGCAATCGTGCTAGCGTCTCTCTAGTATTGTGCAACAAGAGCATTTTAGTGGTTTCCACATTTTGGCTCACTTTTGGTTTGCACAATCCCATTTATCTATTTGTGTGTGTGTTTCCGTGTACCCATACTAGCTTGGTCTACTTGTTGCATTTGCAAATTTGTGAATCTTTTCCAACATTATTGAATCTCGCTTTCAATTGCATCAAATTTTGTGCCACCATCCTAACCAAGCTCCACTATAAGCTTTTACTTGTGTAGGTGTGAGAACCGACAAGAATTGGTACCAATAGTGCTATTTCATTGTCCGCATTTGAGTGAACTTGATTCATCTTCAACATCGGTCAAAGGTACATTGGTATTAGTACTTCTCCTTATACCACTCACATTTTGCTTGAAATGATGGATAGGCCAAGTACTTCTACCAACCCACTCCTCATCGAGCAAGACGATGACATGTCATCATACATCAGCAAGAGCCACCTCTCTGGTGCACAACGAGCGCTACATCAAGAGCAACAAGCAATGAATGACCGCATTGACAACCTCGCCACCGACTTGCGACTCTCTGAGCAACGTACACGCGACTACTTCGACAACAAGCTCGACGCGCACAAGCAAGAGAACGATGCAAGAATGGGCGAGATCCGTGCCTTGTTGGTGAACCGGCCTCCTTCTACATCGTCATACTCAAGACGGAGCCACTCAAGTCGACACTCCGACGATTCCGTCTCTGGCTCAAGTACACCGTCTTCGAACACTCTTCGACGAGCCGCGCGTCAAGACCGTCATGCATCTCGCAACCCACTACACGTCAAGCATTCACAAGAGCAAGCCGATGAACAAGTCCCTCGTCCTCAATCAAACCAAGTCGCATTTGCTCAAGCTCAAGAAAGACAACGTCTTCGCCGCCAAGAAGAAGAAGAACGAGCGCGTCTACACCAAGAGCAACAAGACACCGAGGCCCAACGCCTTCAACAACAACAACGAGAAGCACAAGCTCTTGAGGCGGAACGTGCCCTTCAAGCATCAAGTCAAGCTATCGCCAACCGCAATCGCGAATGGCGCAATCAAGAGGAAGCCCTTAGAGAAGAAATCCAAGAGAGGAACTACCATCCGCGTGTACAACGTCAAGCTCCACAAGCTCCCTCACAAGTTCGTCAAGCTCCACCTCAACCTCAAGGTCAACAAGAGCAAGTTGATCATGGACTTCCTCCACGCCAAGAGCAACATGAGGATGATTACCCTCCACGTCAAGGGCGTCACCATCACCATCGCCAACAAAACAATGAAGAGCAACGCTATGGCAAGCTCAAATTCACAATGCCCAAGTTCAATGGAAGCAATGATCCGGAAGAGTACCTCTCATGGGCATTGAAGGTCGACAAAATCTTTCGTTTGCACAACTATGAGGAAGAGAAGAAGATCGCTATGGCATCACTTGAGTTCCAAGACTATGTGCTCATATGGTGGGAACAAGTCCTTGAGCGCCGACAAGCAAGAGGTGAACCTCCAATCACCACTTGGGCTCAAATGAAGGATGTCATGCGAGCACGTTTTGTGCCAACCATACTACAACCGCGATCTCTTCAAGAAGCTACAACTCCTCAAGCAAGGAACAAAGAGTGTTGAAGAATACTACAAGGAAATGGAGATTGCCATGATTCGAGCCAATGTCACGGAGGATGATGAGCAAACAATGGCACGATTCTTGAATGGACTCAATCATCCCATCAAGAAGATCACCGACTTCCAACCCTACTCCAACCTCATTGAGCTCGTGCATCAAGCTACAAAGGCGGAACGTCAAGTGCAAGATGACTTCAAGTACGCCAAGTATTCCTCCAAGACCTACGGCTTCTCCAATAACCAAGCTTCAACAACTACTCCAACTTCGACATCAACCAAGCCTTCTCCAAGCAACGACGACAAGTCAAGTTACAAGAAAACTTCGGCAAGTTCAAGTCGTCTTCCTCCTACTACAAGCAACTTCAAGCCGCGCGCTTCGTCATCTACTCCAACCGATGAGACCGTCAAGACAAGCTCCTTCAAGTGTTTCACTTGCGGCGGCCGAGGCCACAAGTCCTATGAATGCACAAACAAGCGCACCATGATCCTCAATGACGATGGCACCTACGACTCAATGAGTGAAGATGAAATGGAAGCTCTTGAGCAAGTGGGCATGCACCGGCGCATGAACGAGGATGAACACGATCAAGTCTTTTGTGATGAAGATACGAGCCGCACTCTCGTTGTCTCCAAGGTCTTGACTCTTCAACATCAACAAGAAGAAGACCAACGATGCCACATCTTCCACACAAAGGCCGGCATCAATGGACGATCCGTCAAGGTCATTATCGATGGAGGTAGTTGCCACAACTTGGCAAGTGAAGAACTATGCTCCAAGCTTCAATTGGTCAAGAAGAAGCACCCGCACCCCTACAAAGTTCAATGGCTAAGTGACTCCGGCACTATACGAGTTGAGCATACGGTCCAACAATCCTTCAAAATTGGTGCATATGAGGACACTTTGGAGTGTGATGTGGTCCCAATGACCGTTTGCCACCTCCTTCTTGGTCGACCATGGCAATTCGACTGTGGTGTCTTCCACAACGGGCGTACCAACCACTATAGCTTCAAGATGAAAGGAAAGGAATATGTGCTACGACCTATGTCTCCTAGTCAAGTGATAGCCGACAAGCAAGCCACCACCATAGAGAGAAGAGTGAGAAAGTGAGCCACCAAAAAGTGAGTGAGAGCCACAAGCCAAACTTGAGCGCCTCTTCGCCTAGAGAGAAAAACCTCATACTATTTGCCACAAAAAGTGAGATGAGAGAAGTGTGTGAGAACCCATCGAGTGTGATGCACTTCGTCCTTGTGTGCAAGGATGGAGAACCAAAAACTAACACCATTCACGAGCTACCTTTGGTGTTTCAATCTCTTTTGCAGGAATTTCAAGATGTTTTCCCTGATGAGCTACCTCCGGGTCTACCTCCCCTACGAGGCATTGAGCATCGAATCGACCTCATCCCCGGAGCGCCACTTCCAAACAAAGCTCCATACCGTGTCAATCCCGAAGAAACCAAGGAGATTCAACGGCAAGTACAACAACTAATCGACAACGGTCATGTACGTGAAAGCTTAAGCCCTTGTGCCGTTCCGGTTATACTTGTGCCTAAGCCCGATGGAAGTTTCCGCTTGTGTTCTGATTGTAGACCTATAAATGCTATTACCGTTCGCTATAGGCATCCCATTCCTCGCTTAGATGATATGCTTGATGAACTTAGTGGAGCCAACTTTTTCTCAAAAATTGATCTTAAAAGTGGCTATTATCAAATACGCATTCAAGAGGGTGATGAATGGAAAACTGCTTTCAAAACCAAATTTGGCCTATATGAGTGGTTAGTCATGCCTATGGGTTTATCGGAGGCTCCCGGTACTTTTGTACGTCTCATGCATCATGTACTTCGACCTTATATTGGAGTCTTTGTTGTGGTTTACTTCGATGATATTCTTGTGTTTAGCAAAACCATGAAAGAGCATCTTGATCATGTTAAGGCTGTTTTGCAAACCCTTCGCAAGGAAAGTCTTTATGCAAACATGAAAAAGTGCACATTTGGTGTTGACAAAGTGGTTTTCTTGGGTTTCGTTGTATCTTCCAAGGGTGTCCATGTTGATGAAACTAAAATTGAAGCAATTAAAACTTGGCCCCAACCCACCAATTTGCAACAAGTGCGTAGTTTTCTTGGTCTTGCGGGTTTTTATCGTCGCTTTGTGAAAGATTTTAGCACAATTGCCGCTCCTTTGCATGCTTTGAGTAAGAAGAATGCTCCTTTTGTTTGGGGATCTTTGCAATCCACCGCTTTTGATGAGCTCAAGTCTTTGCTTACTCATGCTCTGATTCTTGCTTTGCCCAATTTTGACAAAACTTTTGAGGTTCATTGTGATGCAAGTGGTACCGGAATTAGCGGAGTTTTGATGCAAGAAAAATGAGCAATTGCATATTTTAGTGAAAAACTCTCCGGTGCTCAACTTAACTATCCCACATATGCCAAAGAATTGTATGCTTTAGTGTGTGTACTACATGTTTGGGAACATTATCTTAGACCTCATGAGTTTGTCATCCATACCGATCATGAAACGCTTAAGTACTTAAAAGGTCAAACTAAGTTGAACAAGCGACATGCCAAATGGAGTGAATTTATTGAATCTTTCCCCTATGTCATCAAATACATTAAGGGTAAAGAAAATGTAGTTGCCGATGCACTTTCTCGCATATGCATGCTAGTGACTAAACTTGAGTTGAATGTTATTGGTTTTGAGCACATAAAAGACTTGTATGCTAACGATCCATCTTTTGCGACTCCTTTTGCTAAATGTTTGACGCATACATCTTGGGAACAATATTACATCAAGGATGGTTATCTTATGAGAGCTAACAAAATTTGCATTCCCGAGTCTTCTCTTCGTTTGCTCCTTTTGCAGGAGGCTCATGGAGGCGGACTCATGGGACATTTCGGACGCGACAAGACATTCGCCACGCTCTCCAAGAACTACTTTTGGCCCAAGATGTTTCGTGATGTCGCACGCTTCACCACCCGATGCTCTACATGTCGCAAAGCTAAGTCTAAAGCTCAATCCCATGGTCTTTACATGCCTCTTCCTATTCCTTATCAACCTTGGGAAGACATTAGCATGGACTTTGTACTTGGTTTGCCTAGAACTCAAAATGGCAAGGATTCCGTGTTTGTTGTTGTGGACCGATTTTCTAAGATGGCACATTTCATCCCTTGCAACAAGATAGATGATGCTTCACATGTTGCAAATCTCTTTTGTAGGGAAATCTTGCGTCTCCATGGAGTACCAAAGACAATCGTCTCCGACCGCGACGTCAAGTTCTTGAGTTACTTTTGGAAGACCCTATGCGCCAAGCTCGGAATCAAGCTCTTGTTCTCATCCGCATACCACCCTCAAACCGACGGCCAAACGGAGGTGACGAACTATAAACTCTCCACTCTACTTCGCGTGTTGATCAAGAAAAACATCAAGGAGTGGGAGGAGTGTCTACCCATTGCCGAGTACGCCTACAACCATGCAAGACATTCGACGACCGGCAAGTCCCCCTTCGAGGTCGTCTACGGCTTCAACCCATTGTCCCCATTGGACATTCTACCTCTTCCTCTACAAGAGCGCACCAACCTCGACGCAAGTGCCCGTGCAAGATACATCAAGAAAATGCATGAAGATACAAGACACACCATCGAGCGCCAAGTACAACGACTCAAGACCAAGCTCAACATCAACAAGAACCTCATGATATTCAACATTGGAGACCTCGTGTGACTACACCTTCGCAAGGACTGCTTCCCCAATGAACGCAAGTCCAAGCTTCTCCCTCGAGCCGACGGGCCCTTCAAGGTGCTAGCACGCTACAACAACAATGCTTACAAGATAGATCTCCCACGTGACGAGTACAACGTGAGCGACATCTTCAACGTCTCCGATCTCTCCCCGTACCATGGTGATGAGGATTTCGATCCGAGGTCGGATCTTTCACAAGGGGAGGGGGGAGATGATGCGGAGCATCCTTCGGTCATCCCCATGGACCTCCCATCGCCTCACCAAGCCTCAAGAGGACCCATGACTAGAGCACGTGCTAGAGCTCTCGAGACTGAGGTGACTTCTCTCCTAAATGATATCTCATATGATCCTCTTGAGACATGGCTACTACCTAAGTCCGATATACTATGCATGATTAGGTGTCAAGAAGAACCTCCCGAGGATGCACGTGAAGACGGACAAGTCGCCAACTCCACAGATGAAGAGAACCAGCTGAAACGGACAAGCTCACCTTCCAGGCCCCGGACATCCGGCCCAGGCCCCGGACATCTGGCCCCTGGAGCGTCTCCATCAGCAACAGCCAAGCCGGCTAAGTCTACAGGGCCCGGACATCCGGCGTCCCACCCGGACATCCAGCCAAAGTCCCGGAAATCCGGCGCCATGCGCCAGGAACTACAGAAGCTCAAGCCTCCAGCCCGGACATCTGGCGACTTGGCCCGGACATCCGGCCCCTCCTGAAGCCCCGGACATCCGGCCCGACGCCCGGACATCTGGCTCCGCCTGTCTGTGCACAGTAAAGAGCCGAAGCCCATGTACCTCTTCGCCCCCCTAGACTATATATACTCCTTCCCCTTCCTCTTTCTAGGGTTAGCATTGGATTAGCTCATATTTGTGTGAGAGCCTTGCTCATCCACTTGGATACTTCTCCTCAGAGTTCACGACCTCTTCGGAGAAGATCCCCCAAGCGGATTCAAGAGCCCTTTTTAGGGAAGATCATAAAGACCTCCTTACGGAGAAGAACGGTCCCTTTGTATCCTTACCTTTGTTGATTGTGGATCTTGAGTTACTCTATGTGTTCGACGATCTAGCACTTGTGTGATCGATTCCTTGTTGGTTTAGTGATTCTCTCTCGTTTTCCCCGTGTTTCCCCTTTGTGTTTCCGTGTGTTCTTCGTGTTCCCCCCCCCGTATGATCCACTCCAAACGTGAAAGATCGGCCCCTGGGGTTCCGCCCTACATCAGTATACCTCCTATTTCAGATCCGGAAGCAAAAGCGATTGTTTCTAGAAATGGGTCCTTTCTCGAGGAAAAGTTTCTCTTGAAAGAATTGAGTGGGAGGATGGTGGAGATTTGATGAGGTTATTGAACCATCACTTCAACTAGTGTATAGCAGGGCACAAGAAGTTGTTCCTGTGGCGCCTACACCAATTGAAGTGGAAGCTTATGATAGTGATCATGAAACTTTGGATCAAGTCACTACCAAATCTCGTAGGTCGACAAGGATGCGTATTGCTTCAGGGTGGTATGTACTCCTGTCTTGGAGGTCATGTTGTTAGACAACAATGAACCTACGAGCTATGGAGAAGCGATAGTGGGCCCGAATTCCGATGAATGGCTCGAGGCCATAAAATCTGAGAGGATCCATGTATGAAAACAAAGTATAGACTTTGGAAGAACTACTTGATGGTTGTAAGGCTGTTGGGTACAGATGGATTTTAAAAGGAAGACGGACAATGATGGTAAGTATCACCATTAAGAAAGCTCAACTTGTCGTTAAGATGTTTTTCGACAAGTTCAAGGAGTTGACTACGATGAGACTTTCTCACTCGTAGCGATGCTGAGAGTCTGTTGGAATTATATTAGCAATTACTGCATTATTTATGAAATCTTGCAGATAGGATGTCAAAACATTGTTTCCTCGATGATTTTCTTTAGGAAAGGTTGTATGTGATACAACCAGAAGGTTTTGTCAATCCTGAAAGATGCTAACAAGTATGCAAGGCTCCAGCAATCCTTCTAAGGACTGGAGTAAGCATCTCGGAGTTGGAATATACGCTTTGATGAGATGATCAAAGATTTTGGGTCTATACAAAGTTTATGAGAAACTTGTATTTCCAAAGAAGTGAGTGGGAGCACTATAGAATTTCTGATGAGTATATGGTGTTGACATATTGTTGATTAGAAATGATGTAGAATTTCTAGAAAGCATATAGGGTTATTTGAAAGGTGTTTTTCAATGGAAAACCTGGATTAAGCTACTTGAACATTGAGCATCAAGATCTATAAGGATAGATCAAAAAACGCTTAATAGTACTTTCAAATGAATACATACCGTGACAAGATTTTGAAGGAGTTCAAAATAGATCGGCAAAGAAGGAGTTCTTGGCTGTGTTATAAGGTGTGAGTATTGAGTAAGACTCAAGACCTGACCATGGCAGAAGAGAGAGAAAGGACGCAGGTCGTCCCCTATGCTTTAGACATAGGCTCTACAGTTTGCTATGTTGTGTACCACACCTGAAGTGTGCCTTGTCATGAGTCAGTCAAGGGGTACAAGAGTGATCCAGGGACGGATCACTGGACAATGGTCAAAGTTATCCTTAGTGGACTAAGGAATTTTTTCTTGATTATGGAGGTGGTAAAAGAGTTCGTCGTAAAGGGTTATGTCGATGCAAACTTTGACACTAATCTGGATGACTCTGAGTAGTAAACTGGATTCATACAGTAGAGCAGTTATTTGGAATAGCTCCAAATAGCGCGTGGTAGCTACATATACAAGATGACATAGAGATTTGTAAAGCACACACGGATCTAAAAGGTTCAGACCCGTTGACTAATAACCTCTCTCACAAGTGAGATATGATCAAACCCCATGGGTGTTGGATTCATTACAATCACATAGTGATGTGAACTAGATTATTGACTCTAGTGCAAGTGGGAGACTATTGGAAATATGCCCTAGAGGCAATAATAAAATGGTTATTATTATATTTCCTTGTTCATGATAATTGTCTATTGTTCATACTATAATTGTATTAACCGGAAACCCTAATACATGTGTGAATACATAGACCACAACATGTCCCTAGTGAGCCTCTAGTTGACTAGCTCGTTGAACAATAGATGGTTATGGTTTCCTCACCATCGACATTGGATGTCATTGATAACGGGATCACATCATTAGGAGAATGATGTGATGGACAAGACCCAATCCTAAGCATAGCACAAGATCGTGTAGTTCATTTGCTAAAAACTTTTCTAATGTCAATTATCATTTCCTTAGACCATGAGATTGTGCAACTCCCGGATACCATAGGAATGCTTTGGGTGTGCCAAACGTCGCAACGTAACTGGGTGGCTATAAAGGTATACTACAGGTATCTCCGAAAGTGTATGTTGGGTTGGCACGAATCGAGACTGGGATTTGTCACTCCATATGAAGGAGAGGTATCTCTGGGCCCACTCGGTAATGCATCATCATAATGAGCTCAATGCGACTAATTAGTTAGTCACGGGATCATGCATTACAGAACGAGTAAAGTGACTTGCCGGTAACGAGATTGAACAAGGTATTGGGATACCGATGATCGAATCTCGGGCAAGTAACATACCGATTGGCAAAGGGAATTGTATACGGGATTGCTTGAATCCTTGACATCGTGGTTCATCCGATGAGATCATCGTGGAACATGTGGGAGCCAACATGGGTATCCAGATCCGGCTGTTGGTTATTGGCCGGAGAGCTGTCTCGGTCATGTCTACATGCCTCCTGAACCCATAGGGTCTACACACTTAAGGTTTGATGACGCTAGGGTTATAGGGAAAGTTTGTATGTGGTTACCAATGTTGTTCGGAGTCCCGGATGAGATCCCGGATGTCACAAGGAGTTCCGGAATGGTCTGGACGTAAAGAATAATATATAGGAAGTGAGGTTTTGGCCACCAGAAGTGTTTCCGGCGTCACCGGTAATGTACCGGGACCACCGGAGAGTTCCGGGGGTCCACCGGGAGGGTCCACCAGCCCCGGAGGCTTGCATGGGCCAAGAGTGGGAAGGGACCAGCCCCTGAGTGGGCTGGTGCGCCTCCCACCAAGGCCCAAGGCGCAGCAAAGAGGAGAGGGGGAAACCCTAGGCGCAGATGGGCCTAAGGCCCACCCTAGGGCGCCCCCCTCTCCCCCTCTTGCCCCCCCTCCATCCCATCTAGGGCTGCCGCCCCTAGGGATGGGAACCCTAGAGGGGGCGCACCTAGGGCTGCAAGAAAAGCTCGAGGGTCATGAGCTATTCAAGATCGACTCGTATTTTGACTCGACTCGAGATCGACTCGAAAAGAAATGAGTTGAGTATGAACACTTTATGTAGCTCGATAGAAAAATGAGTTAATCTTCAGCCAACACTAGCTCGCTCGATTTTAGCTCGATAGCTCGATGTCATATAACAATATCAAATAATCTTGATGTCTATTTAAAGAAAATAGGATAATTTATTGCCATATATGTCATGTATAACTTTTCTCAGTTTTACCAAGTAGGAAACATGAAGGCCGAATTAAATAGGAGAAATTTAGCCTCAATTTGGTGCATGATAAGTCATGTGTCAAATATCCTATTATTCTCAGCCAAAGTTTAAGAGTAGACGCACCTCCATTTTTCTATCTTTCTAGTTCATTGATTCCTATTTATCAAGTGGTAGTCTTTAATTGAGAAAGAATAAGTAAAATTCTATAGTGGTTTTGTATGTTGTGTTGTAGGCCATAATGTTTAAAAAATTGCCTTAGATTAGTCATAAAATCATCTTATTATTTAGATCGAAACTTGCTCGAGATCGATACAAGCTGAGCACGAGCCACTTTTTATGGCTCGACCTTGAACTTCACTCAGTTTGAGCTCGCTCGAATTTTAGTATAATTTGAACTGAGCCTAGTCCAGCTCGCTCGAACTCGACTCGTTTGCAGCCCACCCTCCTTCCCTGCTCCTATATATAGTGGGGTTTTTGGGGCTGCCAGGGATATGAGTCTATCTCTCTCTCTCGGCGCAGCCCTACCTCTCCACATACTCGTCCTTCGTAGTGCTTGGCGAAGCCCTGCTGGAAACCACGCTGCTCCACCACCACCATGACGTCGTGCTGCTGCTGGAGTTGTCTTCCCCAACCTCTCCCTCCTCCTTGCTGGATCAAGGCACGGGAGACGTCACTGGGCTGCATGTGTGTTGAACGCGGAGGCGTCGTTGCTCGGCGCTTAGATCGGAATCGACCGTGATCTGAATCGCTGCGTGTACGACTCCTCCAACCACGTTCTTGTAACGCTTCCGTATCGCGATCTTCAAGGGTATGAAGATACACTCCCCTCCCTCTCGTTGCTAGTCTCTCCATAGATTGATCTTGGTGATGCGTAGAAAATTTTGAATTTCTGCTACGTTCCCCAACAACAGCTTCTGCACCAATGGTCCAGAGTGACCGCTCCGGATTACTGCGTATAGTGATGGCGCCTTTTGGGCCTGAAATCTTCAACTTCATTTGCGGATAGTCTGGCGCAATGAGAAACTGTGCGAACGTTCTTCGACCTAGCAACACGTGGTAACCACTCTGGAAAGGGACTATGTCAAAGCCCAAAGTCGGACACTACATCCAGCCTGACCCTCACCGTGAATCAAGCTTTCATGTTCGGGACGATACCCTTAAACTTGTCTTACTAGGCCCGATGCGTGATGATTGGAACTGCATTTTTTTAGAGTTTCCGCATAGGTAAGATTGAGACTGTGGCCACCATCCATGAGTTTCCGCGTAGACAAGTCAGACTACACATCTGTGGCGGACAACATACAACCCATTTGCTATTTAAAAAATTTACAACCCATTTACTAAATTTTATGGAATTTGTTGCAACCCATTTTCTTTTTTATCATTGTTGCCTGTTTTCTGTCAATGATAGGGTTAAAAATTAAATGAAATTTCATTGAAATTTTGCATATTTTCGTGGTGTTCGAACTATTTTTAATCCTGAAATTTTGATCCAGATTCAAACTAATTTCGTGATATATTTGAATTATGTTAAAATCCAATGAAATTTGAAATCTCAAAACACTAAAAAATGAAACTAATTGACCATTTTCTATGTTTTTGTATTTACACTCCATTTCATATTATTTTTAAGATATACAACCCTTTTTTCTGGTCAGACCGAATGCTTCCTTCCTTGTCTTGACAGATTTGCAGCCCAACAGGGCAGAGAAAAACAAATCAGTCTAGGTTGGGTATTCTTCCATAACAAATAAAGCTTGGCTAGCCATTTTCTCAAATAAAAAAATAGTTGGGTTGGTCATGTTGTAAACATAAAATGAAAGCATGGGCTAGACGGCCACAGACCCCGCACAACCCAATTGATACTGTGCTCTGTCTCAAGAACAACAATAAAACCCGACTCGAGCTACTTGGTCCGAGGTGTCAGCCGCTCCTTGTGCAATTCTCTCATTTACTGACTATATAATGACAATGTCGTGAGTCCCACATGTCAACAAACCATTTGGAGCAAGCATTTTTTTGCTTGTAATAATAAGGAGGCACTTGCTTGCATACGATAATGGACTTGATGGCGTTACTAGGGAAAAAGCCTAGCAGTAGCGCGGGTATAAGGACTATCCGTAGCGCAGGGTGCCGCAATACTGCTACGGCGCTACAACTAACTTTTAACAGTAGTGCGTTTTGACCCGCGCTACTGCTAAGTGCACGTTGCTGCTAAGTACATACTCCTCGCTACTATTATTGTTATTAGTTTCTGAAAAAAATTCTGTTGCATATTTCTTTTGTATTTGTACTAGTTTTACACAATAATCTCTAGCATATCATACACATACAAATATAATCATGTCATACACATACAAATAGTCTCATCAAATTATGTCATCATCATAATCATCATCCAACGCAAAGTGATGTCTCTTGTCATCATCTCGAAATAACGATACAAGTTTCGAATACTTGCAACTACATCATCATCCACCTAAACAATGATATATAAGAGAAGAGCTATCACTATGAGTGAGATCGGAACTATGCAGTACACGAGGCGGCGGTTATGATTCCTCTCTCGCGCTAGCTTGAACCTCAAGTAACTAGCTTCTACTTCTTGTCTGCTTTTGAACCCTTTATGGCTAGCGCCCGAGAACCGCTCGACTTGCGCCTGACACTCGGGCCACTCTTCATGCACTCCCGGAACCTTTCCTATGTACACGACATAGCACTGCTTCTTCGCCATCAAGGATCCAGGTACATGTTAGAGATGCATCTTCATCAAGAGAATCTACAATAATATGCAACAAAATATACTTGAGCAACATGAAAAGAAAGGGTTTAGCAAATATATGCAACATATAGTAAACATAAATAATCAACACAGTTTCATCGTACGCAAACTAATTAACTAGAGGTACACAGGTCATCATACCCAAACTAACAAAGTAGCGTTACACATGTTCTGCAAGGACCATGTACATCACAAAGTTTCATCGCTACAAAAAGCATACAAGTTCAACCGACACATCATCATCATCGGCGTCGTCAATCACTAGAATTTCCATCCACCCATATCATCGAGGATGTACCCTAGCTTCTTGAACGGCATCAGGTCCTGACGTTGCATGCCTATGTGAGTTCAGACGTCAACTCATGATACAGGGCCGTGGTGGAACATTCCCTTCTCTTCGACGACTTCTTTCATGATGATCGATGCAATCTCCCTCTAGATGCGCAAGAAGTCATCTCTAAGTTTATAATCCGCTTATCCTTGGGTTGTAAATGAAGTGAGTCAAAGTTAAAAACTTTGATGGGTCTTTTCTATATGGGTTACCCGGGATTCGAACCCGGAACTAGTCGGATGGGGATATGATCATCGCTTCTGGTTGTCATGCAAAGCTGCTCGTGATCCCTTCTGAACTCCATCATGAGATGGAGGAGGTAGAATCCATCGTTCCTGCTTGGTTTTGGTTGATGGATGCCACAGAAGTTAGTTTTATGCGAGAAACCCTGCTTGCGGTTCCTTTGTTTCCTGATCTAGAGGTGGCCACCCCCTCAAGCTGAAGTCATGGAGAGCATCATCTAGAATATTCATTACGTAGGTGTAGGCCTTCTTCTCATAGTTTTTGGAAGGGTCAAAAATATACGGTGTGGCAGACTCGCGGGTAAAGAACGATAAGGATGGCGCGCCCATTGCTGCGAGGAAAAAAACACCTCAAATTATTCTCCATATGAGCGAGAAGGAATGATTGAAATGTATGAAAGGGTTGTCCGACACTGACTTACTTTGGATGATAAGCCAGGAGGACCATTTCCTTGTCCTTATTCCTTATCAAGAAGTTTTTGATGTACTCCCTAGTCGTTTTGCGCTCAATGTCATAGGACCCATGCATGTAGTATGGATCCGCCACACAGATTTGTGAGACTTGTTCTCTTGTGATGACGGAATTCATATGTAGCGCAAAAAGGCAGACGATTGTAAAATCGAGCCACCTTGTCAGAAACATCTCGAAGATATGCTCAAACCACAGGAAGAACACCTCTGCGGGCCGTGTGTTGACGGAGGACTTCCCCTCAAGCACACAAACTGCGTATAGCGGATATCCTGGATCCTTTGAGGCTAGTAGGCTTATCTCAGTTGACAACACATGGTCGTATGGTCTCTGAATCCCCTGATATGGCCTCCAGCGGTTTCGGTGATAGGATTGGCTCGCCAGCGACATGGTACATGGTTGCACCTTTGATGGCTACATGTTGCTCTGGCTTGTTTGTAGGCAGCAGAGCCTTTCTTCAGCGGTCTCTTCCTCTCCTTTTTCTTGGGCTGACCTTGCAGACTCTTCCTTAAACCCCCCACTAGCACTACAAAAAAAATACACTTCTGTGATGATACGTGTTTGTCGCAGTAGGTCGCGTTTTCTGTCATGCATGTACATCCATGACTATTTTATGACAGAATCAATATAGTCATACATGTGCTGTCGTAGAAGTGTTCCATGACATTACCAAAATTATCATCACGGAAGTGTCCACTTCCATGACGATAAATCGCGCGTCACAGAAGTGCTTTCGTCAAGGGTGACCGACACGTGGCATCCACCGTAACGGAACGCCGTTAAGCTATCGGGTCGGGTTTTGGATCCGATAACCCGTTAACAGCCCCGACCAATGGGGATTTTCCACGTGTAAAATCATCATTGGCTGGAGGAAACACGTGTCGGCTTATCGCTGGGACAGATGTCATCCACTCATTGGACAGAAGGCGCCTATGATACGTCGACACATGGCACGGCCCAACAGAGGCCCATTCCTGTGAAAAGGTCGGCCCGTTTGACTTGGTCAAAAGGTGGCGGGCCGGCCCATGGAAAGCCTGTTAACGGCCTGTTTGCATATAGCCCATTTACAACCCGCTAACCCAAGGCCCGTTACGCCATATTCGAATTAGGCCCAGTAGCGTCATCTGGGCCATCCAATATGATTCCAGCCCATTTTCACTTCTGGCCCATGTATGGCCCATGACGTCTTTCGACCCATATGAGGCCCTATGTAACTCTTGGCCTATTAACGGCCCGTGGTGAAACTGGCCCGTAATGAACAGTGTATCACTTTACACCCATTAACGGCCCGTGGTGAAACTGGCCCGTAAAGAATAGTGTATCACTTTATACCCATTAACGGCCCGTTATTCCGTTGGGCCGTTTCCAGCCCATGTTATCTTTTGGCCTTCTCAGAGCCCATCTATTCTTGGGCTCATTTCCAGCATTCGTTTACTTACGGCCCGTTACTGTCATTTTCTGCTTGTGGGCCAAATTCAGCCCGTGGTTACAGTCGGCCAGTTTGTTGTCCGTTAATACGTTGGGCCGTTTTCATAGCGTCATCAAATACGGCCTATTAACGATGGCCCGTTATGGTCAGCCCATGAACGGACGATTCCAACTCTAGCCCGTTTACGGCCATAATGCGGTCTGTTTGGCCCATGTTTGGCCAATCGATCATACGACCCGTATAAGGCCCATTGATGATACGGCCCGTAGAAGGCCCATTGTTTCTATGGCCCGTAGAAGGCCCACTGTTACTACGGCCCGTAGAACGCCCACTGTTTCTACGGCCCGTAGGAGGCCCAGTGTCCATACAGTAAATATTAGCCCATGGTTATGTGGCCTAGTTTAAAAAAATAGGTTATTGCAGCCACTAGCAAACCGCGGAAAAAGAACTACACTGACTACAAACAAACAAATAAACAAGACAACAAGGAAATAAATAAGCAAGCAACTTACGCTAGGCTATCACGGCTATTACACATATTACATCCACTGGGCATCAAAGTTCGCCACCAGTGCAAATATAGGGAACACATCAGCATATAAACGTCGCAGCATAACAAGTCCAGAACTGAAACCACTTCAGAAGAGCTCAAGAAACAATATCCTGGGTACCCATAATGCTGGCAGGATGCTTAGCAAGCTTATTAACTTTCTCTTGTTTGGCGCTTAAGTCCTCCAGCACTTCCCGTTGCACCAGAAAGTATGCATCTGAATTCTGCAGGGACTTCCTTAGTCCTTCGGCTTCTTGTCGCATAACATCTGATCGATGTCTTTCAACTTGAAGTTGAGACTCAAGAAGCCGAACTGATTCAGGCAACGAGTTCGAAGAGCTGGTGCCAGCAGTGGTAGCCAATAACTCGAATACTACATGAAGACAGGACTTTGGGGTTGTCTCAGTGTCTTCAATATAGTTTTTATCAGCTTTCTTGGAGACCAACAGGGATGTCTCACTATCTTGAACCTTATCTGCATTACTTCCTTTACCATTGCATAACGGGGGTACTCTTCTCCAATATTTTATCCGCGTTCTAAAAGAGAAAGAAACAAACACATCTCAGGTTTACAATGTAGTATGTGAAACTCATTTTGGTAAACCAGTTCAGTAGTAAGGTGGACAGGATAACAACATGAAACAAACATATATCTATGTAGTATCGTCACTATATGGTCTATATCATTCTAGTTTATGTTGCCAAATCAAGATAGATACACTTCGAATCATATCTATTTAAGACAAAGCAGCATAGACAAAATATAAGTGTGGGAAACTACACAGCAACAACAACACTTGTAATGTGCATGGCATGAGAGTATAACTGTTTATTCAATTGAAACTGAAATCAACATAGAGCAAGTTACAACAGCAAACAGCCAAACACGTTGAAGAAACAGGTTTAAAACATACCTGTTGCGCCATTGGAGTTTCAGTTGCATCCTTCAAATTTGAAATTAGTTGGTATCAGTAAATACAGTGATGCAAGAGCAAAGTAGTGTGAACCATAGCTACAAAACCCGACCTGAGAACAATTCTTCTTCTGCTTTAAGCGTTGACTTCGGGTTTGGAGTGGTGGCCCTCGTGATTTGGGCACTGCAGTTGCCTTACTAACTGCTCGTGTTTGGGTGCTCTGTAGTGGAGACGGTGCTGTGTCAACGGGAACTGGGTGTCTATCTACTTGGGTTGGGGTTAGAAGGGGTGTAGCTGGTTCTCTGTCCAACTGGGTAGGGGTACAATCTGCATGAGTGTGGGTTATGTGTGGTGGGGCTGGTTCTTGGGCAAGTACAACCATGCTTCTATCTGCATCGACATGTAGCATGATCTTTTCTGAAGACTGTGTTTTTACTCCCACAGATACTGCCATCACTCTCTCCAATTGAAATGGCTGATAAACAAGAAAGTAATTGAATGTACAGACATTGTAAGATAGACAGGTGCAATGGATAGTATGGAAGAAAACATGGCATGAAATAATTCACATTTATGTTGTCTAAGCAAACAGAATAGCAGGACATAATTTCACATATATGATGGCTAATTAAACAGGATAGCATGACACAATTTCACATGTATGATGGCTAACTAAATAGGATAGAATGACATACTTCAAAATATGATGACTATGTAAACAAGATGGCATGATATAACTATACGATGTGTCTTAATGTGGTTGGCATGCCATAAATCACAAACATGCCGTCGATGGAAACATGATGGCATGATATAATTCATGGATAGAATGACATAATTTAAAATATGATGACTATGTAAACATGATGAGATGATATAACTATATTATGTCTTTAGAAAATGGGTTGGCATGCCATAATTCAGATACATGCTGTCTATGTAAACATCATGGCATGATATAATTCAAATATATGATTTATATACTAAGGAAGTGAGCAGAGGGAAATCGCATATATGATGTGTCAACTAAGGAGATGGCATTCAATATTGTGTATATGATGTAAAAACTAAGCATTGCAATACAACATCTGCATTATATGAGTAATATAACCCTGCCAAGTTTGAGCATACACCTCAGGGGGATAATAGGACTGGTCATCTGCCTCTGAATCCTCCTCTGAAGAGCTATCTATAACCAGCAAGATATCTGCTTTAGCAGGTAGCATTTTCTGCTCTGAAGACCTTGTTTTCACTCCAGATTTCTCCATCACCAATTCAAATGGCTGATGCACAGGAAGAGCAGTTGAATATACAAACATTGTCGACAAAAGCAATGAGAAATACAAAAAAAGGACGGCATGATATAATTCACATATATGACACTTGCCTAAACAACATGGCATTGCATAATTCACATACATAATGCCTTGCAACAAGATAACATTGCATAATTCACATATATAATGTCTTGCAACAAGATGGCATTGCATAATTCACATATATGGTAATTAGACACTAAATAGGTGGCATTCACACAAAGCATGTCTAAACTAAGCAAATGACATAGCAATGCAAGATACCATAGGCACGATATGAGCAACATAACCCTGCCAAGTTAGGGCAGGCACCTCGGGGGGGGGGGGAATATGACTGGTCATCTGTCTCTGAATCCTCCTCTAAGGAGCTATCGGTAACCAGCAAGACATGCGTTCCGTCAGATAGCATTGTCTGCTATGAAGACCTTTTTTCCGCTCCAAATTTTTCCATGACCGTGCCGAATGGCTGATGCACAGGAAGAGTAATTGAATGTACTAAAATTGTTGACAAATTTAACACGTAATAAAAAAATGATGGCATGATATAATTCACATATAAGATGACTGGCTAACCAGGGTGGCATTGCAAAATTCACATATATGATGCCTGGCTAAACAAGATGGCATTGCATGATTCACATATACGATAAAGAAACTAAACAGATGGCATTGACACAAAACATGTCTAAACTAAGCAGATGACATCTTTAATGTATACAGTAAGCAATGCAAGGCACCATATGCATGATATTACTAACATCACCATGCCAAGTTAGAGTGAAGACCTCATGGGGTAAATAGGAGTGGTCTTCTCCTTCTGAATCCCCCTCAGAACAGTTATCTTCCTCTTGATTACGATCCGAAATGGGTGGAGGGGGGGCTGCCTTTGCGCCCACCATGGAACGACGTCTGCATGAAATTTTATTGCCACGCAAGGCTCGTCTCTTTTGCTCTACATGAGCAGTTCCATTGTGTACAATAACTCGCATGCATAGGAATAAAACATGGTGAGATTGTGTAAGGAGTGCATGCACAAATCCAGAGTGATGGTAGCAAACTGTGGATAGACCCAAAACCAATGATAGCAGGCAGGCAAAAAATATAGATAATGGCTCCTTTAATGTTTGTTTGCACCCAACATGAAACTCATAGTAGACACCGGAGATTAACCAGATAGTAGATAGATAGTACTGATTGCTGCCCCAATATGTACCCCACAAACATTTAAAAACTCAAGTTTCAGCATTAGTTTGGACCTGACTCGGAGTCTAATAGGTGAACACGACGATAATGTAGCATGTCATCATATTAAGTGAAGCATAACGTAAGCAGACACGGAAGAGTGCGACCTCTCTTGCGGACCCGTGTAGTCCTTAAGGACATCTGCTCAGTTGATGATGGTAATGCAGTTGTCGTGGCTGCCGGCAGCGGGGAAGAAGATCTAAGGCGGCGAAAGACAGTCTGGAGAGCGGATCCCTGCTGTGGTGAACCCTTCCGTCGTTGGAGCAGCTGAGCTGGGGTGGAACACAGCGCCGCAGGAGCAGGGCAAACCACACAAGGTTTTCTTTGACACATATCTGTAACAGAAGTAATTGAGTAAGGGCTTGTTTGAATCTGAGGATTCTAACAATGCAGGGATAGGAAATAGACAGGAATAGGATAGGAATGCATGTGCAAAACAGAGAAATTAAAAACACAGGATTTCTGCCAATCTGGGTGTTTGATTCACAACAATTGGAAGATCACAGGATGCAAAAAAAGCATGGTGAGATTAAGTCAAACCACAAGAAAATGTATGGTTATAATGCTATTATGCTACTATCTCTTAGTCTTGTGCTTGATGAATAGGAATATGAAAAGGAGGAGAAGTGGAAATTAGAATTCCTACGGTTTTCTTTCAAGGAGACACTAAAGGAGTAAATCCTACAGTTTTACTTTGCTCCATTCCTTTGCACCAAATTCATGAAAAGTAGTACCACAGGAAACTTTCCAATTCATATGTTTTTCATTCACTTTTCCTTTCAAGCACTGGCGATTCTAGTAGGCAGGCTTGAGCAAGGAATATCCTACACTAAAAAAATGTTTTTGTGCTACTTCTATTACTTTGGACCCAGGCCACTGCCATACTAGCTCAACTCCCAGGCCCATCGACAAATGCACAGCTCAAACGCGCAGAGATAAATAATTATGGCGTTCAAGAGAGTCCATCACGGATAGCTAAGTTGCCTGGTACCTCACTGCTTGTCATATAGTAGGATAAAATAATCGTATTTCCCGTTACTACGAGTGCTCAGTGGACAATATATATAACATGTAGAGTAAAAAAGAGATGCAACAAGTGTACAACCTCTTTGGCAAAGCCATGTCGATCTCAGCGTGATTGGGTTGGCCGGTGAGGATGCTCCGGCGGACTTGGCTGTCGGAGGAGGGGAAGAAGATCTTAGGCGTCTGGAGATGGAGCCCGAGGTACTGCTCCACTGTGATGGAGGGTTCCGTCGTTGGAGCAGCTCCAGTGAGTTGTACGACGCCGAGGCTAAAGCAGGACAAGAGAGACAACGAACAACATTAACCTGAGTGGAATTCTAATAGCATCTCCAATACATGACGTAAAATACATAACCACAAAGTTCTAGATGTAAAATACATCAGTCGCTCATCTCTGAACTTAACTGTCGGAACTGAATTTAACTGTCGAAACTGAACTTAATTGTCGAAACTGAACTTAACTGTCGAAACTGAATTTTGCTGCCGAAACTGAATTTTGCTGTCGAAACTAAACGCACTAGCAAGGTGAGGCTACACGTCGATCGACTGACTTTTTCATCTCTGGTCAGTCGATTTTGCAGCCGTTGGATACGAAATCAAGGGCCTGCGGTTCATCTTCAACCTCCACCCCTCTGAGCCGCCAGCCACCACCGGCCAAACAACAGCCCCCCACCGCCCACGGCCGGCCGTGCGCCGCCCCGCCCGCCCCGAAAACACTCCCCACCGCCGGTCCGCCGCCGCCCCTGCCATCCCTCTAGGCCCCCCGTGCCGAGCTTTTTCTTCAGCGATCCCCACGCCACCACCCCGCCAACACCCCGCCACCGCCGGCGATCACCGCCCCCACCTTGAACCCTAAGATAGATAGTGGGGTACCTCCTCGGCGAGCCCCCCTCCCCGCTGCGGCTGGTTCTTCCTTCACCCCGGCGAGCCCCCCCCTGAAAATCGGCTGACCCAAAATTCGATTTAGTCGACTAAAGTGTAGCTAAATCGGAGCAGCATCGCAAGCAAGAGCAAGAGCGAGAGCAGCAGCGCGAGCAAGAGCAATAGCAAGAGCAGACCAGGCAGGGGACCGAGAGCAAGAGCAGAGCAGCAGCGCGAGCGAGAGCTAAAGCAGCATCAACTCCTACTGATGTGGACGTCGCCACCGAGGGAGCGACACCGTGGAGGAAGTGGTTGGCGATGCCGCCGTGGATGGAGCCGTGCCGTGTCGGGTCGGGACCGAGCGCCGGCAGCACCGTGAGATCGAATCAAGAAGAAAATGCGGCGATTAGTGTACAACCTCTTTGGTGGCGCCGATTAGGCCGCAGCTTCATCCGAGGAAACAATGATCATGATGCTCTTCCGGTGGTGCAGGTGAAGACGGCGGTGTGGGAATGGAGGTGGCGCGAAAGGCGAGGGGAACGTCGGGGCAGCTCCTTGGAGGTGGAGGTGTTGGGGAACGTAGTAATTTCAAAAAAATTCCTACGCACACGCAAGATCATGGTGATGCATAGAAATGAGAGGGGAGAGTGTTGTCCACGTACCCTCGTAGACCGAAAGTGGAAGCGTTAAAACAACGCAGTTGATGTAGTCGTACGTCTTCACGGCCCGACCAATCAATCACCGAAACTACGACACCTCCGAGTTCTAGCACACGTTCAGCTCAATGACATTCCCCGTACCCCGATCCAGCAGAATGTCGGGGAAGAGTTCCGTCAGCACGACGGCGTGGTGACGATCTTGATGTTCTACCATCGCAGGGCTTCGCCTAAGCATCGCTACAATATTATCGAGGAGGACTATGGTGGAGGGGGGCACCGCACACGGCTAAGAGATCAATTGTTGTGTCTTAGAGGTGCCCCCTGCCCCTGTATATAAAGGAGCAAGGGGGAGGGGGCGTCTGGCCTAGGAGGGGGCGCGCCATGGGGAGTCCTACTCCCACCGGGAGTAGGACTCCCTCCTTCCTTGTTGGACTAGGAGAGGGGAAGGAAAGGGAGAGGAGGAGAAGGAAAGAGGGGGCCCGGCCCCCTTGCCCTAAACCAATTTGGTTTGGGCCTTGGGGGGGGCACACTCCCCTTGCTGCCCTCTATTTCCACTAAGGCCCATGTAGGCCCATTAAGCTCCCGGGGGGTTCCGGTAACCTCCCAGTACTCTCGTAAAATGCCGATTTCACCCGGAACGCTTCCGACATCCAAATATAGGCTTCCAATATATCAATCTTCATGTCTCAACCATTTTGAGACTCCTCGTCATGTCCGTAATCACATACGAGACTCCAAACAAACTTCGGTACATCAAAACTCATAAACTCATAATATAACTGTCATCGAAACCTTCAGCATGCGGACCCTACGGGTTCAAGAACTATGTATACATGACGGAGACCCGTTTCCAGTCAATAACCAATAGCGGAAACTGGATGCTCATATTGGCTCCTACATATTCTACGAAGATCTTTATCGGTCAAACCGCATAACAACATACATTGTTCCCTTTGTCATCGGTATGTTACTTACCCGAGATTCGATCGTCGGTATCCTAATACCTAGTTCAATCTCGTAATCGGAAAGTCTCTTTACTGGTTACATAATGCATCATTCTGTAACTAACTCATTAGCTACATTGCTTGCAAGGCTTATAGTGATGTGCATTACCGAGAGGGCCCAGAGATACCTCTCCGACAATCGGAGTGACAAAACCTAATCTCGAAATACGCCAACTCAACATGTACCTTTGGAGACACCTGTAGAGCTCCTTTATAATCACCCAGTTACGTTGTGACGTTTGGTAGCACACAAAGTTTCCTCCGGTAAACGGGAGTTGCATAATCTCATAGTTGTAGGAACTTGTATAAGTCATGAAGAAAGCAATAGCAACATACTAAACGATCAAGTGCTAAGCTAACGGAATGGGTCAAGTCAATCACATCATTCTCCTAATGATGTGATCCCGTTAATCAAATGACAACACATGTCTATGGTTAGGAAACATAACCATCTTTGATTAATGAGCTAGTCAAGTAGAGGCATACTAGTGACATTAAGTTTGTCTATGTATTCACACATGTATCATGTTTCCGGTTAATACAATTCTAGCATGAATAATAAAAATTTATCATGATATGAGGAAATAAATAATAACTTTATTATTGCCTCTAGGGCATATTTCCTTCAGTCTCCCACTTGCACTAGAGTCAATAATCTAGATTACATGGTAATGATTCTAACACCCATGGAGTCTTGGTGCTGATCATGTTTTGCTCGTGGAAGAGGCTTAGTCAACAGGTCTGCAACATTCAGATCCGTATGTATCTTGCAAATCTCTATGTCTCCCACCTGGACTTGATCCCGGATGGAATTGAAGCGTCTCTTGATGTGCTTGGTCCTCTTGTGAAATCTGGATTCCTTTGCCAAGGCAATTGCACCAGTATTGTCACAGAAGATCTTCATTGGTCCCGATGCACTAGGTATGACACCTAGATCGAAAATGAACTCTTTCATCCAAACTCCTTCATTTGCTGCTTCAGAAGCAGCTATGTACTCTGCTTCGCATGTAGATCCCGCCACGACGCTTTGTTTAGAACTGCACCAACTGACAGCTCCACCGTTCAATATAAACACGTATCCGGTTTGCGATTTAGAATCGTCCGGATCAGTGTCAAAGCTTGCATCGACGTAACCATTTACGACTAGCTCTTTGTCAGTCTTCTTCTTGAAGATCCATTTATTCTCGATGGCTTGCCGATCATCGGGCAAGTCAACCAAAGTCCATACTTTGTTCTCATACATGGATCCCATCTCAGATTTCATGGCCTCAAGCCATTTTGCGGAATCTAGGCTCATCATCGCTTCCTCATAGTTCGTAGGTTCGCCATGGACAAGTAACATAACTTCCAAAATAGGATTACCGTACCAGTCTGGTGCGGATCTTACTCTGGTTGACCTACGAGGTTTGGTAGTAACTTGATCTGAAGTTTCATGATCAATATCATTAGCTTCCTCACTGATTGGTGTAATTGTCACAGGAACCGGTTCTTGTGATGAACTACTTTCGAATAAGGGAGCAGGTACAGTTACCTCATCAAGTTCTACTTTCCTCCCACTCACTTCTTTCGAGAGAAACTCCTTTTCTAGAAAGGATCCGAATTTAGCAACAAAAAACTTGCCCTTAGATCTGTGATAGAAGGTGTACCCAATAGTCTCTTTTGGGTATCCTATGAAGACACATTTCTTCGATTTGGGTTTGAGTTTATCTGGTTGAAGTTTCTTCACATAAGCATCACAGCCCCAAACTTTAAGAAACGACAACTTTGGTTTCTTGCCAAACCACAGTTCATAAGGCGTCATCTCAACGAATTTTGATGGTGCCCTATTTAACGTGAATGCGGCCGTCTCTAAAGCATAAACCCAAAACGATAGCGGTAAATCAGTAAGAGACATCATAGATCGCACCATATATAGTAAAGTACGATTACGATGTTCGGACACACCATTTCGTTGTGGTGTTCCGGGTGGCGTGAGTTGCGAAACTATTCCACATTGCTTCAAATGTAAACCAAACTCGTAACTCAAATATTCTCCACTTCACTCTGAAATTTTATTTTCTTGTTATGATGATTTTCCACTTCACTCTGAAATTCTTTGAACTTTTCAAATGTTTCAGACTTGTGTTTCATCAAGTAGATATACCCATATCTGTCAAATCATCTGTGAAGGTGAGAAAATAACGATACCCGCCGCGAGCCTCAATATTCATTGGACCACATACATCAGTATGCATGATTTCCAACAAATCAGTTGCTCGCTCCATAGTTCCGGAGAACGGCGTTTTAGTCATCTTGCCCATGAGGCACGGTTCGCAAGTACCAAGTGATTCATAATCAAGTGATTCCAGAAGTCCATCAGTAAGGAGTTTTTCATGCGCTTTACACCAATATGACCCAAACGGCAGTGCCACAAATAAGTTGCACTATCATTATCAACTCTACATCTTTTGGCTTCAACATTATGAATATGTGTATCACTACTGTCGAGATTTAATAAAAATAGACCACTCTTCAAGGGTGCATGACCATAAAAGATATTACTCATATAAATAGAACAACCATTATTCTCCGATTTAAATGAATAACCGTCTCGCATCAAACAAGATCTAGACATAATGTTCATGCTCAACGCTGGCACCAAATAAGAATTATTCAGGTCTAAAGCTAATCCCGATGGTAGGTGTAGAGGTAGCGTGTCGACCGCGATCACATCGACTTTGGAACCATTTCCCACGCGCATCGTCACCTCGTCCTTAGCCAATCTTCGCTTAATCCGTAGTCCCTGTTTCGAGTTGCAAATATTAGCAACAGAACCAATATCAAATACCCAGGTGCTACTGCGAGCATTAGTAAGGTACACATCAATAACATGTATATCACATATACCTTTGTTCACCTTGCCATCCTTCTTATCCGCCAAATACTTGGGGCAGTTCCACTTCCAGTGTCCAATCTGCTTGCAGTAGAAGCACCCAGTCTCAGGCTTAGGTCCAGATTTGGGTTTCTTCTCTTGAGCAGCAACTTGCTTACTGTTCTTCTTGAAGTTCCCCTTCTTCTTCCCTTTTCCCTTTTTCTTGAAACTGGTGGTCTTATTGACCATCAACACTTGATGCTCCTTCTTGATTTCTACCTCCGCAGCCTTTAGCATTGCGAAGAGCTCGGGAATAGTCTTGTCCATCCCTTGCATATTATAGTTCATCACGAAGCTCTTGTAGCTTGGTGGTAGTGATTGAAGAATTCTGTCAATGACACTATCATCAGGAAGTTTAACTCCGAGTTGAATCAAGTGATTATTATACCCAGACATTTTGAGTATATGTTCACTGACAGAACTATTCTCCTCCATCTTACAGCTATAGAACTTATTGGAGACTTCATATGTGACGCCCCCGATTCAATCGTACACTAATCATGCACGCAAATGTGTACGATCAAGATCAGGGACTCACGGGAAGATATCACAACACAACTCTACAAATAAAATAAGTCATACAAGCATCATAATACAAGCCAGGGGCCTCGAGGGCTCGAATACAAGTGCTCGATCATAGACGAGTCAGCGGAAGCAACAATATCTGAGTACAGACATAAGTTAAACAAGTTTGCCTTAAGAAGGCTAGCACAAACTGGGATACAGGTCGAAAGAGGCGCAGGCCTCCTGCCTGGGATCCTCCTAACTACTCCAGGTCATCGTCAGCGGGCAGCACGTAGTAGTAGGCACCTCCAGTGTAGTAGGGGTCGTCGTCAACGGTGGCGTCTGGCTCCTGGACTCCAGCATCTGGTTGCGACAACTAGGTAGAAGGGAAAGGGGAAAAGAGGGAGAAAAGCAACCGTGAGTACTCATCCAAAGTACTCGCAAGCAAGGAGCTACACTACATATGCATGGGTATATGTGCAAGGAGGCCATATCGGTGGACTGAACTGCAGAATGCCAGAATAAGAAGGGGATAGCTAATCCTGTCGAAGACTACGCTTCTGGTAGCCTCCGTCTTGCAGCATATAGAAGAGAGTAGATTGTAGTCCTCCAAGTAGCATCTCCAAGTAACATCTTCAAGTAGCATCGCATAGCATAATCCTACCCGGCGATCCTCTCCTCGTCGCCCTGTAGAAAAGTGATCACCGGGTTGTCTGTGGAACTTGGAAGGGTGTGTTTTATTAAGTATCCGGTTCTAGTTGTCATAAGGTCAAGGTACAACTCCAAGTCGTCCTGTTACCGAAGATCACGGCTATTCGAATAGATTAACTTCCCTGCAGGGGTGCACCACATAGCCCAACACGCTCGATCCCATTTGGCCGGACACACTTTCCTGGGTCATGCCCGGCCTCGGAAGATCAACACGTCGCAGCCCCACCTAGGCAAAACAGAGAGGCCAGCACGCCGGTCTAAACCTAAGCGCACAGGGGTCTGGGCCCATCGCCCATAGCACACCTGCACGTTGCGTACGCGGCCGAAAGCGGAACTAGCCCCCTTAATACAAGAGCAGGCTTACGTTCCAATCCGGCGCGCGCCGCTCCGTCGCTGACGTCTGAAGTGCTTCGGCTGATACCACGACGTCGGGATACCCATAACTACTCCCACGTAGATGGTTAGTGCGTATAGGCTCGTAGCCGACTCAGATCAAATACCAAGATCTCGTTAAGCGTGTTAAGTATCCGCGAACGCCGAACAGGGCCAGGCCCACCTCTCTCCTAGGCGGTCTCAACCTGCCCTGTCGCTCCGCCACAAAGTAACAGTCGAGGGCCGTCGGGAACCCAGGCCCACCTCTACCGGGATGGAGCCACCTGTCCTTTCAGCCCCCTCGTCAGAAGCACTTGCGGGTACTCAATGAGCTGACCCGACTTTAGTCACCATCTGTATAGTATGTATGTATGTATAGTATATACCCGTGATCACCTCCCAGGTGATCACGGCCCAATAGTATAGCAAGGCAGACTGACAAGAATGTAGGGCCAATGATGATAAACTAGCATCCTATACTAAGCATATAGGATTGCAGGTAAGGTATCAACAGGTGTAGCAACAATGTCAGGCTATGCATCAGAATAGGATCAACGAAAAGCAGTAACATGCTACACTACTCTAATGCAAGCAGTATAGAGGAGAATAGGCGATATCTGGTGATCAAGGGGGGGGGGGCTTGCCTGGTTGCTCTGGCAAGAGAGAGGGGTCGTCAACTCCGTAGTCGAACTGGGCAGCAGCAGAGAGAAGAGGGGGAAGAAATAATGAATACAGAGCAAACAAAGCATCACAAAATATAACAAGGCAATACGCGGTGTTTGGTGTGCCCTAACGCGGTAGTAGGTGATACCGGTGAAGGGGGGAAAACATCCGGGAAAGTATTCCCGGTGTTTCGTGTTTTCGGGCAGAGGAGCCGGAGGGGGAAAGTTGCGGGTTCGATAGGTTAGAGGGGTGTGGCAGACGAACGGACTGCGTATCCGGAATCGTCTCGACGTTCTGAGCAACTTTCATGTTGAAAAGATATGATTTTCTAAAGATTTTATTAATTTCTGAAATTTAATTATTTATTTAATTAATTTCGAAAATGCTTTTATGACATCAGCATGATGTCATGCTGACATCATCAGTCAACAGGGTTGACCGAGTCAACCCTGACATGCGGGTCCCACTAGTCATTGACTGTTTAGTCTAATTAATGTTTAGCTAATCTAATTATTGTTTAATTAAACTAATTAGTTAATTAGGTTAATCTAATTATGATTAATTAACTTAATTAATTCCTTAATTAATTAATTAACTTAATTATTATTTATTTATTTAATATATATATATTTTTAATTCTTTTTTTTTTAACTTTCTGGGGGGTGTGGGCTCCCACTGTCATCGGCCCACAGGGGCATAACGGGCGCGCGGGCTTCCGGGGGCGGGCGTGCGTCCGAGCGGGCACAACGGGCATCGGGCGCCGTGTGCAAGGGGGTGCGGGCGCAACCCCGAGGGCGCGCGGCGCACGCCGGCGCTGGCGGCCAGGCCAAGGGAGGCGGCGGAGGGACGACGGCTAACGCAGGGCGGAGGGGGTCAGAGCTGGGGTGGCCGGCGCGCGACCGGGAGGGAGAGGGGCTGTCGCGGAGAGGCAGGAAGAGGCGGGCGCGTGCTCGCGCACGATGGCGCGTCGCGCGGGCGAGTGCGGTGGCCGGACGCGCGAGGGGCGCACGACGCGCGCCGTCGGGCGTGGCGACCGCTGTGCGGGGCCACGGCTGGTTGCGGACGGCGCCGGTGACAGAGGGAAAGGGGGGGAGAGGAGGGAGCTCACGGGGGGAAAGTAGGGTCAGGGCAGCGGGGTGGCGAGGAGGTCGTCGGGGACGACGTGCGGCGGGGAAGCAGGCCGGCGGGGGAGGGGCTCCGGTGAGGCGGCGTTCTCCGGGCGCGGGGCGGCGAGGTCCACGCGGCGACGGGCGACGGGATCGGGGGGGTTTTCCCCGATCCAGATCCAGCCGAGGGAGGGGAGGAGGCCGGGAGGTGCTGCGCCGGCGAGGTGGTGGCGAGACGAGGACGAGCGGCATCGGGGCGCCGGGGTCGAGCTCCCGATCCAGTACGGGTCGAGGGGGCAGGCGCCGTGCGGGAGGAGATGGAAGGCGGGCTGGCGTGGTGGCTCCGGCGACAGGAGGCCTTCGGCCGGCGGCAGACGAGGCGGGCCGTCGGGGGCGACGCGGTAGGCGCGGCGGGGTTGAGCCCCTCCTCGATCCAGATGGGATCGAGAGGAGAGGGGGAGAGACGTGGGTGAGTGGGGGCGAGTGGGTGGTGTCGGGGCTAGGGTTCGGTGGGGAGTGGGGGTTAAGGGGCCATGGGGTGGGCCGGCCGGTTGGGCCGTGGGGCGGCCTGGTGGCCAGCTGGGACACGAGGCCCAGCGGGGGGGGGGGGGGGTCTGTTGTTTCTTCTCCTTTTTTTTGCTTTGTTTTTTTTAACTTTTTATTATTTTTCTTTTTTCCTTTTTGTTACTATTTATGTTAGTTTTATAAATTATAAAATTAGTTCCTAAAATTGTATTACTACTTATTCTAATGCCACAATAACTTGGGCGCCCAAACAATTTAGTTTAACATTTTATATATTATAAAACGAATTTAATTACTGGTTTTAGCTACTGTTTATTTACTTTAGAGCATTTAGCTATTTTATAAAAGTGTGGTTTCTCCACCATAATTACCTATGCAATATTTGGTTCACTCCGAACATTTTAGTTTTAATATTTGAAAACTTTCATTGTTTGCTTGATTTTGAATTTGAATTTGAATTGATTTCGAACTAACGTGAGAGTAGCAACAGTAATTGAAGTGACGTGGCACCATTAGCAGAGAATTACTATAGCTTAATTATCCGGGCGTCACAATTCTCCTCCACTACAAGAAATCTCGTCCCGAGATTTAAGCAGGAGAGTAGGGGGGGAGGTGCTGGTAGCGAGAAACCTAACGAGTCTTCTCAGTCTTGGTTGTCCTTTCGAAGAGGTTGATCCCTTTCGTTGATGTCTTCATTTCTCTGCTTCAAATCACCATGATCAACTCGTCATCCTTTCTTCGGGATCTCCATCGTACTTACGATAGAATAAGGCGGGGTTATTCTGAGAGAATGAACGTCGGCAAGGTTGACTATCGGGTCGACAACATCGAGGAAGGTGGCGGAAAGTAACTCTCGAATCGAATCTTAAGAAATTATCGAGAGCAAAGTAAGGAGGTAACCTGGAAAGTTTCGAGCGAGCAGGCAATCGTTCGATGCCTGTAATAGGGCGTGAAGGGGTCAAAACAACGGGAATAAGTATGGTGTCCGATATCAGACCTGAAGGTGGCTCGTGAATTACATACGAGGTCACGCGTGAGGAACAACCTTGGGAACAGGGGGTGTAGGAGAGTCAGGTTTCGATCCTGTGGAATTGTGGGTTATGGGCCCACCATGTGGTTGAAAGTAGGAAGGGGGCCGACATTTTGCACGGTCATGATAGTAAGGCGTGTCAAAGGGTAGCCTGTCAGATATGTCGGCAACAACATCGATACCAAGGGCGAGGGACGAAGAGAACCAATTCCTGCTCGTTGAACGAGGCGGACCAATAGGCAAAGTTCTCGTCCATCGGCGGCTACCGGAATGTCATCAACAATAGTATCAGGGTTACACCAGACAAGATGGTACACCGAGGTGTTTACTTGAGCAGGGATATTATTGCTTATATTATATAGATCACAATAAGGTTTAAACAAACCAATGGAAGGAAAATATGATCATCAGATTAAACAGAACAATGGACAGGAAAATATGTTTAAACACATATTTCGAGGGTATATCCTTCCCAAGGACAAGCAGAGCAAGATATCCATGACAGGATATAAAGTAGAAAACCATTTAGGTAAGGGGGGAGGAATCTCATGATATTACTCATACAACGGTGTTAGGATAATTGATAATTAAAATATAGCATCGTGCTTCAAACGTGCCTGTTGAAAATCGGAGTACCATTGACATGCTTCGAGATAGCAGTGACATGGTCTTCAGGTGAAGATCAAACTTTGAAAACATGAAGGATCCATCAGGAATAACTTGTAGAATAAATCTTACAATTTCCTCATGGATGAATGGATAACCTTGCTGAAAAGGAATCTATAATGATAGGTCCTCCAGACGAGGGGGGGGGTGCTAGGCATGACATCATGTTACCGGGTCATCAAAGGATCAACATCATGACTCTTGGAAAGTTGTCCCAACCATCATATCTGACCGAGATTCAGATCCGATTGGTGTCAGGATACATCAGACTTAGGATACCTGAGAAGAAAAGGTGCAACGCAAATTGACGAGATGACATTGTAAGATTCTCGGGGAAATGAACTATGAAGTGATTTCCGTTAACAAGAGTCCATCATTAACCAAAGGAGAGGACAAGGAGGTGTCTGGTGAACCCAACGGCAATTCGCCGAGATTCCCCAAAAGATGGATTTCCACCATTAAGTGAACAAGGAGATAACATTTGCCAAATCAAATGATATAAGGAAGTATGCTCGAGGAAAACATACACAAATAAACATTGGTTGAATGTGCGCCCGAATTATGGGTTGGGTTGCACGACCAATGTCAGAATGGTGATTCAATTAACGAAGGACTTAGAATGAACTATCGCCCATTCACTTCAAAGCAATAGGGTTGCTAGGAGTTTAGAATTCACACGTCATAGCTCCAATGTCGGTATTCCGGTTGAAAACAATACGAGGACCAAGGAATGAACGAAGATGGCAAGAAGTATTATGATATCAAGAATTATTAAGAGGTGGTGAAATCCTCACCACATTCTTGACAAAAAGAGATGGTAATACTTTCGAGGTAAGGAAGGTCAATTGCTGGACAGCAAGGAACTCAAGGTATAACACCAAACATGAACAAGCTTGTGTTGGTGGGAAGGCAATAAAGTGGTCGATGATAATACAATTCATCGAGGCAAGGATGGTATTTCTCATCATGAATCCAATTGATATCCTGGATGAGCTCAGAATGTTGACGATCTCGAAGCCTTTGTCGCGAGAGTTCATGAAGATGTAATCGATCGGCGACGACATCAAGTCAAAGTAATGATGAAGTGAAAGGTTATAGGAACCAAGGGTACGACACAAACTCGAACTCAAGCTTGTTGGTTAAGGTGAAAGGATATGACGAGGAAAATCGACGTAAGGTTAGTTCATCGTCGAAAATTGGTGCTCCGAGAATAAGGACCAGGTAGCACCGTTAGAATCGTCACGACAATGATATAGCCAAACAGGCTAGGAATGGCGTGATCGGGTACAAACTCGTACTTATAGAAGCTTACTGAAGAGTTGTTGAACCGTAGTGCGGTCTCGGTTCATTTATCGGTGTCTTTGAGTGTTTAATAACTCAGAGCCCGTGAAAAATTGGAATCAGTGGGAAGGTAGTACTTGATGAAGAGCTCATAAGAAGTTATGCAGTTCCATGATAATCTCGAGATACCAGGGGTAATGCTCGATGACATATCAAAGTAGAGGTTGGACGGGGGTTATTGCTCTACAGAAGACAAGTGCTAAAACTTGCACGAGAAATGGTATT
Organism: Triticum aestivum; assembly: GCF_018294505.1. Taxonomy (NCBI): domain Eukaryota; kingdom Viridiplantae; phylum Streptophyta; class Magnoliopsida; order Poales; family Poaceae; genus Triticum; species Triticum aestivum. Next base: position 389,684,984 of record NC_057801.1, read on the forward strand.
TAAAAGAGAACATGGTCGGAACCACGATTGCAAAAGGCCAGATCCTAGATATAAGATGAACTTATACCGAAGGAATAATTCATTTAAGAGAAGCTTTAATGATAAGATATACATCGTGTCCATGGGCATGAACACAAAGTTCAAGGTCGACTCCCACTTCTTCAATGTATAACCTTCCATTCACTTCTCGCTTTGATAAAGGCATTAGTGTTGAAAGTTTTACCTGGTGAAATACCAGATGAGTATGACTAGTGAAAACTTCCGAGTTCACACATATAAAGGAAGGCATAGGTTCAACCCGTCAGGGTATCATGGAAACATATACCACAAGCTTCAGTAGTAAATGCCACCAGCTCGAAAGCAGAGCATGGTTGGCCAAGCAGAGGATACAACTTAACAAAGGTATTATGTATCAGGGGAAGAACTCACAAAGTGATCAAGTGTGAAGGTCATTGTCGGATAACAATCCAACAAAGGACCTGATGGTCCACAAAGGATCCAATATGAGTATCGATACTCAACCAGAAGAGGAAGGAATGCAGATGCAACAGGTTATGGAAGCATCTGAATAATTTACAGCTTAAATGCAAAGGAATTATGATTTCCAAAACGAAGGAGCAGAAGCAATGCTCTGATTAGGGGTGGATAAGTTGAATAGCCTTAGGGTACAATCAACAACAATTGGATTGGTCGAGAACCAATTCCCGTTAAAAGAATGGCATCTCAGCCAGAAAGGTAATTTATAAGGATCAATGATGATTGCGGGTATTCGCAAACATATTGAGTCAACAGACTCAAAATGATAATGACAAGGAATGTCAATATGACTACGAGACTTATGGGATTAACCATAATGCAAGCAAGCAAGAATTTCAAGAGCCAAAGGCTCCAGAGGATTTTCGGAAGATCGAATTGTATTTTGAAGACTTTTGTGACACATATGAACAACTGGGGTTGAGCGGATACTCGACAAGTGCGAGGATTTATTTGAAGGGGGATTCAAGTGGCAAGGAACTACTAGGCAGTAGGCACAAAGTATTCTCGGAACAATAGAGAAAACTTCGGGGTATCTTGTAATAACAAGATCAATGGGGGATGATCATATGAATGGCAAGTGTAAGTAGTTATCCATACGGATTTATCGGTGGTCAGGAATAGCAAAAGTGATGGGCACAAAGTCTCGAGAGAACATCAGAGAGTATCTCCGAATTCTTCTGGTTAACAGACGATCATCTGAAGTGAGGGGCTCTCCGGGAGAAAGTACTCGCGAAAACCTAAAGTTAGTTTTGTTTTTAGCAAAATCGTTTAACCCGAATAGAAGAGAGTTCAGAATCCCAGAGTAAAGATCGAGGAGTAAAAGATCCTAATACCACCCGATGGCGACGTGTGCCCGTAAGACACACAGCCATGTTAGTAAAAGTTTTGCAATGTCTAGACTCAACTTCGGCCAAGGAGTTGGAAAGGGGATTCCTACAGGCAGTTGGCTCTGATACCAACTTGTGACGCCCCCGATTCAATCGTACACTAATCATGCACGCAAATGTGTACGATCAAGATCAGGGACTCACGGGAAGATATCACAACACAACTCTACAAATAAAATAAGTCATACAAGCATCATAATACAAGCCAGGGGCCTCGAGGGCTCGAATACAAGTGCTCGATCATAGACGAGTCAGCGGAAGCAACAATATCTGAGTACAGACATAAGTTAAACAAGTTTGCCTTAAGAAGGCTAGCACAAACTGGGATACAGATCGAAAGAGGCGCAGGCCTCCTGCCTGGGATCCTCCTAACTACTCCAGGTCGTCGTCAGCGGGCAGCACGTAGTAGTAGGCACCTCCAGTGTAGTAGGGGTCGTCGTCGACGGTGGCGTCTGGCTCCTGGACTCCAGCATCTGGTTGCGACAACCAGGTAGAAGGGAAAGGGGAAAAGAGGGAGAAAAGCAACCGTGAGTACTCATCCAAAGTACTCGCAAGCAAGGAGCTACACTACATATGCATGGGTATATGTGCAAGGAGGCCATATCGGTGGACTGAACTGCAGAATGCCAGAATAAGAAGGGGATAGCTAATCCTGTCGAAGACTACGCTTCTGGTAGCCTCCGTCTTGCAGCATATAGAAGAGAGTAGATTGTAGTCCTCCAAGTAGCATCTCCAAGTAACATCTTCAAGTAGCATCGCATAGCATAATCCTACCCGGCGATCCTCTCCTCGTCGCCCTGTAGAAAAGTGATCACCGGGTTGTCTGTGGAACTTGGAAGGGTGTGTTTTATTAAGTATCCGGTTCTAGTTGTCATAAGGTCAAGGTACAACTCCAAGTCGTCCTGTTACCGAAGATCACGGCTATTCGAATAGATTAACTTCCCTGCAGGGGTGCACCACATAGCCCAACACGCTCGATCCCATTTGGCCGGACACACTTTCCTGGGTCATGCCCGGCCTCGGAAGATCAACACGTCGCAGCCCCACCTAGGCAAAACAGAGAGGCCAGCACGCCGGTCTAAACCTAAGCGCACAGGGGTCTGGGCCCATCGCCCATAGCACACCTGCACGTTGCGTACGCGGCCGAAAGCGGAACTAGCCCCCTTAATACAAGAGCAGGCTTACGTTCCAATCCGGCGCGCGCCGCTCCGTCGCTGACGTCTGAAGTGCTTCGGCTGATACCACGACGTCGGGATACCCATAACTACTCCCACGTAGATGGTTAGTGCGTATAGGCTCGTAGCCGACTCAGATCAAATACCAAGATCTCGTTAAGCGTGTTAAGTATCCGCGAACGCCGAACAGGGCCAGGCCCACCTCTCTCCTAGGCGGTCTCAACCTGCCCTGTCGCTCCGCCACAAAGTAACAGTCGAGGGCCGTCGGGAACCCAGGCCCACCTCTACCGGGATGGAGCCACCTGTCCTTTCAGCCCCCTCGTCAGAAGCACTTGCGGGTACTCAATGAGCTGACCCGACTTTAGTCACCATCTGTATAGTATGTATGTATGTATAGTATATACCCGTGATCACCTCCCAGGTGATCACGGCCCAATAGTATAGCAAGGCAGACTGACAAGAATGTAGGGCCAATGATGATAAACTAGCATCCTATACTAAGCATATAGGATTGCAGGTAAGGTATCAACAGGTGTAGCAACAATGTCAGGCTATGCATCAGAATAGGATCAACGAAAAGCAGTAACATGCTACACTACTCTAATGCAAGCAGTATAGAGGAGAATAGGCGATATCTGGTGATCAAGGGGGGGGCTTGCCTGGTTGCTCTGGCAAGAGAGAGGGGTCGTCAACTCCGTAGTCGAACTGGGCAGCAGCAGCGTCGGTCTCGTAGTCTACCGGAGAGAAGAGGGGGAAGAAATAATGAATACAGAGCAAACAAAGCATCACAAAATATAACAAGGCAATACGCGGTGTTCGGTGTGCCCTAACGCGGTAGTAGGTGATACCGGTGAAGGGGGGAAAACATCCGGGAAAGTATTCCCGGTGTTTCGTGTTTTCGGGCAGAGGAGCCGGAGGGGGAAAGTTGCGGGTTCGATAGGTTAGAGGGGTGTGGCAGACGAACGGACTGCGTATCCGGAATCGTCTCGACGTTCTGAGCAACTTTCATGTTGAAAACATTTTAATCCGAGTTACGGATTAAAAGATATGATTTTCTAAAGATTTTATTAATTTCTGAAATTTAATTATTTATTTAATTAATTTCGAAAATGCTTTTATGACATCAGCATGATGTCATGCTGACATCATCAGTCAACAGGGTTGACCGAGTCAACCCTGACATGCGGGTCCCACTAGTCATTGACTGTTTAGTCAAATTAATGTTTAGCTAATCTAATTACTGTTTAATTAAACTAATTAGTTAATTAGGTTAATCTAATTATGATTAATTAACTTCATTAATTCCTTAATTAATTAATTAACTTAATTATTATTTATTTATTTAATATATATTTTTTTAATTCTTTTTTTTTAAACTTTCTCGGGGGTGTGGGCTCCCACTGTCATCGGCCCACAGGGGCATAACGGGCGCGCGGGCTTCCGGGGGTGGGCGTGCGTCCGAGCGGGCACAACGGGCGTCGGGCGCCGTGTGCAAGGGGGTGCGGGCGCAACCCCGAGGGCGCGCGGCGCACGCCGGCGCTGGCGGCCAGGCCAAGGGAGGCGGCGGAGGGACGACGGCTAACGCAGGGCGGAGGGGGTCGGAGCTGGGGTGGCCGGCGCGCGACCGGGAGGGAGAGGGGCCGTCGTGGAGAGGCAGGAAGAGGCGGGCGCGTGCTCGCGCACGATGGCGCGTCGCGCGGGCGAGTGCGGTGGCCGGACGCGCGAGGGGCGCACGACGCGCGCCGTCGGGCGTGGCGACCGCTGTGCGGGGCCACGGCTGGTTGCGGACGGCGCCGGTGACAGAGGGAAAGGGGGGGAGAGGAGGGAGCTCACGGGGGGAAAGTAGGGTCAGGGCAGCGGGGGTGGCGAGGAGGTCGTCGGGGACGACGTGCGGCGGGGAAGCAGGCCGGCGGGGGAGGGGCTCCGGTGAGGCGGCGTTCTCCGGGCGCGGGGCGGCGAGGTCCACGCGGCGACGGGCGACGGGATCGGGGGGGTTTTCCCCGATCCAGATCCAGCCGAGGGAGGGGAGGAGGCCGGGAGGTGCTGCGCCGGCGAGGTGGTGGCGAGACGAGGACGAGCGGCATCGGGGCGCCGGGGTCGAGCTCCCGATCCAGTACGGGTCGAGGGGGCAGGCGCTGTGCGGGAGGAGATGGAAGGCGGGCTGGCGTGGTGGCTCCGGCGACAGGAGGCCTTCGGCCGGCGGCAGACGAGGCGGGCCGTCGGGGGCGACGCGGTAGGCGCGGCGGGGTTGAGCCCCTCCTCGATCCAGATGGGATCGAGAGGAGAGGGGGAGAGACGTGGGTGAGTGGGGGCGAGTGGGTGGTGTCGGGGCTAGGGTTCGGTGGGGAGTGGGGGTTAAGGGGCCATGGGGTGGGCCGGCCGGTTGGGCCGTGGGGCGGCCTGGTGGCCAGCTGGGCCACGAGGCCCGGCGGGGGGGGGGGGGGGGGGTTCTGTTGTTTCTTCTCCTTTTTTTTGCTTTGTTTTTTTTAACTTTTTATTATTTTCCTTTTTTCCATTTTGTTACTATTTATGTTAGTTTTATAAATTATAAAATTAGTTCCTAAAATTGTATTACTACTTATTCTAATGCCACAATAACTTGGGCGCCCAAACAATTTAGTTTAACATTTTATATATTATAAAACGAATTTAATTACTGGTTTTAGCTACTGTTTATTTACTTTAGAGCATTTAGCTATTTTATAAAAGTGTGGTTTCTCCACCATAATTACCTATGCAATATTTGGTTCACTCCGAACATTTTAGTTTTAATATTTGAAAACTTTCATTGTTTGCTTGATTTTGAATTTGAATTTGAATTGATTTCGAACTAACGTGAGAGTAGCAACAGTAATTGAAGTGACGTGGCACCATTAGCAGAGAATTACTATAGCTTAATTATCCGGGCGTCACATCATATCTCTCAATCCGGGCATTTGCTTGAAATATTAACTTCAACTCCTGGAACATCTCATATGCTCCATGACGTTCAAAATGTCGTTGAAGTCCCGGTTCTAAGCCGTAAAGCATGGCACACTGAACTATCGAGTAGTCATCAGCTTTGCTCTGCCAGACATTCTTAACATCGTCAGTTGCATCTGCAGCAGGCCTGGCACCAGCGGTGCTTCCAGGACGTAATTCTTCTGTGCAGCAATGAGGATAATCCTCAAGTTACGGACCCAGTCCGTGTAATTGCTACCATCATCTTTCAACTTAGCTTTATCAAGGAACGCACTAAAATTCAACGGAACAACAGCACGAGCCATCTATCTACAACAAACATAGACAAGCAAAATACTATCAGGTACTAAGTTCATGATAAATTTAAGTTCAATTAATCATATTACTAAAGAACTCCCACTTAGACAGACATATCTCTAGTCATCTAAGTGATCACGTGATCCAAATCAACTAAACCATGTCCGATCATCACGTGAGATGGAGTAGTTTTCAATGGTGAACATCACTATGTTGATCATATCTACTATATGATTCACATTCGACCTTTTGGTCTCCGTGTTCCGAGGCCATATCTGTATATGCTAGGCTCGTCAAGTTTAACCTAATTATTCCGCGTGTGCAACTGTTTTGCATCCGTTGTATTTGAACGTAAAGCCTATCACACCCGATCATCACGTGGTGTCTCAGCACGAAGAACTTTCGCAACAGTGCATACTCAGGGAGAACACTTCTTAATAGTTAGTGAAAGATCATCTTAAAATGCTACCGTCAATCAAAGCAAGATAAGATGCATAAAGGATAAACATCACATGCAATCAATATAAGTGATATGATATGGCCATCATCATCTTGTGCTTGTGATCTCCATCTCCGAAGCACCGTCGTGATCACCATCGTCACCGGCGCGACACCTTGATCTCCATCATAGCATCATTGTCGTTTACGCCATCTATTGCTTCTACGACTATCGCTACCGCTTAGTGATAAAGTAAAGCAATTACCTGGCGTTTGCATTTCATACAATAAAGCGACAACCATATGGCTCCTGCCAGTTGCTGATAACTTCAGTTACAAAACATGATCATCTCATACAATAAAATATAGCATCACGTCTTGACCATATCACATCACAACATGCCTGCAAAAACAAGTTACACGTCCTCTACTTTGTTGTTGCAAATTTTACGTGGCTGCTATGGGCTGAGCAAGAACCGTTCTTACCTACGCATCAAAACCACAACGATAGTTCGTCAAGTTAGTTCTGTTTTAACCTTCGCAAGGACCGGGCGTAGCCACACTCCGTTCAACTAAAGTTGGAGAAACAGACACCCGCCAGCCACCTGTGTGCAAAGCACGTCGGTAGAACCAGTCTCGCGCAAGCGTACGCGTAATGTTGGTCTGGGCCGCTTCATCCAACAATACCACCGAACCAAAGTATGACATGCTGGTAAGCAGTATGACTTGTATCGCCCACAACTCACTTGTGTTCTACTCATGCATATAACATCTACGCATAAAACCATGCTCGGATGCCACTGTTGGGGAACGTAGTAACTTGAAAAAAAATCCTACGTACACGCAAGATCATGGTGATGCATAGCAACGAGAGGGGAGAGTGTTGTCCACGTACCCTCGTGGACCGAAAGCGGAAGCGTTAGAACAACGCGGTTGATGTAGTCGTACATCTTCACGGCCCGCCCGATCAAGCACCGAAACTATGGCACCTCCGAGTTCTAGCACACGTTCAGCTCGATGACGTTCCCTGTACTCTGATCCAACAGAATGTCGGGGAAGACTTTCGTCAGCACGACGGCGTGGTGACGATCTTGATGTTCTACCGTCGTAGGGCTTCGCCTAAGCACCGCTACAATATTATCGAGGAGGACTATGGTGGAGGGGGGCACCGCACACGGCTAAGAGATCAAGAGATCAATTGTTGTGTCTTAGAGGTGCCCCCTACCCTCGTATATAAAGGAGCAAGGGGGAGGGGGCGGCCGGCCTAGGAGGGGGCGCGCCATGGGGAGTCCTACTCCCACCGGGAGTAGGACTCCCTCCTTCCTTGTTGGACTAGGAGAGGGGAAGGAAAGGGAGAGGAGGAGAAGAAAAGAGGGGGGCCGGCCCCCTTGCCCTAAACCAATTCGGTTTGGGCCTTAGGGGGCACGCACCACACTCCCCTTGCTGCCCTCTATTTCCACTAAGGCCCATGTAGGCCCATTAAGCTCCCGGGGGGTTCCGGTAACCTCCCGGTACTACGGTGAAATCCCGATTTCACCCGGAACACTTGAGACATCCAAATATAGGCTTCCAATATATCAATGTTCATGTCTCGACCATTTAGAGACTCCTCGTCATGTACGTAATCACATCCGGGACTCCGAACAAACTTCGGTACATCAAAACTCATAAACTCATAATATAACTGTCATCGAAACCTTAAGCGTGCGAACCCTACGAGTTCGAGAACTATGTAGACATGACCGAGAACCATTTCCGGTCAATAACCAATAGCGGAACCTGGATGCTCATATTGGCTCCTACATATTCTATGAAGATCTTTATCGGTCAAACCGCTTAACAACATACATTGTTCCCTTTGTCATCGGTATGTTACTTGCCCGAGATTCGATCGTCGATATCCTAATACCTAGTTCAATCTCGTTACCAGCAAGTCTCTTTACTTGTTACGTAATGCATCATTCCGTAACTAACTCATTAGCTACATTTCTTGCAAGGCTTATAGTGATGTGCATTACCGAGAGGGCCCAGAGATACCTCTCCGACAATCGGAGTGACAAAACCTAATCTCGAAATACGCCAACTCAACATGTACCTTTGGAGACACTTGTAGAGCTCCTTTATAATCACCCAGTTACGTTGTGACGTTTGGTAGCACACAAAGTGTTCCTCCGGCAAACGGGAGTTGCATAATCTCATAGTTGTAGGAACTTGTATAAGTCATGAAGAAAGCAATAGCAGCATACTAAACGATCAAGTGCTATGCTAACGGAATGGGTCAAGTCAATCACATCATTCTCCTAATGATGTGATCCCGTTAATCAAATGACAACACATGTCTATGGTTAGGAAACATAACCATCTTTGATTAATGAGCTAGTCAAGTAGAGGCATACTAGTGACATTAAGTTTGTCTATGTATTAACACATGTATCATGTTTCCGGTTAATACAATTCTAGCATGAATAATAAACATTTATCATGATATGAGGAAATAAATAATAACTTTATTATTGCCTCTAGGGCATATTTCCTTCAGGAGGACGAGGTGGCTAAACCGGCGGGACGACGAGATCGACGACGGATCCTCATCCGGTACGGTGGATGAGGGACATCGAGGTGTTGCTGTGGACGACGTCGTCGGGGAAGAGGCTCCGGCTGGGTGGCGGATGGAGCAGGGTGTGGGGTTTCGTCGCGGGTTTTCGCGGCCTCGGTGTACAAATGGGTGGGAGGATGGGATGGCAGTGGGGAACCATGGCTTAGGGACGCGCTTGTCCGAAATGTGGGGTAAATTACAAAAGTACCCCCACCGATTTGTGGCGGTTCTTTCGGTTCAGTGGTACCACGGGCATTTCACGTGTCGGGATTTCACAGGATTTGGGAGTTTTCGCGCGCGTTGTAATTTCGGAATAGCAAGGCGCGCGTTGAGATGGAGGGAGTTGTCGGAGCACAACGAGACAAAGATATATCTTAAATATTTCAGGCTAACAAGGCGCGGGTTGAAGAGGCGGGAGTTTTGCAGCATGATAGACAGAGACGCTAGCTTGAATTTTCGGCATAACAAGGCACGGCTTGAAATTTCGGAAGAACAAGCTTAACGTGTACCAAAAAAAAGATAATTTTCACCTCAACACGCACAACACACACACAAACATCATTTAGACTAGAGTAAGGTACATGTGCATTGCACGCATGAGATTTGGCAACCAAATTATGAATAAATACCACATTATAGCATGTAAGCGTTGAGTCATATATGCATGATGTAGATGTTCGTTTAATTCTTATAGTTCATTTCATTCAAAATCATCTAGTTTTTATAAGAAAGCTAATCTATTTTAAGATTCATGAATTGTGCGTTGTAAGACATAAATTAAAAACAAATAATGGAAAATCATGTACAAAAACATTTGGGCAATTCTGATACGGAAGATTCTAGAACAAATAAGAAGTGCTTGTGTTTTGATGTTTGTGCATTATGCTTAAGTTCAACCATGGAGTCTTCTAGATTATACATGTGGCGAAATGTGGTGGAATCTAGATGATATCCAACGGCCAGTAGTGCTCAGTTTTGCCATATTTGGACCATCGGATTCGCCTCATCCAACGACCATCTTTCAAAGTTGAAGTCACCCGCACACAATATAAAAAAAATATAAAATATAATATATATATATATATATATATATATATATAGGGGTATAGATATAGATATGTGATGCGAAAGCCGCTCATCATCTCCAATTAGAATAGTGTGTCCATGCACGGATGCGACGTGGCCAAATGATGTCTGCCATTGATATCTCAAATTCAAATCAGTCTGACCTTGTTCAATGTGTATACATTACAACATGCTCATTTCCAAACCACACCGCGCAGATCTCCGTTATATTCATGCATGCATGGGTTTCAAACATCAGGACCTCTTATTCAAATATTTGAATTTAACTTTACATTGATTATGACCTCACCTAGACTTTTACACCCACACAGTTGTCTTCTCTTTATAATTGTACCACTAACTTTCTCTTGTGCATGCATGCACACACACTACCAGTCGGCATTATCCATCGCACCCATGCAATCTTTTTCTTTAGGTCGGTCTCCCATGAAGGCACACTCCCACACACATCCCCTCTCCATCATATCGGGCATTCTTTATCTCTCACGCGTGCATGCGCAACGATCGATGTTCCTCTATGTATGTGTGTATATAGCTAGGTCTTTCATAGTTTTCCACACAAAACGATCAATCGATATATCCAGTGAGGTCTCACCTCTTTCCCACGTCCACATCGATCAATCTATACCTCTCTATATGGGATTAACATATATAGCTAATACACCCACATTAATTATATATCCAACGCCCCCCTCTCATCATCCATGCCTTCCGCTTCATCTCTCTGACACGTGCACAATGGCGAAGACAGGGGGCCGTAAGGCCCTCCCCCTAACATCACTATATATCGAGGCTAATATGAATGTGATCATTAGACAATTGCTGCTAAAAATGGTTTAAGTTCATGAGTTGACCTTCCTTGTAAAGGATTAGCAATGCTTGGCCACCTAGCTCATTTATTTTTCATGGCTCCGCCACTGCGCGCAACAGTGCACCATTCCTTTGCTCCATTCCTTTGCACCAAATTCATGAAAAGTAGTACCATAGGAAACTTTCCAATTCCTATGTTTTTCATTCGCTTTTCCTTTCAAGCACTGGCAATTCCAGTAGGCAGGCTTGAGCAAGGAAAATCGTACACTAAAAAAATGTTTTTGTGCTACTTCTATTACTTTGGAACCAGGCCACTGCCATACTAGCTCAACTCCCAGGCCCATCGACAAATGCACAGCTCAAACGCGCAAAGATAAATAATTATGGTGTTCAAGAGAGTCCATCACGGATAGCTAAGTTGCCTGTTACCTCACTGCTTGTCATATAGTAGGATAAAATAATCGTATTTCCCGTTACTACGAGTGCTTAGTGGACAATATATATAACATGTACAGTAAAAAAGAGATGCAACAAGTGTACAACCTCTTTGGCGAAGCCATGTCGATCTCAGCGTGATTGGGTTGGCCGGTGAGGATGCTCCGATGGACTTGGCTGTCGGAGGAGGGGAAGAAGATCTTAGGCGTCTGGAGATGGAGCCCGAGGTACTGCTCCGCTGTGATGGAGGGTTTCGTCGTTGGAGCAGCTCCAGTGAGTTGTACGACGCCGAGGTTGAAGCAGGACAAGAGAGACAACGAACAACGTTAACCTGAGTGGAATTCTAATAGCATCTCCAATACATGACGTAAAATACATAACCACAAAGTTCTAGATGTAAAATACATCAACTGCTCATCTCTGAACTTAACTGTCGAAACTGAATTTAACTGTCGAAACTGAACTTAACTGTCGAAACTGAACTTATCTGTCGAAACTGAATTTTGCTGCCAAAACTGAATTTTTCTATCGAAACTAAACGCACTAGCAACGTGAGGCTACACGTCGATCGACTGACTTTTTCATGTCTGGTTAGTCGATTTTGCAGCCGTTGGATACGAAATCAAGGGCCTGTGATTCATCTTCAACCTCCACCCCTGTGAGCCGCCAGCCACCACCGGCCAAACAACAGCACCCCGCCGCCCGCGGCCGGCGGTGCGCCGCCCCGCCCGCCCCGAAAACACTCCCCACTGCCGGTCCGCCGCCGCCCCTGCCATCCCTCTAGGCGCCCCCGTGCCGAGTTTTTTCTTCGGCGATCCCCACGCCACCACCCCGCCAACGCCCCGCCACCGCCGGCGACCACCGCCCCCACCCTGAACCCTAAGATAGATAGTGGGGTACCTCTCCGGTGAGCCCCCCTCCCCGCTGCGGCTGGTTCTTCCTTCACCCCGACGAGCCCCCCTGAAAATCGGCTGACCTAAATTCGATTTAGTCGACTGAAGTGTAGCTCAATCGAAGTAGCATCGCAAGCAAGAGCAAGAGCGAGAGCAGCAGCACGAGCAAGAGCAATAGCAAGAGCAGACCAGGCAGGGGACCGAGAGCAAGAGCAGAGCAGCGGCACGAGCGAAAGCTAAAGCAACAGAAACTCCTACTGATGTGGACGTCGCCACCGAGGGAGCGGCGCCGTGGAGGAAGTGGCTGGCTATGCCGCTGTGGATGGAGCCGCGCCGTGTCGGCTCGGGACCGAGCGCCGGCAGCACCGTGAGATCGAATCAAGAAGAAAATGTGGTGATTAGTGTACAACCTCTTTGGTGGCGCCGATTAGGCCGCAGCTTCATCCGAGGAAATGGTGATGATGATGCTCTTCCGGTGGTGTAGTTGAAGATAGCGGTGTGGGAATGGAGGTGGCGCGAAAGGCGAGGGGAACGTCGGGGCAGCTCCTTGGAGGTGGAGGTGTTGGGGAACATAGTAATTTCAAAAAAATTCCTACGCACACGCAAGATCATGGTGATGCATAGAAATGAGAGGGGAGAGTGTTGTCCACGTACCCTCGTAGACCAAAAGTGTAAGCGTTAGAACAACGCGGTTGATGCAGTCGTACGTCTTCACGGCCCGACCGATCAAGCACCGAAACTACGACACCTCCGAGTTCTAGCACACGTTCAGCTCGATGACGTTCCCCGTACCCCGATCCAGCAGAATGTCAGGGAAGAGTTCCGTCAGCAAGACGGCGTGGTGACGATCTTGATGTTCTACCGTCGCAGGGCTTCGCCTAAGCACCGCTACAATATTATCGAGGAGGACTATGGTGGAGGGGGGAACCACACACGGCTAAGAGATCAATTGTTGTGTCTTAGAGGTGCCCCTTCCCCCGTATATAAAGGAGCAAGGGGGAGGGGGCGTCCGGCCTAGGAGGGGGCGCGCCATGGGGAGTCCTACTCCCACCGGGAGTAGGACTCCCTCCTTCCTTGTTGGACTAGGAGAGGGGAATGAAAGGGAGAGGAGGAGAAGGAAAGAGGGGGCCCGCCCCCCTTGCCCTAAACCAATTCGGTTTGGGCCTTGGGGGGGGGCCCACACTCCCCTTGCTGCCCTCTATTTCCACTAAGGCCAATGTAGGCCCATTAAGCTCCCGGGGAGTTCCGGTAACCTCCCGGTACTCTAGTAAAATCCCGATTTCACTTGGAATGCTTCCGACATCCAAATATATCAATCTTCATGCCTCGACCATTTCGAGACTCCTCATCATGTCCGTAATCACATCCGGGACTCCGAACAAACTTCGGTACATTAAAACTCATAAACTCATAATACAACTATCATCGAAACATTAAGCATGCGGACCCTACGGGTTCGAGAACTATGTAGACATGACGGAGACCCATTTCCTGTCAATTACCAATAGCGGAACCTGGATGCTCATATTGGCTCCTACATATTCTACGAAGATCTTTATCGGTCAAACCGCATAACAACATACATTGTTCCCTTTGTCATCGGTATGTTACTTACCCGAGATTTGATCGTCGGTATCCTAATACCTAGTTCAATCTCGTTACCGGCAAGTCTCTTTACTTGTTACGTAATGCATCATTCTGTAACTAACTCATTAGCTACATTGCTTGCAAGGCTTATAGTGATGTGCATTACCGAGAGGGGCCAGAGATACGTCTTCGACAATCGGAGTGACAAAACCTAATCTCGAAATACGCCAACTCAACATGTACCTTTGGAGACACCTGTAGAGCTCCTTTATAATCACCCAGTTACGTTGTGACGTTTGGTAGCACACAAAGTGTTCCTCCGGTAAACGGGAGTTGCATAATCTCATAGTTGTAGGAACTTGTATAAGTCATGAAGAAAGCAATAGCAATATACTAAACGATCAAGTGCTAAGCTAACGGAATGGGTCAAGTCAATCACATCATTCTCCTAATGATGTGATCCCGTTAATCAAATGACAACACATGTCTATGGTTAGGAAACATAACCATCTTTGATTAATGAGCTAGTCAAGTAGAGGCATACTAGTGACATTAAGTTTGTCTATGTATTAACACATGTATCATGTTTCCGGTTAATACAATTCTAGCATGAATAATAAACATTTATCATGATATGAGGAAATAAATAATAACTTTATTATTGCCTCTAGGGCATATTTCCTTCAGTCTCCCACTTGCACTAGAGTCAATAATCTAGATTACATGGTAATGATTCTAACACCCATGGAGTCTTGGTGCTGATCATGTTTTGCTCGTGGAAGAGGCTTAGTCAACGGGTCTGCAACATTCAGATCCGTATGTATCTTGCAAATCTCTATGTCTCCCACCTGGACTTGATCCTGGATGGAATTGAAGCGTCTCTTGATGTGCTTGGTCGTCTTGTGAAATCTGGATTCCTTTGCCAAGGTAATTGCACCAGTATTGTCACAGAAGATCTTCATTGGTCCCGATGCACTAGGTATGACACGTAGATCGGAAATGAACTCTTTCATCCAGACTCCTTCATTTGCTGCTTCCGAAGCAGCTATGTACTCCGCTTCACATGTAGATCCCGCCACGACGCTTTGTTTAGAGCTGCACCAACTGACAGCTCCACCGTTCAATATAAACACGTATCCGGTTTGCGATTTAGAATCGTCCAGATCAGTGTCAAAGCTTGCATCAACGTAACCATTTATGACTAGCTCTTTGTCACCTCCATAAACGAGAAACATATCCTTAGTCCTTTTCAGGTATTTCAGGATGTTCTTGACTGCTGTCCAGTGATCCACTCCTTGATTACTTTGGTACCTCCCTGCCAAACTTATTTCTAAGGATACGTCAGGTCTGGTACACAGCATTGCATACATGATAGAGCCTATGGCTGAAGCATAAGGAACATCTTTCATTTTCTCTCTATCTTCTGCTGTGGTCGGGCATTGAGTCTGACTCAACTTCACACCTTGTAATATAGGCAAGAACCCTTTCTTTGCCTGATCCATTTTGAACCTTTTCAAAACTTTATCAAGGTATATGCTTTGTGAAAGTCCAATTAAGCGTCTTGATCTATCTCTATAGATCTTGATGCCCAATATGTAAGCAGCTTCACCGAGGTCTTTCATCGAAAAACTTTTATTCAAGTATACCTTTATGCTATCCAGAAATTCTATATCATTTCCAATCAACAATATGTCATCTACATATAATATCAGAAATGCTACAGAGCTCCCACTCACTTTCTTGTAAATACAAGCTTCTCCAAAAGTCTGTATAAAACCATATGCTTTGATCATACTATCAAAGCGTTTATTCCAACTCTGAGAGGCTTGACCCAGTCCATAAATGGATCACTGGAGCTTGCACACTTTGTTAGCACCTTTTGGATCGACAAAACCTTCCGACTGCATCATATACAACTCTTCTTCCAAAAATCCATTCAGGAATGCAGTTTTGACATCCATTTGCCAAATTTCATAATCATAAAATGCGGCAATTGCTAACATGATTGGGACAGACTTAAGCATCGCTACGGGTGAGAAAGTCTCATCGTAGCCAACCCCTTGAACTTGTCGAAAAGCTTTTGCAACAAGTCGAGCTTTGTAGACAGTTACATTACCATCAGCGTCAGTCTTCTTCTTGAAGATCCATTTATTCTCGATGGCTTTCCGATCATCGGGCAAGTCAACCAAAGTCCATACTTTGTTCTCATACATGGATCCCATCTCAGATTTCATGGCCTCAATCCATTTTGTGGAATCTGGGCTCATCATCGCTTCCTCATAGTTCGTAGGTTCGCCATGGACAAGTAACATAACTTCCAAAATAGGATTACCGTACCAGTCTGGTGCGGATCTTACTCTGGTTGACCTACGAGGTTTGGTAGTAACTTGATCTGAAGTTTCATGATCAATATCATTAGCTTCCTCACTGATTGGTGTAATTGTCACAGGAACCGGTTCTTGTGATGAACTACTTTCGAATAAGGGAGCAGGTACAGTTACCTCATCAAGTTCTACTTTCCTCCCACTCACTTCTTTCGAGAGAAACTCCTTTTCTAGAAAGGATCCGAATTTAGCAACAAAAACTTGCCCTTAGATCTGTGATAGAAGGTGTACCCAATAGTCTCTTTTGGGTATCCTATGAAGACACATTTCTTCGATTTGGGTTTGAGTTTATCTGGTTGAAGTTTCTTCACATAAGCATCACAGCCCCAAACTTTAAGAAACGACAACTTTGGTTTCTTGCCAAACCACAGTTCATAAGGCGTCATCTCAACGAATTTTGATGGTGCCCTATTTAACGTGAATGCGGCCGTCTCTAAAGCATAAACCCAAAACGATAGCGGTAAATCAGTAAGAGACATCATAGATCGCACCATATATAGTAAAGTACGATTACGATGTTCAGACACACCATTTCGTTGTGGTGTTCCGGGTGGCGTGAGTTGCGAAACTATTCCACATTGCTTCAAATGTAAACCAAACTCGTAACTCAAATATTCTCCACTTCACTCTGAAATTTTATTTTCTTGTTATGATGATTTTCCACTTCACTCTGAAATTCTTTGAACTTTTCAAATGTTTCAGACTTGTGTTTCATCAAGTAGATATACCCATATCTGTCAAATCATCTGTGAAGGTGAGAAAATAACGATACCCGCCGCGAGCCTCAATATTCATTGGACCACATACATCAGTATGCATGATTTCCAACAAATCAGTTGCTCGCTCCATAGTTCCGGAGAACGGCGTTTTAGTCATCTTGCCCATGAGGCACGGTTCGCAAGTACCAAGTGATTCATAATCAAGTGATTCCAGAAGTCCATCAGTAAGGAGTTTTTCATGCGCTTTACACCAATATGACCCAAACGGCAGTGCCACAAATAAGTTGCACTATCATTATCAACTCTACATCTTTTGGCTTCAACATTATGAATATGTGTATCACTACTGTCGAGATTTAATAAAAATAGACCACTCTTCAAGGGTGCATGACCATAAAAGATATTACTCATATAAATAGAACAACCATTATTGTCCGATTTAAATGAATAACAGTCTCGCATCAAACAAGATCTAGACATAATGTTCATCGTCAACGCTGGCACCAAATAAGAATTATTCAGGTCTAAAGCTAATCCCGATGGTAGGTGTAGAGGTAGCGTGTCGACCGCGATCACATCGACTTTGGAACCATTTCCCACGCGCATCGTCACCTCGTCCTTAGCCAATCTTCGCTTAATCCGTAGTCCCTGTTTCGAGTTGCAAATATTAGCAACAGAACCAATATCAAATACCCAGGTGCTACTGCGAGCATTAGTAAGGTACACATCAATAACATGTATATCACATATACCTTTGTTCACCTTGCCATCCTTCTTATCCGCCAAATACTTGGGGCAGTTCCACTTCCAGTGTCCAATCTGCTTGCAGTAGAAGCACCCAGTCTCAGGCTTAGGTCCAGATTTGGGTTTCTTCTCTTGAGCAGCAACTTGCTTACTGTTCTTCTTGAAGTTCCCCTTCTTCTTCCCTTTTCCCTTTTTCTTGAAACTGGTGGTCTTATTGACCATCAACACTTGATGCTCCTTCTTGATTTCTACCTCCGCAGCCTTTAGCATTGCGAAGAGCTCGGGAATAGTCTTGTCCATCCCTTGCATATTATAGTTCATCACGAAGCTCTTGTAGCTTGGTGGTAGTGATTGAAGAATTCTGTCAATGACACTATCATCAAGAAGTTTAACTCCGAGTTGAATCAAGTGATTATTATACCCAGACATTTTGAGTATATGTTCACTGACAGAACTATTCTCCTCCATCTTACAGCTATAGAACTTATTGGAGACTTCATATCTCTCAATCTGGGCATTTGCTTGAAATATTAACTTCAACTCCTGGAACATCTCATATGCTCCATGACGTTCAAAATGTCGTTGAAGTCCCGGTTCTAAGCCGTAAAGCATGGCACACTGAACTATCGAGTAGTCATCCGCTTTGCTCTGCCAGACGTTCTTAACGTCGTTAGTTGCATCTGCAGCAGGCCTGGCACCAGCGGTGCTTCTAGGATGTAATTCTTCTGTGCAGCAATGAGGATAATCCTCAAGTTACGGACCCAGTCCTTGTAATTGCTACCATCATCTTTCAACTTAGCTTTCTCAAGGAACGCACTAAAATTCAACGGAACAACAGCACGAGCCATCTATCTACAACAAACATAGACAAGCAAAATACTATCAGGTACTAAGTTCATGATAAATTTAAGTTCAATTAATCATATTAGTAAAGAACTCCCACTTAGATAGACATCTCTCTAGTCATCAAAGTGATCACGTGATCCAAATCAACTAAACCATGTCCGGTCATCACGTGAGATGGAGTAGTTTTCAATGGTGAACATCACTATGTTGATCATATCTACTATATGATTCACATTCGACCTTTTGGTCTCCGTGTTCCGAGGCCATATCTGTATATGCTAGGCTCGTCAAGTTTAACCTGAGTATTCCGCGTGTGCAACTATTTTGCACCCATTGTATTTGAACGTAGGGCCTATCACACCCGATCATCACGTGGTATCTCAGCACGAAGAACTTTTGCAACGGTGCATACTCAGGGAGAACACTTCTTGATAATTAGTGAAAGATCATCTTAAAATGCTACTGTCAATCAAAGCAAGATAAGATGCATAAAGGATAAACATCACATGCAATCAATATAAGTGATATGATATGGCCATCATCATCTTGTGCTTGTGATCTCCATCTCCGAAGCACCGTTGTGATCACCATCGTCACCGGCGCGACACCTTGATCTCCATCGTAGCATCGTTGTCGTTTACGCCATCTATTGCTTCTACGACTATCGCTACCGCTTAGTGATAAAGTAAAGCAATTACCTGGCGTTTGCATTTGATACAATAAAGCGACAACCATATGGCTCCTGCCAGTTGCCGATAACTTCGTTTACAAAACATGATCATCTCATACAATAAAATATAGCATCACGTCTTGACCATATCACATCACAACATGCCCTGCAAAAACAAGTTAGACGTCCTGTACTTTTTTGTTGCAAATTTTACGTGGCTGCTACGGGCTGAGCAAGAACCGTTCTTACCTACGCATCAAAACCACAACGATAGTTCATCAAGTTAGTTCTATTTTAACCTTCGCAAGGACCGGGCGTAGCCACACTCCGTTCAACTAAAGTTGGAGAAACAGACACCCGCCAGCCACCTGTGTGCAAAGCACGTCGGTAGAACTAGTCTCGTGTAAGCATACGCGTAATGTCGGTCCGGGCCACTTCATCCAACAATACCGCCGAACCAAAGTATGACATGCTGGTAAGAAGTATGACTTGTATCGCCCACAACTCACTTGTGTTCTACTCATGCATATAATATCTACGCATAAAACCAGGCTCGGATGCCACTGTTGGGGAACGTAGTAATTTCAAAAAAATTCCTACGCACACGCAAGATCATGGTGATGCATAGCAACGAGAGGGGAGAGTGTTGTCCACGTACCCTCGTGGACCGAAAGCGGAAGCGTTAGAACAACGCGGTTGATGTAGTCGCATGTCTTCACGGCCCGACCAATCAAGCACCGAAACTATGGCACCTCTGAGTTCTAGCACACGTTTAGCTCGATGACGTTCCCCGTACTTCGATCCAACAGAATGTCGGGGAAGAGTTCCGTCAGCACGACGGCATGGTGACGATCTTGATGTTCTACCGTCGCAGGGCTTCGCCTAAGCACTGCTACAATATTATCGAGGAGGACTATTGTGGAGGGGGGCACCGCACACGACTAAGAGATCAAGAGATCAATTGTTGTGTCTTAGAGGTGCCCCCCTACCCCCGTATATAAAGGAGCAAGGGGGGAGGGGGCGGCCGGCCTAGGAGGGGGCGCGCCATGGGGAGTCCTACTCCCACCGGGAGTAGGACTCCCTCCTTCCTTGTTGGACTAGGAGAGGGGAAGGAAAGGGAGAGGAGGAGAAGGAAAGAGGGGGGCCGGCCCCCATTGCCCTAAACCAATTCGGTTTGGGCCTTGGGGGGGCATGCACCACACTCCCCTTGCTGCCCTCTATTTCCACTAAGGCCCATGTAGGCCCATTAAGCTCCCGGGGGGGGGGGGTCCGGTAACCTCCCGATACTCCGGTAAAATCTCGATTTCACCCGGAACACTTCAGACATCCAAATATAGGCTTCCAATATATCAATCTTCATGTCTCGACCATTTAGAGACTCTTCGTCATGTCCGTAATCACATCCGGGACTCCGAACAAACTTCGGTACATCAAAACTCATAAACTCATAATATAACTGTCATCGAAACCTTAAGCGTGTGAACCCTATGGGTTCGAGAACTATGTAGACATGACCGAGAACCGTTTCCGGTCAATAACCAATAGCGGAACCTGGATGCTCATATTGGCTCCTACATATTCTACGAAGATCTTTATCAGTCAAACCGCTTAACAACATACATTGTTCCCTTTGTCATCGGTATGTTACTTGCCTGAGATTCGATCATCGGTATCCTAATACCTAGTTCAATCTCGTTACCGGCAAGTCTCTTTACTTGTTACGTAATGCATCATTCTGTAACTAACTCATTGGCTACATTGCTTGCAAGGCTTATAGTGATGTGCATTACCGAGACGACCCAGAGATACGTCTCCGACAATCGGAGTGACAAAACCTAATCTCGAAATACGCCAACTCAACATGTACCTTTGGAGACACCTGTAGAGCTCCTTTATAATCACCCAGTTACGTTGTGACGTTTGGTAGCACACAAAGTTTCCTCCGGTAAACGGGAGTTGCATAATCTCATAGTTGTAGGAACTTGTATAAGTCATGAAGAAAGCAATAGCAACATACTAAACGATCAAGTGCTATGCTAACGAAATGGGTCAAGTCAATCACATCGTTCTCCTAATGATGTGATACTGTTAATCAAATGACAACACATGTCAATGGTTAGGAAACATAACCATCTTTGATGAATGAGCTAGTCAAGTAGAGGCATACTAGTGACATTAAGTTTGTCTATGTATTCACACATGTATCATGTTTTCGGTAAATACAATTCTAGCATGAATAATAAACATTTATCATGATATGAGGAAATAAATAATAACTTTATTATTGCCTCTAGGGCATATTTCCTTCAGGAAGACGAGGTGGCTGAACCGGCGGGACGACGAGATCGACGATGAATCCTCATCCGGTACGGTGGATGAGGGACATCGAGGTGTTGTTGTGGACGACGTTGTCGGGGAAGAGGCTCCGGCTAGGTGGCGGACGGAGCAGGGTGTGGGGTTTCGTCGCGGGTTTTCGCGGCCTCGGTGTACGAATGGGTGGGCGGATGGGATGGCAGTGGGGAACCATGGCTTAGGGACGCGCTTGTCCAAAATGTGGGGTAAATTACGAAAGTACCCCCACCGATTTGTGGCGGTTCTTTCGGTTTAGGGGTACCACGGGCATTTCACGTGTTGGGATTTCACAGGAGGTGGGAGTTTTCGCGCGCGTTGTAATTTCGGAATAGCAAGGCGTGGGTTGAGATGGAGGGAGTTGTCGGAGCACAACGAGACAAAGATATATCTTAAATATTTGAGGCTAACAAGGCGCGGGTTGAAGAGGCGGGAGTTTTGCAGCATGATAGACAGAGACGCTAGCTTGAATTTTCGGCATAACAAGGCACGGCTTGAAATTTCGGAAGAACAAGCTTAACGTGTACCAAAAAAAAGATAATTTTCACCTCAACACGCACAACACACACAAACACCATTTAGACTAGAGTATGGTACACGTGCATTGCACGCATGAGATTTGGCAACCAAGTTACGAATAAATACCACATTATAGCATGTAAGCTTTGAGTCATATATGCATGATGTAGATGTTTGTTTAATTCTTATAGTTCATTTCATTCAAAATCATCTAGTTTTGATAAGAAAGCTAATCTATTTTAAGATTCATGGAATTGTGCGTTGTAAGACATAAAGTAAAAACAAATAATGGCAAATCATGTAGAAAAAACATTTGGGCAATTCTGATACGGAAGATTCTAGAACAAATAAGAAGTGCTTGTGTTTTGATGTTTGTGCATTATGCTTAAGTTCAACCATGGAGTCTTCTAGATTATACATGTGGCGTAATCTGGTGGAATCTAGATGATATCTAACGACCAGTAGTGCTCAAATTTGCCATCTTTGGACCATTGGATTCGCCTCATCCAACGACCATCTTTCAAAGTTAAAGTCACCCACACATAATATAAATTTTTTATAAAATATAATATATATACATATATATAGGGGTATAGATATAGATATGTGATGCGAAAGCCGCTCATCATCTCCAATTAGAATAGTGTGTCCATGGACGGATGCGACGTGGCCAAATGATGTCTGCCATCGATATCTCAAATTCAAATCAGTCTGACCTTGTTCAATGTGTATACATTACAACATGCTCGTTTCCAAACCACACCGCGCAGATCTTCGTTATATTCATGCATGCATGGGTTTCAAACATTAGGATCTCTTATTCAAATATTTGAATTTAACTTTACATTGATTATGACCTCACCTAGTATTTTACACCCACACAGTCGTCTTCTCTTTATAATTGTACCACTAACTTTCTCTCGTGCATGCATGCACACACACTACCAGTCGGCATTATCCATCGCACACATGCAATCTTTTTCTTTAGGTCGGTCTCCCATGAAGGCACATACCCACACACATCCCCCTCTCCATCATATCGGGCATTCTTTATCTCTCACGCGTGCATGCGCAACGATCGATGTTCCTCTATGTATGTGTGTATATAGCTAGGTCTTTCATAGTTTTCCACACAAACCGATCAATCGATATATCCAGTGAGGTCTCACCTCTTTCCCACGTCCACATCGATCAATCTATACCTCTCTATATAGGATTAACATATATAGCTAATACACCCACATTAATTATATATCCAACGCCCCCCTCTCATCATCCATGCCTTCCGCTTCATCTCTCTGACACGTGCACAATGGCGAAGACAGGGGGCCGTAAGCCCCCCCCCTAACATCACTATATATCGAGGCTAATATGAATGTGATCATTAGACAATTGCTGCTAAAAATGGTTTAAGTTCATGAATTGACCCTCCTTGTAAAGGATTAGCAATGCTTGGCCACCTAGCTCATTTATTTTTCATGGCTCCGCCACTGCGCGCAACAGTGCACGTTCTCGCCCCCTCTCTATAAATATCGATCTCGCACTTGTGCATTCCTTCATAGTCTCCCTCCACTCGGCCCCTCACACCATTTTCTAGCCCCCACCGGATTTTTCCAAATGTACAATCTAGCAGACTCCATGGTTGAACTTAAGCATAATGCACAAACCTCAAAACAACAGTGGTTCTCATTTGTTCTAGAATCTTCCGTATCATAACTGCCCAAACTTTTTTTCTAGTTGAATTGCCATTATTTGTTTTTTACTTTATGCTTTACAACGCACAATTCCATGAATCATAAAACAGATCAAGGGCTTTGATTCAAAGGATTCTCAAAGGAATTTTGGAGGATTCTAATCATTAGGAATTTTTCCTATCTTGGTTGTTTGATTTGTAGGATTGTAAACAATAGGAATTTTTCCATATGATTCATTTGCACTAGATTTCATAGGAGACATCCCATCCACTCAAACCTTTTTGAAACAATTCTGCATCTTTTCTATGCACAACCAAACACTCGTACAATCGTGTAGGATTCAAGACGACATTCCACTATAATCCCATGTTTTTCCTATTCCCGCGTTCTTACCTTTTTTATAAAAACTAATTGATTTTGAATGAGATGAACTATAAGAATTAAAGAAGGGCTACATCAGGCATATATGCCTTAGAGCTTACATGCTATAGTGTGGTATTTATTCATAATTTGGTTGCAAAATCTGATGCGTGCAATGCATGTGTACCTTACTAGTACTTCGAGTATGTGCAAAACACGTAAATTAGAATACCAATGGCACACTACACAGTGTCTCTCTTACAGTTCATGAAGCCACGTAGCACATGTGGAGGCGTTGTCGCGACCTCCTTGCGTGGATTGATCACAGTGACGTGCTGCTGGTTCCAGAAAAATGTACTCGTCCTCCCTGAGCCATACTGGCGGTACATGCACGAAGCGAAGATGTGCACACATGCCACACACGCACTCATTCCCTCGCACACACAAGCGGGTACACGGGCGGACGCAATTTTCTACCAAGATCCACCCCATGTGATAATTTGACGCGTGTAAAGTCGTTCACTTCATTGATGGTCAATTAATACAGCGCATGCAAATTGAGTGGACGTGAGGGCGGAAGAAAGACATTATTACTCCACTGCGTGCATGCGAGTAGTTAAATCATGGGTTGCTAGTAGTACTTCCATTGGTCTCCTTTGTATTTTGTGCCAATTTTTGACAGTAACATAATATTTACGCATTTGAGCAGTGTAGTACTTGAAATTTATGTTCCGCTAAACTCATCGGGAGCCGTTTCGGGCCTCGAAACCAAAACCATCAATTAATCTTTACCTTGTTTCCATCACATTCGAAAGCCTGCTCAGACCTACTAGTACGTACCAAACCTGAACGTGTTCCCACTATGCAGGTATTAGTACTAGTGCTAGAACTTAGGTTATAAAAAGGGAAACTACCTAACTGAAAATTACTCTACCTTTCCTCCTCATAAGTGCTTCTTCTTCGTCCATCGTTGCCATGGCCGGTGAGCAGAGCTCTAGGTCGAGAACAACTCGTAACAAGGGAGCGGCAACCAAGGCTGCAAAAAAAAGAGAGGGCTCGCCGCCATGCAGAGACCTCGAAAGATCTCTCACGGGCAGGCGATGGCTCCCAGGAGCGCCCTAGCCGCGGAGGCGAACATGCCGAGACGGCGGAGCTGGAGTCGTTATCCCTTGACGGCATGCCCAATCAGCTCAATAAGCACCTCAATAAGCAGAAGGAGTTCATCCAAGGCTTGATGGAGTTGCTGAAGGAGAGCCTCGACGACATGCCCGCTGAGCTCAATAAGCAGGGGGAGTTAACCGCTGGCTTGGTGATGCTGCTGAAGAAGAGCATTGCCTCGGAGAAGAAGGCGACCGGCGAAATCCTGCGACTTCAGGAGGACAAGGCGAAGCTCTGCCACGAGATCGACCTATTGAAGGAGAAGAACGCTGGCTGGAAGAAGCTGCATGAGAATAGTAGTTCCTCAATGAAGATGTTGCAGGCCCTCGTCATGGAACAGAAGGAGGAGTTGGCGAAGCTCCGCATCGAGCACCCGGCTGCTGTCAAGGTACGTAATGCGGCCGTGGAACAAATGATGAAGGCTCGCATCGAGAAATCCCGCGTCATGGACAGAATGAAGAAGATGGCGGAGGAGACGCGCAAGGAGATGGAGGTCATGGAGGCGATGAAGAAGCAGTTACGACTCCGCGGTGAATTAGATCATTTGGGGTGATAATCTTCCTTCTTCTTCTGCTCCTGTGTTTCATCTTTTGCTACGGGTGTTTCGCCGCACGTGTCACGTTCTCCGTGAGGCATCAATAGAACAATGTGTTTTTAGGGAACGAATAGAACAATGCTAACAATGAGATGACTAGCAAATTAGATCATTTTTTATTGCCATATGGCACTGGGCTGCCGTATTTCGTGCTCCTCTGTCGCAGTACTACTCCAGTGGAAAACTTGAGTATACCGCACGGTTCTTTGCTCCTCCTCAGGTCATCGACGCATTTATACGAGCAGTCAAATCACAAGACCCTGCCTTCCAGCAGTAATGAGCCGTCAAATCACAAAGGCCCTCGCCTCTCGTGAAACCGACCAAGCTAGACTGCCCTGCCCTCTAGCCTTTTAAAAAATGTATACTTTTGTACAGTAGTAGTATCGATGGATTGTGCCATGGAGCAAAATTTGAAATTAAAAAAGGTGGTACATATAGAGAGCACTCGTCGCCAAATTATGCATATAGTACTATTAAAAAGGCTAGTCACAATAATGGTGTCCAGCACAACCCACCCCTCAAATAAAACTAAGCATCCTGGAATTCTTTGACAAAACTAAGCACCCTGAAATTCTTTGACAACTAAACTGCTGGCTATATGATGTTGGCCATATATATTGTACGTATATAATGTGAAGAAATGAGTGGTAGTACTATACCAACTAAAAGATGAAATGTAAGAAATACTAGTATGTACGTACTGAAGAGTTAAAGTAACGAGAAGAAACATAACATAGTTCTGCTGGGGGCTCAGCACAACACACCCCTCAAATTAAATTAAGAACACCTGAAATTAAACTTTGCAACTATTTCGGTAGACACTGCATTAGAATCACCATGAGCAACGACACTGCCACCTTACTCGGAGTCCTTGTCCACGTCCTCGACTTTGTCCGTGTCCCTCTTCCTCTTGGCTGATACTTCTTTGCTTGAACCGCACACTTGGCTCTTGCTCTTCATCCAACCCTTGTAGATATTGAAACAAAGGTAGCCATCCATTGCAGCATAGTGGATGTGGCTATATCTAGTACATTCCGCTGCCATGCATAACGATGAAACGTGTATGGAGGTTTCTCCAGTTTACCGTACGAAGGATGAACCATGGCTCCTGCCAGCGTCAACATTGCAGGCTGACGAGAGGACACCAGCCGATTCTTCTGGAGGTCGCAGGTGTTGCCTACAACGAGGCCTATCCGACCCAGGACTTCTTTGTCGTTACCAAAGTCTACAGTAACGAATTTGACTAGGTTGCTCTCGAGGAAGTCCTTAAAATCCAGGCATTCAACGTCGGCATGGCATATGTGGTAGACCAAGCATAAGTCATGCACGCAAACCTGGATCACGGCGGGCTTCTTCCTCTCTTCGTCCTTTAGATCCTTCTCTCGTCCCAGGACTGTGGTGTACTCAACATCTAGCCCAGCGACCCACTCATCATCTGAGTTTTCGAACATGCGTCTGAAGCAAGAAAGGCATCCTTTCACCGTCGCGGAAGAACAGGTGTAGATGACATCAAACTCATCGCCGGTGATGGTTCTAACCTTGTACTCACCGCCGATCGTGGAGATTTGGGATGCCATGGATTTGGGAGGAGGGTTAGGATTAGTGGAACTACCGTAATGTGAATGGACAGGACGACTAGGAGCGAACCGCCGTAGTATTGAAGGACGTGCGGGGACGAGTAGGAGCGAACTACCAGCGTGCGAACTGCAGGGTAGTGGCTTTCCATTATCCCATGATACGGGCTTCCGAGAGCCCTTGGATCTGTGATCGAACGGTTGCATTGCGTGATTCTAGACCTATGGGTGAATATCCTATCCTGGAGGGTTATTCTGCAAATTTTTAGCAACTTAGCATGCGACCGTTTGATCTCAGATCCAAGGGCTGCCAGCATCCCGTATCATGGTCGCGCCTACCATGACCGTCGCGTCGCTCGCGCGGTCGCGCCCTTGGAGATTTAACATGGTGTGTTAGGCTATCTGATGTTGGCATGTCATACATAGTCATCACTTAGTCACTCATACTACAACAAGGTTGGCTATAAGGTTGGCTATAAGTGTATTTTTTTTACTTCTCTCTATCTCTTTGTATGGAGTATCTCGCTCGTTGGAAAGGCATGCAAATTCCCAAACCACTTCCTAAACCCTGAATCGAATTTTTTGCCTAACAAGTTGTGCCGTGCAATTGGAATTCCAACTTGAGTACTACTACTAGTAGGAGTACCAGGGGCCAGTTCTTTTAGGCTTCTAGATTAGTAATCCCATAACTACTACCTCCGTCCTGGTTTATTGGTCCCCATTGTAATCCGTGTCAAATTTTGATCATAAATTTAACTAATGAAATGTTAGTGCATGTCACATGCACTAACATTTTATCAGTTAAATCTTTGGTCAAAATTTAGCACAAATTACAATGGTGAGGAATAAACCAGGATGGAGGTACTGTATTACTAGTACTAGTTTAGAAGCCCAAATAAATGAGTGAGGCGCCTGTGTACATGTGCTAAGGGTGCCACATAGGCAAGAAAATGATGTGGCAAAGCAATTAAAAAAGAGAGAGAGAATTAGGGTGACCCTAGGAGGAAACGGTGCTAAGCGCGTGAACCTATGCAAAATGACTATCAACCAATGAATGATGGAGTTTAATTGTTAAACAATTCAATGAGGGAGGCTTGGCTACAAAAGCTAAGCACTAATGCACTGGAAATACTAGTTGCTAAGGTTTTAAATGCGCTTAGCACCTCACGTAAGCACCAATGCATTGGAAGCATTACTCTCCACTGTGACTAGTCTTATGGGAAAAGCTGGGGAAGCCGCCAAAAGAACTACCCTAGGAGTAGTAGCTAGGGATCGAGTGTGCGAGATGAACCGGAAAAAGTAAATGCAAAGAGATGAAATGCAAAAAAGACGGAGGGATGTGATGGTTGCTTGTCCGTTTATTTTACCAGGCCACTTATTACTGGGAGTGGTTGGGTTTTGTGATATGACGGCTTTACTGCCGTGCCACGAGCGGGGTGAGAGGTGAGACTCCCGTGCAGCGCCGCCCTCTACACTAGTACTACTACATCGGTCGTTGTTTATCCCCCATTGAATTTGACTGAAGATTTAACTGACAAAATGTTAGTGCATGTCAACAAAAACAATATCGTATTTGAACATAGTTTTGAATGATATAATTTTAGGTGACATGCATCATCATTTATCGTACTATATATAATGTTAGTTCAGTTTTTGGTCGTACTAATCTATAGTAGTAAGGTGCCTGTGCGTTGCATGGAAGAGTGAAATGCATTAATCGGAGTGTTGTTTATTTTGACAAAGGATGTGGGGGTCATCTCATGTGTAACAGGTATCGATAGGTTTCTTCGGATATTATTTCATCTCTAGAGCTCAGAAACATCCGGGTGAAATAGATAAAAAAGTATCTTTTGCAAACAAAAGCGTTCAACCGTTCAACCTGCATCCAAAACTTGTGAAGAAATAACTCTTATTGTGCTTTGCAGGAAATGGTTCATCATAAGTCTTTCACCGGTACTATAGTAAAAATTCATACATGGAATATTCTAGACTAAGCCATAAATGGATACACTTTTATTCATGCGCGATACTCCAATAGAGCAAGATCATGCATGGAAGTCTCCACATGCTTAGACAACGGATTACATTGAGCGAAGACTAATGATCAACATTTAACTTAGTAATGCAGATGTCCAGGTGAACCTCCTTGGAGTCCCCATGCACATTGTTGGGGGTCCAATAATACCATGCGTCTTCCATGTCCACATCGGCGGGAAGGTCCCAGCTCGGCAGAGTCCATGTCAGCTTGACGTAGCCAGTGTCGCCGCCCACGGACCTCCGAGGGGTAGTAATAGTGAGCACACACCCGTACATCGGCCTCGTGTCAGTGTCAGTGTCAGCGGCGCCTGTCGTGGTTCTAAGCCTGACAGTAGAATAGGGGGGTAGGTATGGAGAGGCAAGATCCTAGCTATGGAGTAGTTGTATACGCAAGGGATTTACGAGTTCAGGCCCTTCTCGGAGGAAGTAATAGCCCTACGTCTCGGAGCCCGGAGGCGGTCGACTGGATTATATGCGTATGAGTTACATGGGTGCGAACCCTTGTGCCTGTGGAGGGGGTGGCTTATATAGAGTGCGCCAGGACCCCAGCCAGCCCATGTTACAAGGGATTTAAGGTACATTAAGGTCTGGCGTTACTGGTAACGCCCTACATAAAGTGCTACCATGACCATAAAGACTACTTAATAATAGACCGTTTGCGTGCAGAGTGGCTCTAGGTCTCCTGGTGGTCGAGTGAATGGCTTCATGGTCGAGTGTCTTCGAGTCCGTCGAGTGGAATCCTTCCAGGTCGACTGAAAGGTAGTTTCTTCTATAGATGTCCTTGGGGAGGGTACCTTGGACAGGTCTATGACCCTACCCTAGGTACATGGCTTCATCATTAGCCCCCGAATGGATCGAGGTTTGAGTGAGGAAGGAGTTGAGAATTCTTCCGACCCATTTTTCGTGCTATGAGTATGTCTTGTTCTGGATCAATGACTTTAAGTGATGGCACCAACTTCTTTTTTAGTCGCCTTGATCCATTCTTTGTATCTGTCGGGTGACTTTCTGTGCTTGGAGATTTCCGAGCGACAGATCTGACGGGTTTTTTGAACAGTGCACCCTCATTTTCCCCTCCCTCTTCCTCAGATCCACCTGTTGCGTTCGCCACCATCCCAGCGTTGTTGCTTTGTGTCTGCTTCACCGGTGATGATGGTGAAGGAGAAGACGGCGGCTTTGGAGCGGGCGAAGAAGGCGACAGCGAAGGCGAAGGGGAGGGCGACCAGTCGGGGTGGATCCTCGTTGCGGGCCGGTCTGCCGCAAGGCTGGATCCAGGGAGACTGGATCCGCTCGACCATCCGCCAGAAGGACCTCGACGACCTAGCCAACGAAGGACTGATCCCTCATGGATCAGCGAGGCTTCCGGGGAAGGAGTGGCGGCCGCAGCCTCAGGAGGGTGAGTGCGTACTCTTAGCTACCCACGCCGACCGCGGGTTTTCTCTACCGCCAAATCCTTTCTTTCGGGGATTTCTGAACTTCTTTGGGGCACAACTTCACCACTTCACACCCAACTCTATCGTCTATCTCGCTGCGTTCGTGTCCTTGTGTGAGAACTTCTTGGGTTGTCGGCCGCACTGGGGCCTTTTCAAACACATTTTCACCTGTCGCTCTCAGATGGTGAAAAAGGCTAGTCCGAGTGACGAGAAAACCCAAGTAATCCAGATGTGTGGGGGTCTTGGGGTTCAAATGAGCAGTAAAAGTGCTTTTCCAGCCATGATCCTTCCCGAGTCAGTCCGAGGGTGGCAGTCGACCTGGTTCTACTGCCAAGACCAGCCGACGCCAGGGCAGTCGACTCGACTCCCTCCTTTCTCCATGGACCGAGTGAACAAGCCGTCCTCTCTGAAGGTGGTCCCGAAGGAGAAGGCTCAGGTTAAGGTGTTGGTAGAGCGTGTAGTCCAGCTCATCCGTGACGGGGTGACTGGCATGGATCTTCTGGAGGTTTTCCTTCGACGGCGCATTCAGCCACTTCAATATCGAGGCCACCCGATGTGGATGTACTCTGGTACCGAAGACACCACTCGGGTCCACCCGGAGGAGGTCAATGATGCCACACTGGAAAGGTGGATGACTGCCATCACAGGGAACAAAGATAACCCCCGTGGAGCCAGGAGGATCCCGCTACTCGACCAGTCATACGAACCAGACAAGGTCTAATCACTTACCTCCGACCGTAATCCTATTTCCTTCATTCCATTTTGCTACAATTCGGTCGACTGACTTTTGTCTTGTTTGTTGTTTTCCAGGTCACTACCGAGATGTATTCGATGCCCAACGGGGCGCAAGAACAGACTGAAGAGGAGGAAGGGAGCGGGGGTGAAAGTCAGGAGGAGTGGGAATCCGATGGCGAGGAGGGTGAAGAAGATGCCAGCTCTGATGAGGAAGAGGAGGAGGAAGTCGAGCCTCTCCGTACTGAAAAATGATCCAAGATCGTCCATGACCCTGCAGTCGAGTGCGGCAAGGCGGCCGTGCCTGTTGGGCAGTCGACCAAACATCCTCGGACGACCTCTCCGGCACCGACTGAGAAAGCGCCGAAGCAACCCCGAGCGGCGTCATCAAAACCGATGAAGGCCCTGCCGAAGATGAGGATGGTGATTCCCACTATTTCCGGGTAATGGCATAACTTGTGTTTTCTTGTTTAACATGGATACACTCTTGGTCGACTGGTTCACTGACCGACTGATTTCTGAAATCGTAGTGCTGCTGTAACGCCCCGGATACAACTTTCCATATTCGTAACTCCAACTCTTGCCTTTTCCGGAGATGTGATTTATTATTTCCTCCGCGGTTGGGTTTTGTCTGTTGTTTGCATGTTGTTCTTGTTATGCATCTCGTCTCATGTCATCATCCGCATTTCATCCGCATGTTTTTCAAAACTTGCATCCGTTCGGGTTTCCCCAGTTCTCTCCGTTGTCCGTTCTGAGCCCGACCACACTCGCACGCGCCCGCGGCACCTCCGAAATATTATTTTATAAGTGGCATAAAAATGTTCTCGGAATGGGTTGCAACTTGTCGTGCGGTCTTATTATAGTGTAGACGGAGCGCCTGCCAAGTTTCATCGCATTCGGAGTTCGTTTGACTGCCCAACCGTTAAATATATAACCGCGATATAGTCGGTATATACGTCAGACGTTTTCGGTATCCGGAAACCGTGTCGGGCCGCACTTCATCCCTCTCTTCTCAGCCCAAGGCATTCTACACAGCCCACCTAGGTCCAACATACCCCCCCTCACGTCGGGAGCGCCAGATCGAGATCCGAGGGTCCGAAACCCCTCCTAAACCCCAACCCTAGCCCCCTCTTTGCACAGTGCATCGACCCCTCTCCCGCGTTCGAAACTTCCCGAACCCGAACCGGTCTGTCGTTACCGTTGAGTCCGGATCATCCCCAAACATCCCGAAAACATCTCCGTTTTCTTAATTGGGCTCTCTAGCCTATATTTTCTTCGTCCGTCCGATTTAGATCAAAGAGCCTCCATTAGTCTGCATTTAGATCCACCTGCTATATAAACCAACCTATCCCAACCCTAAATTTGAGGAGACCTGTCCCATCCTCCTAGCCGCGCCGCCACTACAACAAATCCCTATCGGGATCCACCCCTCCCCAACCATCGCTCACCACCGCAGCACCAGATTCAGGTCCCCTGCCTCGTCCCCTTTGCACCACCAGCCAAGCTCTCCTCGCGCCTCGCCGCCGACGATCACCGGCACCTCCAGGTCACGCCGCCGGGCCTCCCTCGCGCCCTCTCTTCCTTTCCCTCTCCCTGTCTCACCTCTCTCTGTCTCTCTTCGCCAGGGACAGGAACAGACGAGCCCCGTGCGCCTGTGCCTCGAGGACCTCCTCATCCAGGACCACCTCCCCGCGACGGCGAGCGCCACAGCCAGAGCTGCTCCGTTCCTCGCCCGAACCAGCAGCGACGCTGCCATCTTCTTCCCGGAGGGCCTCGATGAGAGCCTCGCCTGCGCCCCTCTGTCCCGTCGGCTAGATCCTGCCGCCGGCGCCCCCAAGTCCTTCGCCGTGCCGCTCCTCTGTTTCGCTGGAGCAAAGACGAGGCGACTGCATCGCCCGCCAAGTCCTGCAGGAGCGCCGGGCCAGCCGGATCCGCCCCGACCCCACCTCACCGGGCCTTCTCTGCAGCCCGCCGCCGCTCCCTCTCAAGTCCCGCCGTGCCAAGTCCCTCGCCTCTGCCTGTCTCTGCATCACCATGAACCTGCCGCTGCCGTAGTTCTTTAGAACGAGCGCACGAGCAGCGCACGCGTCGAACCGCTGCCATGCGCGTGGCTCAGATCCGCAGGAGGCTAGTGCGCCCGGCCAGCCCAGCCGGCCTACTCCACCGCGCCCTCTCGCGGGCCGCCTTCCCGACTGGGCCGAGCCCATGGGTGAGCAGCCCCCCAGCGCCCCTCTATTTTTTTCACCGATTAGGCCAGATAGATTCGGCCCGCATTGTATTTTTTTCCTGCTGCGAATTTGCTATTTGTCCAGGATTTACTGATTTACAGAAAAGTCCTTGCACTTCATGCATTTAATAACTCTTTAATCGTGCATCGGTTTAAAATAATTTATATATGTAAAATGCTCAGAAAATTGTGTAGATTAATAATATGTCTTTTTCATCCCATGTTAAAATGTTTAACTTGCTGTTTATTTAAATTTGCTAATATGCCATGTTAAAATGATTTATTTCATAACTAAATAACCGTAGCTCCGTTTTAAATAAACTTTATATGTAAATGGGGTGGAAAAATGCCTAGTTTAACATGGTCCACTTTATTTTCCTGTTTAACAACATTAAAATTATGTTATAGGCAGAACAGTAACAAATCCATAATTTGCACATGGGGATTTTCCGGAATTGTTGTTTGTTATTCCGGCCTCATTTAAACTTGTCTAGATAGGTAGTTTTTCATATGCTTCACCTCTTGCCATGTTAATCAACATTTAATATTGATGTGTACCTAAACGAGATTAAACTAAATATGTCAATGTGGTGTTTCGTCAATATGCAACTCGTTGCATATTGAGCTCCACTTAATTTGTAGTATTGTGTGTTGCAGTTTGCCATGCCATGCCTCATTAAACCGGACATGCATCATACTTGATTGTGCAGCATGCCATGTTTATGTGATGGTTGTTTAATATGTGGCTTGTTTCTTTCCGGTGTTGCTTCTTAGTTCCGGTAACGTTGTGTTTGTGAGGATTCGTTCGACTGCTCCCGTTCGTCTTCTTCATGGACTCGTTCTTCTTCCTAGCGAGATTTCAGGCAAGATGACCGCTACCCTGGATCTCAATACTATCATTGCTATGCTAGTTGCTTCGTTCTATCACTTTACTGCGCTACCTATCATCTGTTAATCGAGCCATCCCAGATTGCCATGAACCTCTAACCTTTGACACTTTTCCTATGCAAACCGTTGTTTGGCTATGTTACTGCTTCGCTCAGCCCCTCTTATAGCGTTGCTAGTTGCAGGTGAAGTTGAAGATTTCTCCATGGTGGACAGGATTTTGGTTGGGATATCACAATATCTCATATATTATTAATGCATCTATATACTTGGTAAAGGGTGGAAGACTCGGCCTTATGCCTAGTGTTTTGTTCCACTCTTGCCGCCCTAGTTTCCGTCATACCGGTGTTATGTTCCCGGATTTTGCGTTCCTTACGCGGTCGGGTGATTTATGGGACCCCCTTGACAGTTTGCTTTGAATAAAACTCCTCCAGCAAGGACCAACCTTGGTTTTACCATTTGCCTCACCAGCACCTACCTTTTCCCTTGGGAGTCGCTCTCTCGAGGGTCATCTTTATTTTAGCCCCCCCGGGCCAGTGCTTGTCTAAGTGTTGGTCCGAACCGAGCCGCCTGCGGGGCCACCTCGGGGAAACTTGAGGGCTGGTTTTACTCGTAGCCTGTCTCATCCGGTGTTGCCCTGAGAACGAGATATGTGCAGCTCCTATCGGGATTGTCGGCGCATCGGGCGGTCTTGCTGGTCTTGTTTTACCATTGTCGAAATGTCTTGTAAACCAGGATTCTGAGTCTGATTGGGTCTTCCTGGGAGAAGGTCTATTCCTTTGTTGATCGGGAGAGCTTGTTATGGGCTAAGTTGGGACACCCCTGCAGGGTATAATCTTTCGAAAGCCGTGCCTGCGGTTATAGGCAGATGGGAATTTGTTAATGTCCGGTTGTAGATAACTTGACACCAGATCCGAATTAAAACGCATCAACCGCGTGTGTATCCGTGATGGTCTCTTCTCGGCGGAGTCTGGGAAGTGAACACGGTCTTTCAGTTATGTTTGACGTAAGTAGGAGTTCAGGATCACTTCTTGATCATTGCTAGCTTCACGACCGTTCCGCTTGCTCTCTTCTCGCTCTTATTTGCGTATGTTAGCCACCATATATGCTTAGTCACTGCTGCAGCCTCACCACTTTACCCCTTCCTTTCCTATTAAGCTTTGCTAGTCTTGATACCCATGGTAATGGGATTGCTGAGTCCTCGTGGCTCACAGATTACTACAACAACAGTTGCAGGTACAGGTTATGCGATGATCATGACGCGAGAGCGATGCTTGCTTGCGTTGAGTTCTTCTTCTGCTTCTTCTTCGATCAGGGATGGGTTCCAGGTCGGTAGCCTGGGCTAGCAGGGTGGATGTCGTTTGAGTTTCTGTTTGTGATTCATCCGTAGTCGGATGATGCTCTTATGTATTGTGATGTTGTATTCATGTGGCATTGTATGCCTCTTGTATGTATCCCCATTTATTATGTAATGTTGATGTAATGATATCCACCTTGCAAAAGCGTTTCAATATGCGGGTCTATCCTTGGTGGGACCTTCGAGTTCCTTTTGGATAGGGTCGCATATTGGGCGTGACAGCTGCTACTTCTGAGACCTCAACCAGACATGAAGATCAAGTAATGGAGGATGCTGTCACTTCCAACCCTGGTATGATCTCTGTAATTTCGCTTTCGGTCAATAGGATCTTCATTTTTAACTTTGAATCTTTTCTGTAGCTCCACCTAATATCATCATTGATCTCCCTGATGATGACGATGAGGAGCCATTGAGGCAGAGGAGGAATAGGAAGACGTCTGCTGGCAAGACTGTTCAGGCTGTATCAGCACCTGAGACGCTGGTTCCGGAGGGGGGCAACGTCACTCAGACTACCGTGTCCTTTGCTGTGCCGCTGTGCTCGCCCTTCGTCGTCGAGTGCTGATCTGCCTTCCCTTTTCTCCACCCACCACGTCCCAAAGGACCAAGCAGGCGCTGCTAAAGAAGCTATACGCCAGGCGGGGGTCATGATGGAGCAGGTGAAGGCGATCCGAGATGCCAGCCAAGCGGCTTATGATGCAAGTTCAGCCCTTCAGAGCAATGTCCAGGTTAGTTGATCACCGCTTGTTCTGTTAGGATATGGTACCTGAAATCTTTTCTTTCTGAAGATCTTAGTATCTGTACACCCACTGGGTGTGTTGATTGAATATCTGGGTTGGTGGGGGCATGCTGAGTGCACCCACTGGGTCTAGTCCCCGAGACTATGGTGGACTGCTGGCAGTCGACTATAGTCTTTATACCTTGAACTTTTTCTCTTTACTTTCTCCACACGATCTGGTCAAATGGAATCATGGAACCAGTGGGGGCACGCTGAGTGCACCCACTGGGTGTAGTCCCCGAGAACGTGGTCGACTGCTGGCAATCGACTATGGTCTGAAGAACATTTTTTTTGAAACTGTGGCTAACTGCTGGCAGTTAGCCTTTTTGTCTCTTTTGGTCGACTGATCGACCCGAGCTGATAGAACCAGTGGGGGCACGCTGAGTGCACCCACTGGGTGTAGTCCCCAAGACTATAGTTGAATATTTTGATTCGGCTATAGTCTTAGAAATGCTACGATTTTTCTCTTAGTCAGTCGGAAGTGACCTATCTTTGATGTCTGGCAATTGATCTTTCACAGAAATCTTGCGAGCTTGTGGCTCGTTATACTGAGTTGGAGAACAAGCATATCCAGCTCGAACTTGATCTGAAGCTTGCCCAGGAGAACTTCACGAAGGCGAAGGAGGAGGCAAAAGGTATGTTTGGTGAGAACCTTGACGACTGCCCTTATTTCTTGTCCATTCCTGAGTCTGATCTCACTGTCATTTTGCAGATAAACTGAAGGATGCTCTGAAGAAGAAGGACCTTGACCTCGCCAAGGCGCAGAAAGCGGCTTCAGACAAGATGAAACTCGCAGAAGAAAAGCTAGCTTCAATCAGCAAACTTGAAGAGGAGAATACCAATCTGAAAGCTGCTCTCGACGCGGCCAACAAGGAGGTCAGTCGACTGAAGAATGACAAGATAGCCCTGAGCGACAAGGCTAGCGAACTGGCGGGAAAGAAGAATGATCTAGAGGTTTATCTGGGAGGGCTCGCCAAGAAGTTATTCCTCATGCTTGAAGGTAATCCCTTGTATCCGACTGGCTTGTAATTATGGACTTACCACAAAACTGCTGGCTTATCTTTGGGTTGTGTCTACAGAGTTCTGCCTAAACTTTGAGGAAGAGACTGGTCGAGTGGAGACAAGCCTGGATCCCATCAACTCTCCTGTGAAGGATGAAGCCACCATGCACGTGCTCCGACTGGAGTCTCGTGTTGCTGCTGTGGTCGACTATCTTGCTAGACTGAAGGTTGCAACGTCGCGCATCGACACAACACTCTGGCTGAGGGAAACACTTCAGAATGACCTCGAGCCTCTGATGACTCGACTGCATGAAGTTCCAAGTCGAGTGCAAGAATGGAAGAAGTCTTCTGCCAGGTGTGGTGCTGATGTTGCTTTGTCTCTGGTCCATGTTCACTGCAAGTACGCGCGAGAGGACAAGCTGGCATCTCTCAAGGTGACCAATACCAAGAAGCATGACTTCCGATCTTTCATGGAGACCTTCATTGCTACTACCACTCGGATTGCAGATGGAATCGACCTGGACGAGTTTGTCGCGCCTTCCAGTCCTCCACAGGAGGAGTAAAAAACTTCTGTGCTTGATGCCTTAAATTTGCCTCTGAATGCCGAGTGGTTTTTGTAACCGGTAAACTTTAACAGGCTTGGTGCCTGAGCACTTCTGGATCCGTAGGATGCTATCTGAACTTGGGTTTGCCGTTGAATATGTTTGCATTTGTCTTCGAACGAACATTGTTCTTCGCTCAGAATATATGCTAGTGCTTGTGATGCACTCTTGCAGGTAGGAATGAAGCACAGATTGCAGTCGACTTGCGTCCTTGCGGGTCGGGATGGAGTGCACATTGTATTTGTGGCGGAGCTCTGAAGGGGAAGGTAGCAGTCGACTTGCACCTCGACATCCTTGCAGAGCGGAATGAATCTCATACTTAGGCTAGCACTGGGCTGCAGCTAAGCCCCCGAGTGGGAGGTTTGCTCTCCACTCGGTAGGATTTTAAAAAACTTAGGCTAGCATTGGGCTGCAGCTAAGCCCCCGAGTGGGAGGTTTGCTCTCCACTTGGTAGGATTTTCAAAAACTTAGGCGAGCACTGGGCTGCAGCTAAGCCCCCGAGTGGGAGGTTTGCTCTCCACTCGGTAGGATTTTAGAAAACTTAGGCGAGCACTGGGCTGCAGCTAAGCCCCCGAGTGGGAGGTTTGCTCTCCACTCGGTAGGATTTTCAAAAACTTAGGCGAGCACTGGGCTGCAGCTAAGCCCCCGAGTGGGAGGTTTGCTCTCCACTCGGTAGGATTTTCAAAAACTTAGGCTAGCACTGGGCTGCTGCTAAGCCCCCGAGTGGGAGGTTTGCTCTCCACTCGGTAGGATTTTCAAAAACTTAGGCGAGCACTGGGCTGTAGCTAAGCCCCCGAGTGGGAGGTTTGCTCTCCACTTGGTAGGATTTTCAAAAACTTAGGCGAGCACTAGGCTGCAGCTAAGCCCCCGAGTGGGAGGTTTTCTCTCCACTCGGTAGGATTTTCAAAAACTTAGGCGAGCACTGGGCTGCAGCTAAGCCCCCGAGTGGGAGGTTTGCTCTCCACTCGGTAGGATTTTCAAAAACTTAGGCGAGCACTGGGCTGCAGCTAAGCCCCCGAGTGGGAGGTTTGCTCTTCACTCGGTAGGATTTTTGTGAAGTACCTCCGAAGGAGAAGGTAACAGTCGACCTGCAACTCGTCCTCCTTGCGGGGCGCATATTGTATTTGTGGCGTAGCTCAGAAGGAGAAGGTAGCAGTCGACCTGCGCCTCGTCCTCCTTGTGGAGCGCACATTGTATTTGTGGCGTAGCTCGGAAGGAGAAGGTAGTAGTCGACCTGCACCTCATCCTCCTTGCGGAGCGCACATTGTATTTGTGGCGTATCTCGGAAGGAGAAGGTAGCAGTCGACCTGCACCTCGTCCTCCTTGCGGAGCGCACATTGTATTTGTGGCATAGCTTGGAAGGAGAAGGTAGCAGTCGACCTGCACCTCGTCCTCCTTGCGGAGCGCACATTGTATTTGTGGCGTAGCTCGGAAGGAGAAGGTAGCAGTAGACCTGCACCTCGTCCTCCTTGCGGAGTGCACATTGTATTTGTACTTAGGCGAGCACTGGGCTGTAGCTAAGCCCCCGAGTGGGAGGTTGGCTCACCACTCGGCAGGATTTTGTTAAACTTAGACGAGGACTTGGACTGCAGCTAAGCCTCCGAGTGGGAGGTTGGCTCACCACTCGGCAGGATTTTGTTAAACTTAGGCAAGTACTTGGACTGCAGCTAAGCCTCCGAGTGGGAGGCTGGCTCACCACTCGGCAGGATTTTGTTAAACTTAGGCGAGTACTTGGACTGCAGCTAAGCCCCCGAGTGGGAGGCTAGCTCACCACTCGGTAGGATTTGAAAGTACTTAGACGAAACGGATTCGCAGCTAAGCCCCCGAGTGGGAGACTGGCTCACCACTCGGCAGGATTTGAAAGTACTTAGGCAAAACGGATTTGCAACTAAGCCGCCGAGTGGGAGACTGGCTCACCACTCGACAAGGATTTTTTTACAAACTTAGGCAAAACGGATTCGCAGCTAAGCCACCCACTGGGGGACTACTCCTGTAAACAAAAGTAACAACAATCACTGGGAAAATTATAACACTCTTGTCTTTGATGAATAAACTACAGAAGTACTTTTATTACATCTCATCTGAGTGAATACTTAAGTATAAAAGGGGCGGAGCAGCTCCGCGTTCCAAGCTCGGGGCTCGTCAATCTGCTGACCGACATTGTAAAGGCGGTACGCCCTGTTGTGGAGAACTTTGGTGACGATGAAGGGACCTTCCCAAGTAGGAGCAAGCATGTGTGGCTTCTACTGATCCACTCGGAGAACCAAATCTCCTTCTTGGAAGGCTCGACTCTTCACGTTTTTGGCATGGAAGCGACGTAAGTCCTGCTGATAAATGGTCGATCGGATCATGGCCATCTCTCTTTGTTCTTCTAGAAGGTCGGCTGCATCCTGTCGGGCTAGCTCTGCTTCATCTTCAGTGTAGAGTTCGACTCGGGTGCATTGTGAAGCAGGTCACTCGGCAAGACTGCTTCAGCTTCGTAGACCAAGAAGAACGGAGTTCTCCCAGTCGACTGATTAGATGTGGTCCTTAATCCCCAAAATACTGACGGAAGCTCGCCGACCCATGCACCAGCCGCGTGCTTGAGATCGCGCATCAGTCGGGGTTTCAGCCCTTTGAGAATTAAACCATTTGCTTGTTCTGCCTGTCCATTCGACTGGGGGTGAGCGATTAAAGCATAGTCGACTCGTGTGCCCTGAGATGTGCAAAAGGCTCTAAATTCCTCTGAATCAAAGTTTGACCCATTATTAGTGATGATGCTATGTGGAACTCCATATCTGAATATCAACTCCCTGATGAAGCTAACAGCAGTGCCGACATCAAGATTCTTGATGGGTTTAGCTTCAATCCACTTAGTGAACTTGTCGACTGCCACCAGCACATGGGTGAAGCCGCTTCTGCCTGTTCTCAGTGGTCCAACCATATCCAATCCCCATACAGCAAAAGGCCAGACGAGTGGAATGGTCTTCAAGGCTGAGGCGGGCTTGTGTGACATATTGGAGTAAAATTGACATCCTTCACACTTGTCGACTATCTCCTTTGCCATTTCATTTGCTCTTGGCCAGTAAAATCCCACTCGGTATGCTTTAGCCACAATGGTCCGAGAGGACGCATGATGGCCACAGGTCCCCGAGTGGATATCGTCAAGGATTATCCGACCTTCTTCTGGCGTTATACATTTCTGACCGACTCCAGTCGCGTTTTCTCTGTACAACTGTCCCTTTATCACGGTAAAGGCTTTGGATCGGCGGACGAACTGTCGAGCCTCTTCTTCATTCTCTGGGAGCTCTTTCCTTAAGATATACGTGATGTATGGCTCTGTCCAGTCGAGAGTGATGACCAACGCTTCCATGATCAGGTCGACCACCGCTGGAACTTCAACTTCAGTCGGATCTGTGACACTTTTTGGCTGCGGAGCTTCTTCGGTAAAAGGATCTTCCTGAACTGATGGAGTATGGATATGTTCCAAAAACACATTACTAGGAATGGCTTCTCTCTTGGAACCTATCTTTGCCAAATCATCAGCCGCTTGATTCTTCAGTCGGGGTATATGATGGAGCTCTAACCCTTCAAATTTCTTCTCAAGATTTCTTACTGCATTGCAGTAACCAGTCATGGCTGGGCTTCTGACATCCCACTCCTTCATCACCTGATTGACCACCAAATATGAGTCGCGATAAACCATAAGGCGACGGACGCCAAGTGAAATGGCCATGCGCAACCCATACAAAAGTGCTTCATATTCTGCTTCATTGTTGGAGGAATCAAAGTGGATCTGGAGCACATATCTGAGCTTATCTCCTCGGGGGGAAACCAATACTACCCCAGCACCGGAACCATTCAACATCTTAGACCCGTCAAAGAACATGGTCCAGTGCTCTGAGTGAACTTGAGTCGGTAGTTGCTATTCAATCCACTCGGCGATGAAATCTGCTACTGCTTGGGACTTGATGGCTTTCTTTGCCTCAAACTTGATATCAAGGGGAAGGAGTTCAATCGCCCATTTTGCCACTCGACCAGTTGCATCTCTATTGTGCAGAATCTCTGACAATGGGGCGTCGCTGACGACTGTAATGGAATGATCAGAGAAATAATGAGCAACCTTCTTTGTGGTCATGTAAATCCCATATATAAGCTTCTGATAATGAGGGTATCTTTGCTTCGATGGGGTCAACACCTCGGAAAGATAATATACTGGGCGCTGAACTTTGAAGGCTTTCCCTTCTTCTTCCCGCTCGACCATAAGTATTGTACTCGCGACTTGTCCTGTGGCTGCAATGTAAAGCAACAAAGGCTCTTTGCTGATTGGAGCAGCAAGCACCGGCTGGGTAGAGAGCAGAGCTTTTAGCTCTACAAACGCTGCATCAGCTTCTGGAGTCCACTCGAACTTGTCTGACTTCTTCATCAGTCGGTAAAGAGGCAATGCCTTTTCACCAAGGCAAGAGATGAATCGACTTAACACGGCCAAGCATCCAGTAAGCTTCTGGACATCGTGCACACGCACGGGACGTTTCATTCGGAGAATAGTGCCAACTTTTTCTAGGTTGGTGTCGATTCCTCGTTCGGAAACGAGAAAACCGAGTAACTTTCCGCCAGGAACTCCGAATGTGCACTTTGATGGATTAAGCTTGATATCATACCTCCTGAGATTGGCAAATGTTTCAGCGAGGTCAGTCAACAGGTCGGAAGCCTTCCGTGATTTGACCACAATACCATCCATGTATGCTTCCACGTTCCGACTGATTTGAGTGAGTAAACACTTCTGAATCATCCTCATGAACGTCGCTCCGGCATTCTTGAGGCCGAATGCCATGGTGACATAGCAGAAGCACCCGAATGGAGTGATGAAAGCTGTTTTGATCTCGTCAGGTCCATACAGACGGATCTGATGGTAACCAGAATAAGCGTCTAAAAAAGACAGGCGCTCACATCGCGCAGTCGAGTCAACTATTTGGTCGATGCGGGGAAGAGGAAAATGATCTTTTGGGCAGGCCCGATTGATATGTTTGAAATCAATGCACATGCGAAGAGACTTGTCCTTCTTGGGGACCATGACGACATTGGCGAGCCACTCGGAAATTTCTCGGATAAACTCTGCTGCCAGGAGTCGAGCCACCTCCTGGCCAATGGCCTTTCTCTTCTGGACGGCGGACCATCGAAGATGTTCTTTGACAGGTTTCACCTTTGAGTCGACTCGTAGACGATGCTCAGCCAGCCCCCTGGGAACACCCGGCATGTCAGCAGGCTTCCATGCAAAGATGTCCCAGTTCTCACGGAGGAACTGGATGAGCGCTTCTTCCTATTTAGAGTCGAGTGTTGTGGAGATATGGGTCAGAGCAGCACTGGGGTCGGTCGGGTGAATGTGAACGGGCTTCGTCTCACCAGATGACTGGAACGCTGACTCAGTGGCGGGCTTCTTGGCCCACAATAAATCACTCAGATCTGCATTTTTCTGGTATTCTTGCAGCTCCACCACTGTTATCTGAGCATCGGCAATCTTTGAGCCCTTCTGAAAGCACTCTTCTTCCTTTTTCTGATTGCCAGTGATGGTGATCACACCCTTGGGACCAGGCATCTTCAATTTGAGGTACACGTAACATGGTCGAGCCATGAATCGTGCATAAGCTGGCCTGCCTAAAATAGCGTGATAAGCACTCTGGAAATCCACAACTTCAAATGTTAACTTTTCTTTGCGGAAATGCTTTGAATCACCGAAAACCACATCAAGAGCAATTTGGCCGAGTGACTCAGCCTTCTTCCCAGGAATGACTCCATGGAAACTCATGTTGCTGGAACTGAGTCTGGACATCGGAATGCCCATTCCCTTCAGCGTCTCCGCATACAATATATTCAGGCCGCTGCCACCATCCATCAGAACCTTAGTCAGTCGAGTGCCTTCGACGACTGGGTCAACCACCAAAGCTTGCCTCCCAGGGGTGGCTATGTGTGTCGGATGATCAGACTTGTCGAATGTGATGGCGGTCTGAGACCATTTCAGATAACTGGGTGTCGCTGGAGCAACCATATTCACCTCACGGTTGATAACTTTCAATCGACTTTTTCTCTCAACATCAGCAAAGATCATCAGGG
This sequence comes from Triticum aestivum, assembly GCF_018294505.1. Taxonomy (NCBI): domain Eukaryota; kingdom Viridiplantae; phylum Streptophyta; class Magnoliopsida; order Poales; family Poaceae; genus Triticum; species Triticum aestivum. The sequence continues at coordinate 389,729,434 of NC_057801.1, forward strand.
TGGAATTGACATGGGGGTATCCTCCATCACTGTCCTCTTTGTCCTCAATCTTGTCCGACTCCTTTTCCTTATCCTTGAGTTGTTTCCCCTGAAACTGCTGGATTAAGAGTCGGCACTGCCGAGTGGTATGTTTCGGGTAAATGAAGTTACCCTCCTCGTCTTTCTTCGTGTGGATGTGGCATGGAAAATCCATCACGTCGTTTCCTTCCTTGTCCAAGATCCTTTGGGCTTCCCTTTAAACTTGCCCTGAGTCACGACCAAGGCTTCTCCAGGAGCAGCTGGCTCGGCTTTCCGCTTCTGCTTCCGACTGGAGTTCCCTCCTCCAGTTTCATGAACAGTCGGCTTGTACTTGCCACTCCGGAGCCGATCCTCTTCTTCACCATTGGCATATTTGGTGGCAATCTCCATCATTCGACTCAGAGTCATGTCTTCGGTCCGACCGAACTTCAAACTTAACTCCCTGTTCTTAACGCCTTCCTTGAAGGCACGGACTGCTTGGTGATTAGATACATTCTCCACCGTGTGATGCAATGTGATCCACCTCTGGATGTAATCCCTCAGGGTCTCATTCAACTTTTGCACGCAAACCTGCAGCTCTGTCAACCCTGCTGGTCGCTTGCAAGTTCCTTCAAATGTCCTGACAAACACTCGGGCAAGATCTTCCCAAGTGTAAATGCTGCTAGGTGACAACTGATTCAGCCATGCTCTGGCCGAGCCCTCCAACATAAGAGGTAGGTGTTTCATGGCCACCTCATCATTGCCGCCGCCAATCTGAACAGCCACTCAGTAGTCCTCAAGCCAAGTATTGGGCTTGGACTCACCAGTGAACTTACTAACTCCAGTCGCCAACCTGAAGTTGGGAGGAATCACCGTGGCCCTGATGGCTCTGCTAAAACACTCTGGTCCTGAGACATGACCTCTGCTGCTGGTGGGCACATCTCTGTCATGGCCTTCTCGGTGAGCTCTGTTCCGGTCGACCAAACCCTGAACGATAATGGATCTCGCATCAAAGCCAGGTTCTCTGGGGTCGACTGGAACCCTTCGCCCAACACTGTGCTGGCGTCTGTCATCTTGCTCTCGAGGGGTGTACGACCCACCCCTTGGGGGAGGAGTGGGCACTCGACGCCGATCATCGCGATCGAATCGGTCATCATACTGATCACACCGCCCTCCACGTCCCTCACGCCATGGGTGCGATCTTGGGCTATGGGCCGACTGGACTGTATTCGCAGCGACGGATCTGCTGTGAATCCTATTACGCGACTGCGATACAGCTGAATTTTGATCTCCTGCTGCCTGGAGTAAATCTCTGATTTGCATCAAACCTCTGCCAGCCTCTGACTGAGAGGGCTGAATTGACTCTGCTATACGGGCTGCGGCTGCTAGATTCTGAATCGGAGTTTGATGTACCTGAGTCGGTGGTGGAAAGAGCTGACGTCGACTGGAGTATGGTACTCGTTGCCGCGCGCGCTCGTCGAGTGCTCGCTGGAGGTTCTCCAGTCGAGTGTGCTCAACCAAGTTGGCCAAATGCGCGTCCTCCAAGTCACGAGCCTTGGGGGTTTCTCCAATGATTGGAGTACGCAGCGCATCCATGTTCCGGCGGCGAAGATCTTCTCTTTGCAAGGAAGTGAGTGGCTCGGGTTGATACTCCTCGTGGACCTGCGCTGGGTCGCCTCCGCCGTCTCCCCCGTTGGTGCGAGGGAAGCCGGGTGGGCTGCGCGGTCCATTGACCATCAGGACTTCCGCCGCTGGATCACTGCTATATCACTCGGATGCAGTCTCTACAGAGCCAGTCGATAGGTCGAACAGGCCGTAGAGAGATTCGTCGGGCTCGATCACCGCGACTTGGGGGGTGGCCAACTGGCGGGCCACCGCGTGCCTCACCCACCGCTGAAGTCTCGACCGACCGAAGCGCTTGCGCTGGCGGGAGACGAGGAGGGAGGACGACATAGGAGTCGACCGATATGGGGCCGACAGTTGCCGCAGGAGGACGCCACGGACACACGCGCGAAAGTGCGTTGCCCCGCAAACTGGGAGCGCGTCAGTGTCGAGTGGAGCCTCCTGGAGCCAAGCAGAGTCGTCGGCGATGAACGTGAGCGCGCCGAGACGGATCTCGCGGCCCTCAACCAAAACTCCGCTAGAAACCATGATGAAGGTGATCGGAACAATCGCAACTTCTCCAATAAGTCGCTAAGACACCTGCCCCACGGTGGGCGCCAACTGTCGTGGTTCTAAGCCTGACAGTAGAATAGGGGGTAGGTATGGAGAGGCAAGATCCTAGCTATGGAGTAGTTGTATACGCAAGGGATTTACGAGTTCAGGCCCTTCTCGGAGGAAGTAATAGCCCTACGTCTCGGAGCCCGGAGGCGGTCGACTGGATTATATGTGTATGAGTTACATGGGTGCGAACCCTTGTGCCTGTGGAGGGGGTGGCTTATATAGAGTGCGCCAGGACCCCAGCCAGCCCACGTTACAAGGGATTTAAGGTACATTAAGGTCTGGCGTTACTGGTAACGCCCTACATAAAGTGCTATCATGACCATAAAGACTACTTAATAACAGACCATTTGCGTACAGAGTGGCTCGAGGTCTCCTGGTGGTCGAGTGAATGGCTTCGTGGTCGAGTGTCTTCGAGTCTGACGAGTGGAATCCTTCCAGGTCGACTGAAAGGTAGTTTCTTCTATAGATGTCCTTGGGGAGGGTACCTTGGACAGGTCAATGACCCTACCCTAGGTACATGGCTTCATTAGCATCGCCCCTGATGCACACTACAGAGATGTGGTGGTAGCCTGTGCGGGCCTCGCCGGTGGCCACGATCAAGAGGAAGACGCTGTCGTCCTCCTCCGAGACTAGCAGGCGGCGCTGATCCTCCAGCGACTCCGGCACGGTGAACGGGTAGCACGTCTCGTACTTGATGTTCTTCGCCAAGGGCCAGTAGTGATTGCCGCACGCCTGCATCAGGTGATGCACGTTGTCCGCCGGCGAGCCCCAAAACGGCACCGGGCACTCATAGAAGTAGACGAAGGGCTCCTTGGAGGCATCGACCAGGCCATCCATGAAACGGGAGTGGCTGCAGGGGACGTTCCGCCAGTTGAATATATGAGCAAGTTACTACGAGATTTACTACAAAATAAATCATGACGGCTATAACAGAGATTAAACTAATCATGCAGACTAGCATAGTAGATGAACAGATCGAGTCTAGGACACAGACTAGAAACATGAATTCTACCACCAATTCGAACAGGAAAGAAAGAAACACATACGATGCAACGGGAGCAGCACCATTGGCGTTGAGGTTGTTGCCCATGTCGTTGAGGAAGAGGTTGCCGAGGTCGGGGAAGAAGTCGTCGTCGGTGAAGTCGTCGCTGCTAGCAGTCGCGAGAGTGTGCTCCCCAAATGTCAACAGCGCCCGTCGAATGGAGCGCGGGAGGGAGTGGCTGTAGGGGATGTTGTGGCTGCCGAATGGAGCACAGGAGTAGCCCATGAAGCAGTAGATGGTGCTCCTCCCTAGTCTCTATTCTTATCTCTATCTCTACTACTCTTCTTTGTTTTTTATAATATACTAGTTGTAGTTGTCAAATCAAATAGTACTGCGCCGTCCACTGCACGCCTGCCTGAACACACCTCCTCGCCTCCATCAAACCCCTCCGTTAAACCCGCATGCAAACCAAGAAACCTACTCCGGCCCGCGGGAGGAAATTTGCTGGTTGCCGCGGGAGGGTTATTCTGCAAAATTTCAGCAACTTAGCATGCGAACGTTTGATCTCAGATCCAAGGGCTGCTAGCAGCCCGTATCATGGTCGCCCCTACCATGACCGTCGCGTCGCACGCGCGGTCGCGCCCTTGGAGATTTAACATGGTGCGTTAGGCTATCTGATGTTGGCATGTCATACATAGTCATCACTTAGTCACTCATACTACAACAAGGTTGGCTATAAGGTTGGCTATAAGTGTATTTATTTTTTTACTTCTCTCAATCTCTTTCTTCGTACTCCCTCCATCACATAATATAAGAACGTTTTTGACACTAGTGTAGTGCCAAAAATGTTCTTATATTATGGGACACATGGAGTACTAGTATTTATTGCATTTGCCAAGGAGTGACCTCTTCCAATGAAATGGTGTTGCTAAGTTTGCTTCATTTAATTAGCTATAGACTCAAAATTGTCTTTTCACCTAGGTACACGTGCTTAGCACCATTTCTTCCTTGGGTCACCAAACTAGTCTCTCTCTTCTTGATTAACTTGCCACATCAGACTTTATGCCTATGTGGCAAGCTTAGCACCTGTAGGAGCAAGTAAGGCTGCTTGTAATGGGAGTAGTATCATGCATGCCAACTATGCAATCTTGATGAGGTGACGTCGAATTAAATGAAGAAAAGAGAGAGTTGAGTATCATAATATGATATTGTAGTATCATATTAAATGATGTGCTACTATGTGTCATGCATGACAGTAAATAAACTATCCTATGATACCAACACATGATACTATGCATTACGGATGTAGTATCATACAAAAGTATCATATGCATGATACTAGTATATGATACTCTCCATTATGACCAAACTAAGTACAATAGTGCGCTTTACATGGCATTTTTGCATATGTGAAGGAAAGAGAGGCAAGGAAAAAGTGGAGAAGTGGGCTCTCATGCAAGAGCCAGCCTCTACTACATGGTGGAGCATTGGGAGAGGCACCTGTATGGAGGTGGTCAGGAATCGGGAGACTCACGCTGGTCGTAGCGCCGCAGTTAAAATGATAATGGCAAGTCAAATCACGAGGCCCGACCCCACCTGTCCAGCAGTAACTCGCTGTCAAATCAAATCACACAGCCCTACGTTTGCAGCAGCCTACTCCCTCGTCTTCTCGCGTCTCTGTCGAACCGACTAGGCGGAGCTACCCCACCGCCTACGCGCAGGAAAAGCCCCGCCCTCGACTTTTAAATAGTATACAGTATACTAATTTTGTATCCATGCATTGCGCCATGGAGCAAAGCCTCTAGAAAACGGCGGTACACATGTATGGAGTATACAACACGCCCGTCACGTTCGCGTCGCACCCCAGACGGTCGGTCGGTCTGGAACGCTGCTCTCCAAATGGAACGCGCGTCATATTGCATTTGCACACACATGTGGGATCGCAATTGAGAACCAACCATAGGCACACTCCCCGGCCCCACAAGTCGAGTGACTTAATAGAAGAGGGAGACGAGCGATAGTGCTAGAGAAGTGTTGTACTACGTTGGTGCCTGGACGATCCCTGCAAGACACAGAAGATTATTTCGTCCATGCATGTGACCAGACTCCAGCAGACACGCCTGGATTGGCTATCGTCTACATATCGTGCAGGCTGTGTTGTACATGGCTGTAGTTGTGGTGAGAAATCTAAAAAAAGGTTTCTTGTCATCTCGCAAAATTAGGTGTTATGTGCTTCGGATCACTGCAAGGGTTAAACAGCGACAACTGAGTTGGGCTAGTCATTGGGGGCACATGCACGAAGACTACTCGGCTGCCATCTAGGTCAAGACGGCTATGTTAATTAGGACATCTATGGACGAACCCCTTTTTTGCGAGTTTATCTTTAATTTGAGCTTTGTTCCTCGTCTAGTTTGTCCATCGGGATTCATGTTGTCTCCTTTGGGCAGTGAGGTTATGATTTCTTGTCATGTGGCATTTTCTCATGTTATATGTTATAATCCAGCGCTTCAGATCAAAATGACGACAACTGCGCCTCCGAGCCATGTGCATGAAGACTTCTCGATAGTCATTGACGAGGTCAAGTCGGCTCCGGTAGACAAAAGAAAACTAGTACTACTCCACTATATAGGCAGGAGACTCTGCGCTTGCTTGCTAGTGTTGCTCTCTTCACACTGTCTCAGCCTCTCCAGATCTAAACACGACAGCGGTGGCCACACTCTCTCTCTCTGCTCACCGCTGGTCACAGATCCAGCCAGATCCTCTCCGTCAGGGAAGGTGAGAAGGTGCAACATTCACGCGGTCGTCCTTGGCGACGGCTCTTACCCACTGCTAGCGCGTCCCGATCAGCCTGCCTTGCCGTTCTCTCCCAAGCACCGCTGGCAAGGGAGGGCCTCCGACCCCTTCTTCCTTGCTGCCGTAGTGTGGGCAGATCCGGCCTCCTACCGCCCACGTAGTGACATCCCGGCGACCATCAGGTATAACTTCCTTCGAAACTAGCCTTGCTCTACTTCCCGAGCTCCTGACGTCGCTGCATTTGTATCTTTTACTATTTCTCGGGCCCCCTCGTAGATAGGATCGATCGGCTGTTCGAAAACCACCTAATTTTTTTTACGTTTAAGAGGTAAAACTAGTTCATGCACTCGAATCTAGTACTACTTGGTTCAAACAAGGAAGAAAGGGGGTGGGGTGGGGGTGGGGGTGGGGGTGGGGGAGGATTTGTTACTTGAATCTAGGACTTGGTCGAAAGAGGAAATAATGGGGGCGAAAAATAGCAGAGACTGGCTATCCAACTGGTCTCTAGGTCTAATAGGGAAATAAAGGGAAACACAGTACAAACTCAATATAAACCCGATCTATTGGTTGAAAAAGGAAAGAAAGTGGGGACTGGGGGACAAGTCAACAGAGTAAGTCCAGCACTAGATTTGCTAGCCTCACACAGTATAAGGTGGCTATACCGAACAAAAATGGGACCAACCCAGATATCCTGTTCTGATGTTTGTTGCCTCGAGCCACTCTTATGTAATGCCACTGGTAAAATGTAGCAATCGTACTGTTAAAAGTAAGGACACCTTAAACCAATGTTGTTTTCAATGTAATGCCTCCCGTAATATGAATCAATGGCCTTTTTTACATGTCCTGCTAAATTTCCCATTAAGATAAGTTGGTTCTTTTCGTTAGAAATGCAACTGTCCTGGTCCGCCTACTCTCCCTTGCCCAAAGTAATGTCGTATTTAACAGTTGTCATAGTTAATCCTAATGCCCACACTAATATCTAGCAATGCCACTGCTTTAGAAATTGCTACTGTCCTTGTAGGATTGCCATTCAGATAAGGAACATGCTTCTTTTCATTTGATGCATGTTTCATCACTTGTTAGTCACCCTCCTTTCCACCTTTTTTGTGCAAACAGAGATATACATTTCACGCTTGATCTTAGTTGAACTACACAAATGATATCCAAATTATAGTTGAGCATTCCAGGAGCTTCGCAACCAACCTTGATGTTGCTCAATTTTATTGCAACTAATGAAGAAGAAGCTCTGTGGGTTTCTTTTTCTGATGGAAATGGAACCGGGGCTGGAGCCCTTTTCTTAAAAAAAATTGAAGAAGAAGCTGCTAGCTCACGGGACATTGCTTCATTTTAGGTGAACTGCACCAAAAGGTCCCATGAATTGAATCATCCATGTTGGTGAATGAAAGAGCCAGCTTCGGCATCCCAGTCTAAGCACCCCCGGCCTCCATCCTTGCGACGCACGGTACACCTCGTTTGCCACCTGCTCGACCCTAGTGTCACTGATAAAATGAAGTAATAATACAGTTAAAATAGAGCGAGTGTCATCTCTATCATTTCATTTCCAATGTAGATAAAGAAAGTGCTTCTCTTTGTTAATGTATGTTTCATCAACTAGTCCCATTGTTAATGTTTAAGCGTTTCTGCAAACTAGGGTGCTTATTTTAGTTGATCTATACAAAAATAGAGATTTGAATGTCTCAAGGCGCCTCCTTGTACTACCGCTGTACACTGATGTTCATCACTGGCAGAAGGTGTATCTGGGAGACTTGGGACGATGTCCAGTATGAGGCGTACCGTATGAGGCGTCACAGGGCCCATCTCGCCCTCGCAGCATGGCATACTATGATACTATCGCAATATTTTCTTCTATTTATTTTGTGTGTTTCATCAACTAGTGCCACTATAATGTAATCATGCTTTTTCATTATCTGTGCAAACGGGGTTATTCAGCTGCATTTTGGTGGAACTGCACAAATGTACGTATGGAACTGGCATATATGCAGAGTGCGAGGTGTGCCAAGTAAAAATTACCAACACCAACCATGCTGCATGCACGCATTGGCACCCACCACCACCAGTGGGATGTGTGGCGCTCTCTGTGGACGGATCTTTCTCGGCAGCAAATCCTCTACCAAATACTAGTAGCTTATATTGGCAGTTTTCTAGGGAGTACTCTTTTGTGAAAGAAGCACCAACCTATTTTTCTTTATTTGTACACTGTGTCACAACTTTGACCCAAAGGTCCAGAGCTATTTTAGGGTGATTGGCGTATTACTCGGAGACTGATTGTAAGCATGATTTTCATTAGCTGTCACACTGATTGTAAGCATGACCAGGTGGAAGATTAGGTTAGTGCGAAGCTTACCTTAAACCCTACCGCCGCTGTTGAAATGAGGCGAGCGTCGAGGGAACCGTGGAGAATGGCGGGGAAGCAATGTCGCGCCATCCGGCCTCCTCTTGCGGTGGGAGAACGAATACTCCTATGGCTCCGGCTGGCTCTGCACCCTCACGAATGGCACACCATACTCGATCGATTCATTATCCTCTGGGTGCTCGACCTTCGACTTGTACGCCCACCACCTCCGCCTGACTGTCGCCTCGGGCGAATCTGTCTGCTCCATCACCCAGAGGAGATACTCGATGAACTCGAAGGACTGCGGCATGACTGCCACCGAGGAGTACATGTACATCGCCGCCCTCATCGCCTTCGTCTCGCTCTTTCGCATACATTGCCACATGGCCCGCACCGTCCTCGAAATCTCCCACCCATTTTCAAACCAAGTAAGGATCTCCTTCAACCTGGCTAACTTTGCCCGGTCGCCGCCGGCGATCTGCCTGATTCGCTGCTGCATCCTCTCCATAGATGTCCTTCTGAGTGGTCCGGTGCTATCTTTGGAAGATGGGAGGAGAGACGATGGTCTTGCAATAGAGAAGAAGGAGAGGCGAGACGATGGTTTTGGAATGGAGATGATGGAGAGGAGAGGAGGTGGTTTTGCATTGGAGAAGATCAGAAGAGGGAGAGGTGAGACGGTGGTTTTGGAATGGAGATGATGGAGAGGAGAAGAGGTGGTTTTGCAATGGAGAAGAGGGAGAGGAGCGTGCGACAACGATTTAGGATTGGACGAGAGGCCCGGCGCGCTGTGACTGGATCAAAATCAAAATCAATTTACCCTTCAATTAAGAAAGCGACCCCACATTAACTAGTCTCCCTTTTATTCTGGGTCATAATTAACCATGATTTTTGCACATAAAATATATGTTATACGTTGCAAAAATAATATAATTTGAAAGTACATTCAGATACGAACCAAACGATACAATTTTTGGTGACATGCATTCATATTTTGCTTGTCAAATACAGTACATGGTCAAACTTTGACCCAGAATACGCAAAACAATAAAAAAAATACTTCCAAGACCAGCGTTGCTCTTCCGCTCTTCTCCTCTTAAACCACCGCCGCTCCTCTCCTGTTCCAATCTAAATCCAGTGCCGCTCCTCTCCTCTTCCATTTCAAAACCACCGCCCCTCCTCTCATGTTCCAGTCCAAAACCAGCGTCGCTCCTCTCCCATTCTAATCCAAAACCAGCGCTGCTCCTTTCCTCTTCCATTCAAAAACCACCACCGGCAAGTGAAGGTGCTGTGGAGAAGTAGATCGATGGAGGAGTACAACCGATACGTGAGGATCGCAGACGGCGACCCTATGAAGCTAGCTACGATGTTGGAGATACAGTCTTGGTTTGACAATAAGGACCAACTGGCGGCGACGGCAACATCCAAGGCTAAATATCTGCAACAGAGCGAAAAGGCAGTGATACTCCCGGAGGGAGTCGCGCCGGAGTACATAGAGCTGCTCCTCTGGGCCATGGAGCAAACAGATTCACCGAATCCGATCGTGAGGGAGCGGTGGTGGGAGTATCGATCCAAGATGGAGCATCCACCAGAGATTGAAGGATCGAGCATCTACAGGGTGCCGTTTGTGAGGGTGTCCTGCCAAAGCGAGCCGGTGGAGTCTTCGTCGACCGAACCCAACTGCAAGAGGAGAAAAGCAGTTGGCCCAACGATGCTTCCCTGCCATCGTCTCCCTCGCTGTTCACATCGTCTCACGGGGTGGCTATCTGCCACCGAGGAATAGGAGGGGACTGCCCCCCCAGCCCAATAGTCGGACAGGTTGTGAATTGTCAGGAGGAGCTTAGGGTTGTCAGTATTTGCAGGTTCTGAATTGTGTTTTGTGTTGTGTATTTTGAGAGTATTTTTAGATATGAATGTCTTTTGAACTTCAGATTTGCAGTATTGAGCATATGAAGTATTTTATGAATTCTAGAGATCTATTTTTAGAACTTAAAAAAATGTAGTTTCATAGGAGTATAAAAGTGCAGAAAATGTGATTCTCAGAGAAGAAACTGCAAGTTTCAGTTTCAGATAAGAAACTGCAAGTTCAGTTTCAGATAAGAAACTGCAACTTTTAGAGGCAGAGCATTTATATTAAGACGGCCTTTTCAAATAGGGTTAACATCATGTTGGAAGTTTTATTCATGGTCGAAAATGGAACTACCAGCCAGTTAACATCATGCTGATCAACATTCATGCATAGCACATCTTCATATGATGCACAGTCAAAATGCCCACACAATGTCGAGTGTGCAAAACACAGAGAAAACGAGGGACGGAGTTTTGGCAAGCGTTGGACGTGGTTTTGGGCTGCCCCATCTAGGCTTTCATTTTTAACATGCGCAGCCCACGACCTCGGATGGGAGGTCCATAGGCCTGTTTGTATTTTCTTGAGGGCCGTCATGTATCGACCGACCTATGGACCTCCCATCCGAGGTTTTATTTTTCTTGAATATCAACAGCCCAATTTATGTATTTTTTTGAAGAAAATGCAGAGGTCTGTTCTATTTTTCTATATAAGAATAGGAACAACAGGTCCAACTTATGTTTCCCTTCTAACTATATTATATATATTTAAATTAATTTATATGTTATTATATATTATTTTTATTGTCATCATATATTTAACTGATACTTACATATGTAAGAAAACAATATCCCACATCTTATTAACTTATAAAAATAATTTCTTAACAATAAAATCCTGAATTGTTTTGGCACGAAAATCCTAGTGATTGTGTACAAAAGCTTGGTAAGATTTAAGGACGAATGTAATAATATCACTTATTATTTAAATATATTTATAACAAAATGCTCAACCCCTTTTTATTTTTTGATAACATTGCTGGCCCAACCCAACATTATAATTAGAATCAGCCCAGCAAAATCGTGTATTTTGAGAAAGTGCCAATGGCCAGTAATTTTTTAGGAAATAAAATAAATGGGCCGCATGGACGCTACATTATTTGTTCACCCAGCCCAGCTAATGGTTGTAATTAAAAAAAAGATCAAATTGACTGTAAATTCTACCGCGCAAAAAAAGACTATAAATTATGAATAAATGGGTTGAATACGTGCCACATTTTTGGAGGCTGAAATATGGGCCAATAGGCCGAAGCCAACGCAAATCGTTGTCAATTTAGTCAACAAATGATTCTGACATGTTAGCCGTTGGATTTACATCCAACGACCGGCATCCATCTTCAATCTCTCGTCTTCTTCCTCCAGCGCCGCCGGGACCACCTCCCGCCTCCTGCTGCTAGCAGCTCTGCTTAGCACGCTTCGCTATGAAGCGCTACTCCACCATTGGCCAGGCCATCCCTCCACCCCTCCACATCTCCTGTTCTTCTCCATCGATTGCCGAACCACACCACACTAGAACCAGTTAACCCTCGTACACCTCTCCGTCTGCGACTCTACTCCCGCATCTTCCCATCTCTAGCTCGTTGCTATCCGGGGCCTCGCTGTCGTCCACCACCTTGGATGCGCTCGGCGCGGCGTAGTCAACGTGGTCAACGAATGACACCATCGGAAGTAGACTGTGCATGGAGAGGCTGACAGCTGGGTCCACGGCCGCACACAAGGAAATGCCTCCTTATTACGCGTAAAATAATGATTCCTGCACCTAACATCTGGGACCCACCGGAAGGGCCTCTATATTTCACAAAAAAATGTGCCCCTCGCCGACAGGTCGGACCCACTAGCTATCTTCGCACGCAAGGAAGTGCCTCCTTATTACGCACAAAAAAATGAATACTCCCCCTGCCAGTTGGAACCCAGCATAGTGGGAGGCTGACTTGTGGGCCTACCAAGTTGACGGGGACGGAGGGCTTTGTCAACTTAGTCAATATGAACGATTCTAGCTCCTATTACCGTACGATGTTCATCCAACGGCCGTAGTGCTTCTTCAACCTCTGGTCTTCTTGCTCCAGCGCCCAAACCAGCGCCGGTCGTGTCGCGTGCTCGTGCCTCCCATGGCCGGCTGTGATGCCGTGGAGGCCTCACCGCCCTCTACTACTCCCACCGCTGGCCAGGCCATCCCTCTACACACCCACACCCCCTGTTATTCTGCGGCAACAGCAGCCTCACACTGCAGCCGAACCAGTGAACCCTCGTACTCCTCTTTGCGTGGGCATCCACTGCTGCGTCTTCCCCGGCTCCGCGTCATCCCCTTCCTAGGCCTCGCCGTCGTCCACCGCCGTGGTGCTCTTGGCGCGGCGTGGTCAATGTGGTCAACGACCAAATTCCATCAGAAGAGTACTGTACGTGGAGAGGCTGGCAGCTGGGTCCACGGCAGCCGCAAGGAAGTGCCTCCTTATTATGCGGAAAATAATGATTCCTCCACCTGACAGCAGGGACCCACCGGACGGGCCACCGCATTTCACGAAAAAACGTTTCCCCCCTAACTGCTGGGACCTACCAGCTACATCTTCGCACACAAGGAAGTGCGTCCATATTACGGGCAAAAAGAATGATTCTCCCCTGACTGCTGGGACCCACCAGCTACATCTTCGCATGCAAGGAAGTGTGTCCGGGCAAAAAAAGTGATTCGCCCCCCTCACTGCTGGGACCCACTAGCTACATCTTCGCACGCAAGGAATTGCCTGACAGTCGGGACCCACCTGGTCGAAGCGTATGTAGCGTTGTCATTCTGGTCGCGAACGTGTACGTACATACTGGTCGACGTAGAGGCGCGCACATGTCGTAGTAGAGGCGCGCATGTAGCATGTACATGTACGTACAACGGCCAGGGTGTAAGAAAGAAAATACGGCCACGTACATACATACGGACAGGGACTCGAACGCCTACTCGCGCATACGTACGGCCAAGGCTCGTGTACATGGCTGGGTCGGAACAGAGAAAAAACGTCGTCGTCGTGTTCATGGGGAGGCAACGGAATGCATCGTGTTCATGGGGAGGCAACGGAATGCGTCATGTTCATCGGGAGGCAATGGAACGCGTGGGAGCCAACCGACTGGGTCGGAATGGAATGCGTCATCGTGTTCATCGAGAGGGCTTGGACGGAACGGGCGATGGAAACGAGGCCTGGCGTACCACAGAACGGAGGAAACGGCCTTGTGTTCGACCGGCCACGTTCGAAACGGGATCCTGTTCATTGGGAGGGGTCTGGCTTACTGCAAAATGGAGGAAACGGACCTCCTACGGTCGAAACAGGGGTCCTGTTGATCAGGAGGGGTGTGGCGTACCACAAAACGGACGAAACAGACTTGTGTTGGAGCGCTACGGTCGAAACTGGGGTCCTGTTCATTAGGAGGGGTGTGGCGTACCGCAAAACAGGACTCCACGGGATACTGTTCATCTCCACCGTCGACCTCCTCCAGCCTCCACGGGCTACCGTCGACCTCCTCCAGCCTCCACGGGCTCCTGTTCATCCAGCCTCCACCGCACGCTACTCCATCGACTACTGTTCAACCACCCCTCCATCGTCTACTGTTCATCCAGCCCTCCACAGGGTCGTCCTGTTCATCCAGAGGCAACGCCATCGCTCATTGTTCATCCACCCCCCCCCCCCCCCCCCGCAATGCTCACTATTCATCCAGAGAGGCAGCATCGATCGGCTTCAGTTAGCAGCAGTAGCGAAGGAATCGCTCGATCGGGGTTCAGTTAACAGCCATCGATCAATCGCTCGGGTTCAGTAACGCGTAGCCTGCAGTGCAATCGCTCGGGTTCAGTTAGAGCCCAACGCCTCGCTCGGGTTCAGTTAGAGCCAACGCCTCGCACACACGCGCGTACGTGTACGAGAGAAACGCGCATCGCTTGGCCCCCGACCGCCCACCGTAACCGGGAACTCCCCGAAATTTTCCTTGCCCTCGCTTCTACCACGGGTTTTTCCGTCATGGACGTCCCAAAGAATGTCATGCAGCTGCGTCTCCGGCCGCCCAGGACAAAAAGCCCATTGTCTGTCATGATTTTTTGTCATAGAAGTAGGAGCCCACCACATCTATGATGATACCGGGTTTTGTCACAATTATCGTCATAGAAGTGTCATATGTATGACGGACAAATTTTTGTTCGGCCCAAAATGTCACGGATGTGTCTTTTTTTTGTAGTGTAGTGTTGTTGGGCTAAGCATTGTTCAACCCTCGGCAAGTTGAGCCTGCATTGAGGCGACATCTTCAGGCATGTCCTATGAGGATTGCGTGAAGAGAGACTTCTTGCAATCAACCCTAGGACGTTCCTGCCCGGGCACATCATCCATCTCCTCATCAGCATGCTGATTGCCTGAGTCATCATATGGTTGACTCGTCATTTCTCAGTCGTCATCATGGGTGCCTGTACTGAGGAATTGAAGAGGGTCATCCTCGTCCATCTCATCATCCATTCTTTGTTCTACGGGGGCAATTACATCATCCACTATTGGACCCCCTTCCTCGCGTCATCCGCCGCTCTCACTCGGCACTACATGCGCTGGTAATTACGTAGGCGGGCTGGTGGTGTTCATGCCTGCTTATTGATGTGTGGTTATTGTTGTGCTCTCGGCCGCCTCCTGATGACCCACAAGTATAGGGGATCTATCATAGTCCTTTCGATAAGTAAAAGTGTCGAACCCAACGAGGAGCAGAAGGAAATGACAAGTGGTTTTCAGTAAGGTTTTCTCTACAAGCACTGAAATTGTAGGTAACAGATAGTTTTGTGATAAGATAATTTGTAACGGGTAACAAGCAATGAAAGTAAATAAACTGCAGCAAGGTGGCCCAATCCTTTTTGTAGCAAAGGATAAGCCTGGACAATTTCTTATAATGAGAAAAGCGCTCCCAAGGACATATGGGATTTATCATCAAGCTAGTTTTCATCACGCTCATATGATTCGGGTTCGGTACTTTGATAATTTGAAATGTGGGTGGACTGGTGCTTGGGTACTGCCCTTACTTGGACAAGCATCCCACTTATGATTAACCCCTATTGCAAGCATCCACAACTACAAAAGAAGAATTAAGGCAAACCTAACCACATCATTAGACATATGGATCCAAATCAGCCCTTACAAAGCAACGCGTAAACTAGGGTTTAAGCTTCTGCCACTCTAGCAACCCATCATCTACTTATTACTTCCCAATGCCTTCCTCTAGGCCCAAATAATGGTGAAGTGTCGTGTAGTCAACGTTCACATAATACCACTAGAGGAGAGACAACATACATCTCATCAAAATATCGAACGAATACCAAATTCACATGACTACTAATAGCAAGACTTCACCCATGTCCTCAGGAACAAACATAACTGCTCACAAAGCATATTCATGTTCATAATCAGAGGAGTATTAATATGCATTAAGGATCTAAACATATGATCTTCCACCAAGTAAACCAATTAGCATCAACTACAAGGAGTAATCAACACTACTAGCAACCCACAGGTACCAATTTGTGGTTATGATACAAGATTGGATACAAGAGATGAACTAGGGTTTTGTGAGGAAATGGTGCTGGTGAAGATGTTGATGGAGATTGACCCCCTCCCGATGAGAGGATCGTTGGTGATGACGATGGTGATGATTTCCCCCTCCCGGAGGGAAGTTTCCCCGGCATAACAGCTCTGTCGGAGCCCTAGATTGGTTCCGCCTCGTGGCGGCGGAGTTTCGTCCCGTAAGCTTGCTTCTGATTTTTTCCAGGGTAAAAGCCTTCATATAGCAGAAGATGGGCACCGGAGGGCCACCAGGGGGCCCAGGAGACAGGGGGCGCGCCCAGTAGGGGTGGGCGCGCCCCCACCCTCCTGGCCAGGGTGTGGGCCCCCTCTGGTGTTTTCTTCACTCAATAATTCTTATTAATTCCAAAAATGACTTCCATGGAGTTTCAGGATTTTTGGAGCTGTGCAGAATAGGTTTGCAATATTTGCTCCTTTTCCAGCCAGAATTCCAGCTGCCGGCATTCCCCCTCTTCATGGTAAACTTTGTATAATAAGAGACAATATCCATAAGTATTGAGACATAATGTGTAATAACAGCCCATAATGCAATAAATATTGATATAAAAGCATGATGCAAAATGGACGTATCAACTCCCCCAAGCTTAGATCTTGCTTGTCCTCAAGCGGAAGCCGAAGTTGAAAAATATGTCCTCATGTTTAGAGATAGAGGTGTCAATAAAAATAAAATACGGACATGAGGGCATCATGATCATTCTTATAACAACAACATATATAGATTTTGTCATATGATTTCTTATGCTCAAGCAACAATCAATTCACACTGTCAAGTATGGTTCAGAAACTTCATTGGGAACTAACAAACTATAATCTCAGTCATTGAAGCAATTGCAATTTATCATAACATTAGAAAGAGTCAAGAATAGAGCTTTTCAGCAGGTCCACATACTCAACTATCATATAGTCTTCTAGAATTGCTAACACTCACACAATACTTGTGGTTATGGAGTTTTAATCGGACACTAAGAAAGATAGGGGCTTATTATGTTTCCTCCCAATGTATTCACCTTTGGGTGATGTCAACAACAATAATTCATGCCAACTTACATCCAATTGGATATATATATCAAGATCTTTCAAACACGAGGAGCTTGCCAAAGGATAAAATGAAAAAGGGATAGGTGAAGATCACCTTGACTCAAGCAAAAAGTAAAAACATAAAGTAAAAGATAGGCCCTTCGCAGAGGGAAGCAGAGGTTATCATGTGCTTTTAGGGTTGGATGCACAAAATCTTAATGCAAAAGAACGTCACTTATATTGACACTTGTATATGGACCTTTATTATGTAGTCCGTCGCTTTTATTGCTTCCATAACAAGATTGTATAAAGCTTATTTTCTCCGCACTAATAAGTCATACATATTTAGAGAGCAATTTTTATTGCTTGCAACATGACAACTTCTTGAAGGATCTTACTCAATACATAGGTAGGTATGGTGGACTCTCATGGCAAAAACTGGGTTTAAGGATATTTGGAAGCACAAGTAGTATCTCTACTTGGTGCAAGGAATTTGGCTAGCATGAGGGAGAAAGGCAAGCTCAACATGTTGGGAAGATCAATGACAATATACTTTAACTGAGATGTGAGAAAACATAAACCATTACGTTGTCTTCCTTGTCCAACATCAACTCTTTTAGCATGTCATACTTAATGAGTGCTCACAATTATAAAAGATGTCCAAGATAGTATATTATGTGAAAACCTCTCTTTCCTTATTACTTCCTATTAGTTTCAACGATGACCAAAACTACGTTTGTCAACTCTCAACAACTTTTATGCCTCATACTCTTTATGTGTGAAGTCATTACTATCCACAAGATAAATATGAACTATTTTTATTCTTTTTACTTTCTCAAGATCATAGCAAGATAGCAAAGCCCTTGACTCAACACTAATCTTTATAATAGATAGCTCGGACTCGATTACATAAAGAGATCACAAAGCAAAACTCAAAACTACTTGATACCAAAACTTCAATCTACTAGATCAAGATACTACTAAAAGGATCGAAACTAAATAAAACGGTAAAGATAGGAGTGTGATGGTGACACGATACCGGGGCACCTCCCCCAAGCTTGGCAGTTGCCAAGGGGAGTGCCCATACCCATGTGATTATGTCCTCGAAGGTGATGGAGGTGATGATGATGATGGTGGATAATCACACATCGAGCGTAAAAGCTCCTCCAACTTGCGGGTGATGCCCTTGAGCCCTACAATATGATCCTTCAACAAAATATTTTCCTGCGTGAGATACTTGTTTTGTATGCGATCTAACTCAATCATCTTGAAAGCTTCAATCTCAGTTGGAGTAAAGAGGTTAGGTAGAGGTTGAGGGATGTCTTCTTCTTCCGCCGCCGGAGCTTGATCCTCCATGCCCTTCTTGATACCTTCATCCTTGTTGATCTCCTCCGGTTCTTCTCTTTTCAGCTCTATCTTCAATAACCAAGCATCCTTGTCTTCATTGTTGAAGGAGGGCGACGTCATGATGCTCAAGATCTGTCAGAAAAACAGCTCAAAACGAAAACAAAGGATATTTGCGTGATACGGTGGTCAAAGCCTTCGGGAGATTATATAATGAAGTTTTACCGACCAAAATACGTAACGTGCAAGAAAATGGAGTCCGGGAGGCACACGAGGTGGCCACGAGAAAGGGGGGCACACCCAGTAAGGGTGGGCGCGCCCTCCACCCTCGTGGAGGCCTCGTGTCCTTCCTGGATTAATTCTTTCTTTCCAAAATTCTTAAAGATTCCAAAAGGAGGAAAATTACCATTAGAATTGTTTGGGAGTCGGTTTACTTACCGTACCACATACCTATTCCTTTTCGGAGTCTGAAACATTCTGGAAGGCGTCCCTTATGTATTCCTCCGGGGTTATGATCTCAATAATATTAGTTTCAACATTGATAGTATTACCTGAGATATAATGTTTGATTCTTTGACCGTTCACCACCCTTGGACTTGTGCCTTCGAAGTTGTTGATTTTTATGGCACCGGAATGATAGACCTCCTCGATAAAGTAAGGACCTTCCCATTTAGAGAGAAGTTTTCCTGCAAAAAATCTTAAACAAGAGTTGAATAATAACACATAATCACCTACATTAAACTCATGCTTTTTGTATCCTTTTGTCATGCTAGCGTTTGACTTTTTCTTTGCATAGCTTAGCATTCTCATAGGCTTGGGTTCTCCATTCATCAAGTGAGCTAATATCAAATAACCTCTTCTCATCGGCAAGTTTGAAGTCATAGTTGATCTCTTTAATAGCCCAATATGCCTTATGTTCAAGTTCAAGAGGTAAGTGACATGCTTTTCCATAAACCATCTTATACGGAGACATACCCATAGGATTTTTATATGCAGTTCTATAGGCCCATAATGCATCATCAAGTTTCTTGGACCAATTCTTTCTAGATCTATTCACAGTCTTTTGCAAAATTAATTTGAGCTCTCTATTGCTCAATTCTACTTGACCACTAGACTGCGGGTGATAAGGAGATGCAATTCTATGGTTAACATTGTATTTAGCAAGCATCTTACGGAAAGCACCATGAATAAAATGTGAACCACCATCAGTCATAAGATATCTAGGGACTCCAAACCTCGGAAAAATAACTTCTTTAAGCATCTTAGTAGAAGTGTTATGATCAGCACTACTAGTTGGAATAGCTTCTACCCACTTAGTAACGTAATCAACAGCAACTAAAAAATGTGTGTAACCATTAGAGGCAGGAAAAGGTCCCATATAATCAAAGCCCCAAACATCAAATGGTTCAATAACAAGAGAATAATTCATAGGCATTTCTTGACGTCTACTAATATTACCAATTCTTTGACATTCATCACAAGACAAGACAAACTTACAAGCATCTTTGAAGAGAGTAGGCCAATAAAAACCGGATTGCAATACCTTATGTGTAGTTCTATCTCCAGCGTAGTGTCCTCCATATGATTCAGAGTGACACTTGCGTAGGATCTGTTCCTGTTCATGCTCAGGTACACAACGTCTAATAACACCATCTACTCCTTTATAAAGGTGTGGGTCATCCCAGAAGTAATGTCTTAAATCATAAAAGAACTTTTTCTTTTGCTGGTATGTGAAACTAGGTGGTATAAATTTAGCAACAATGTAATTAGCATAATCAGAGTACCAAGGAGCAGTACGAGAAGCATTAATGACCGCTAATTGTTCATCAGGAAAGCTATCATGAATAGGTAGTGGGTCATCAAGAACATTCTCTAAACTAGACAAGTTGTCTGCAACAGGGTTCTCAACTCCCTTTCTATCAATAATATGCAAATCAAATTCTTGGAGCAAGACAACCCATCTAATGAGTCTAGGCTTAGCATCTTTCTTTTCCATAAGATATTTAATAGCAGCATGATCTGTGTGAATAGTAACTTTGGAATCAACAATATAAGGTCTAAACTTATCACAATCAAATACGACTGCTAAAAATTCTTTTTCAGTAGTAGCATAATTTCTCTGGGCGGTATCAAGAGTTTTACTAGCATACTGGATAACATTCAATTTCTTATCGACTCTTTGGCCTAGAACAGCACCTACAACATAATCACTAGCATCACACATAATTTCAAAAGGTAAATTCCAATCAGGTGGCCGAACAATAGCTGCAGTGATCAAAGCTTTCTTAAGTATTTCAAATGCGTCTACACAATCATCATCAAAGACAAAAGGAATATATTTTTGCAATAAAGTAGTCAGAGGCCTAGAGATTTTAGAAAACTCCTTAATGAACCTCCTATAAAAACTGGCATGACCAAGGAAACTTCTTATATCTTTTATGTCCTTGGGACATGGCATCTTTTCAATAGGATCAACTTTAGCTTTATCAACTTCAATACCTCTCTCGGAAATCTAATGCCCCAAGACAATGCCTTCATTAACCATAAAGTGGCACTTTTACCAATTCAAGACGAGACTAGTGTCTTCACATCTCTGCAAAACTCGATCAAGGTTGCTCAAGCAATCATCAAAAGAGGATCCATAAACGGAGAAATCATCCATGAATACCTCACAAATATTTTCACAAAAGTCATAGAATATAGCCATCACACATCTTTGAAAGGTAGCAGGTGCATTACATAAACCAAAAGGCATACGTCTATAAGCAAAAGTACCGAAAGGGCAAGTAAAAGTAGTTTTTGATTGATCCTCCGCTGACACAAGTATTTGAGAGAAACCAGAATAACCATCTAGAAAGCAGAAATGTGTATGTTTGGATAGCCTTTCTAGCATTTGATCAATAAAAGGTAAAGGGTAATGATCTTTCTTAGTAGCTTTATCTAATTTACGGAAATCAATTACCATCCTATAACCTGTAATAATTCTTTGCACGGATCAATTCATCTTTATCATTAGGAACGACAGTAATACCTCCCTTCTTAGGAACGCAATGGACAGGACTTACCCAATCACTATCAGCAACGGGGTAAATTATACCTGCCTCAAGGAGCTTTAGTATCTCCTTTCTTACCACTTCTTTCATCTTAGGATTCAATCGTCGTTGAGGATCTCTAACTGGTTTGGCATCTTTCTCCACGTTAATTTTGTGTTGGCATAGAGTGGGACTAATGCCCTTAAGATCATCCAGAGTATATCCAATAGCAGCACGGTGCTTCTTCAGAGTTTTCAATAATCTTTCTTCTTCTTGCTCTGAAAGGTTAGCACTAATAATAACAAGATATATTTTCTTTTCATCAAGATAAGCATACTTAAGATTTTCAGGTAATGGTTTGAGCTCGAACACGGAATCACCCTTGGGTGGAGGGGGATCCCCTAGGATTTCAACAGGCAAGTTGTGTTTCAAAATAGGACCCTGTTGAAGGAACACTTCATATATTTCCCTTCTTTCATTCATAAACATATCATTTTCATGGTCTAGCAAATATTGTTCTAACGGATCAGCAGGAGGCACGACAATAGAAGCAAGACCAATAATCTCATCCTTACTAGGTGATTCTTTATCACGGGATTGTCTACGAAACTTAGCAAAATTAAACTCATGAGACATACCCCCTAAGCCAATTGTAACAACATCCTTTTCACAATCAATCCTAGCATTAACAATATTCAAAAAGGGTCTACCAAATATAATGGGACAAAAGTCATCTTGTGGGGAACTAAGAAAAAGAAAGTCAGCAGGATATTTAACCTTCCCACACAAGACTTCATCATCTCTAACAATACCAACTAGTGAAATAGTATCACTATTGGCAAGCTTGATAGTAACATCAATACCTTCCAATTCTGCGGGTGCAATATCATGCATAATTTCTTTATATAAGTCATAGGGTATTGCACTGGCACTACCACCCATGTCACATAAGCCATGATAACAATGCTCTCCTATTTTAACAGAAATAACAGGCATGCCTACAACAGGTCTATGTATCTTAGCATCTGGTCTAACAATATTAGCAGTTTCACCATAGAAATAAATAACATGCCCATCTAAATTATGTAGCGACCAGACCCGAAAGGATCAAGTCTCTGTGCTCAGGTGTCATCCCTGGATCAGTAATGCTGACACCACACAGTACTTCGAAGGATTTATAACAGAGTAGCAATCACACACTTATTACATCGATTGTCCAGAAGAGGACTTATTACAATAAATATGGCTTAAGGCCATCTAATAACGATAACAGCGGAAGGCTTGGAAGATAAGTGAGTCCATCAACTCCATCGGCATCACTGAGTATAGAACCACGACCTAAATTCCTTACTCGTCGTCTGAAAAGTCTGCAACATGAAAGTTGCAGCCCGAAAACGGGTCAGCACATGGAATATGCTGGCAATGTAACACATAGAGAGTAATGAAACAATAAGCCTATACTACATGCATATTTGGCTGGTGGTAAGGCTCTATGGTTACAGTTTTGCGAAAAAGCCAATTTTTCCCTACATCAAAGGAATAATTTCGTTTAACTATCATGGTGGTTGTTAAACATTGAGAATGGTTGACAGCATCCTCAATCCCAATTAAAAGTACTCATTAAAACCCAATAGCTTTTATTAGAGGTAACATGTTGAGATTCACATGATATTCAATTACCAGATACTCAAAACGTCCATAACCGGGGACACGGCTAATCATGATTAGTTTATACACTCTGCAGAGGTTTGCGCACTTTTCCCCACAAGACTCGATCGCCTCCGCTTGATTCTCGCACTACATGGTGTTTGAGAAACGGATGACCGAGACATAGTCTTTCAGAAGCGCTAGCACCTTACATGTGGGTAGACCGTACCAACCTACATCCCCTACATCAGCTAGCCTACCCGTAAGAGTTTGCACAACTTAATCAACTACGCCAGAGCCCATAATTGGCTTGTGGCTGCACACGGAAGTTTCCAGTTTGAAATATCTTATGATCCCTTAGAGCCTGGGTGGCTTGGGGGAGGGGCAGGGGGCGGCGGGTCGGAGCCGGACTCCGGGAGGCGTGCGGCGGCGGGGAAGCTCCCGCTCGGGCGGCGGCGTGCGCGCGAGGGAGAGGGAGGCGGGGCGCTGGGCCGGGCCTGGCTGGCTGGGCCGGCTGGGCCTTGGCCCAGGGGGGGGGGGCGGCGCGATTTTTTTTAAAAAAAAAACAAAACGAATAAAAAATACCAAATGAACTCTGATTTAAATAAAACAAATTTTCCCCGACTCCTAAAAATGAGTCGAACAAAATGAACTTTAAAAACGGCAAACATGCATAAATTTTTAAAAATGCTCATTTTTGCCTAAGCAAAAAAATCTTCCAAAACCAAATCTTGATTTATTTATAATATCTTCATTTTTCCTAAATATTGGGAAAGTCATATTATTCCCTCTCTTAAAATTTTTATAGGAAAAACTTTATGAAGATAATTAAATAAATCCAAATGATCCTATTTTCAAAATTTGAGAAATCCCAAATACGAAAATAATGAAACTTCCAACTCTCTCCGAGGGTCCTTGAGTTGCGTGAAATTTTCTAGGATCGGAAAATGCGAGAAAAATATGATATGCATGATGACCTAATGTATAACATTCCAAATTGAAAATTTGGGATGTTACAAACCTACCCCCTTAAGATGAATCTCGCCCTCGAGATTCGGGTTGGCTAGAAAATAGGTGAGGGTGGTCCTTGAGCAAAACTTCCTCTCTTTCCCAGGTGGCTTCATCCTCAGTGTGGTGGCTCCACTGAACTTTACAAAACTTGATAACTTTGCTACGGGTAACTCTGCTGGCATAATCGAGAATCTTAACAGGTTTTTCCTCATATGTCAAGTCATCCTTCAACTGAATTGCTTCCAGTGGCACTGTGTCTCTTAACGGTACCTCTGCTATCTCTGGGTGACATTTCTTCAACTGAGAAACATGGAATACATCATGAACTCCTGACAGTCCTTCTGGCAATTCCAACTTATAAGCAACTTCTCCCATACGTTGCAAAATCTTATACGGTCCAACGAAACGGGGTGCTAATTTTCCTTTAACTCCAAAACGCTTAACTCCTCGAAGCGGGGATACTCTGAGATATACTCTGTCTCCAACTTCATACTCAATCGCTTTGCGCTTTGAATCGGCATAGCTCTTCTGTCTGGACTGGGCTACCTTGAGCCTGTCTCGAATCAACTTAACCTTCTGTTCAGACTCCTTAATCAAATCTGGTCCAAACAACTGACGATCTCCAGTTTCGTCCCATGACAACGGTGTCCTGCACCTTCTTCCATACAGAGCCTCGAAAGGTGCCATCTTCAAGCTGGTTTGGTAACTGTTGTTGTAGGAAAATTCTGCATACGGCAAATTATCATCCCAGCTAGATCCCTAATCTAGTGCACAAGCTCTCAGCATATCTTCCAAAATCTGATTGACTCTCTCAGTCTGTCCATCGGTCTGTGGGTGGAAAGTTGTACTGAATTCCAATCTAGTTCCCAATGTCTCGTGCAACTGGTTCCAAAATTTCGAGGTAAACTGGGTTCCTCTATCTGATACGATGCTCCTCGGAACTCTGTGTAAACACGCAATTCTGGTCATGTATATCTTTGCCAACTTAGCACTGCTATAGGTAGTCTTGACTGGAATGAAATGAGCTACCTTTGTTAAACGGTCGACTATAACCCAAATCGAGTCATATCCTGAACGGGTCTTTGGCAAACCTGTGATGAAATCCATGCCTAGTTTATCCCACTTCCATTCGGGTATCGGCAACGGTTGTAACAATCCTGCTGGCTTCTGATGTTCTGCCTTTACTCTCTGACATACATCGCAAATTGCTACATACTCCGCAATATCCTTCTTCATTCCGGTCCACCAGAAAGTGTTCTTCAAATCCAAATACATCTTGGTATTTCCTGGGTGAATTGAATAGGGTGAATCATGGGCTTCTTGTAAAATCAACTTCCTGATTTCTGGGTTATTGGGCACATAAACACAGTCTTCAAACCATAGGGTATCGTGTTCATCCTCACGAAATCCTTTAGCCTTTCCTTTGCCCATTTTCTCCTTTATAGAGGCAACTTCCTTATCTGCCTTTTGGGCTTCTCTGATTTTGTCCATCAGTGTCGACTGAATCTCCAATGTTGCTACATAGCCTCTCGGAACTATTTCCAAACATAGCTCTCGAAGGTCCTCGGCTAACTCATTGGGTATTCCTCCCGTCATTAGGGTATTGACGTGGCTCTTACGGCTCAATGCGTCTGCTACGACATTAGCCTTTCCGGGGTGATAATGCAATCTCATATCATAATCCTTGATAAGTTCTAACCATCTCCTTTGTCTAAGATTCAATTCCTTCTGTGTGAAGATGTACTTCAGACTCTTGTGATCCGTATATACTTCACAATGATTTCCAATGAGAAAATGTCTCCACGTCTTCAGGGCATGCACAACGGCTGCTAACTCCAAATCATGAGTGGCATAATTCAACTCATGGGGCTTAAGTTGTCGTGAAGCATACGAAACAACTCTTCCTTCCTGCATAAGCACTGCTCCAAGTCCTCGACGTGAAGCGTCGCAATACACCTCATAATCCTTAGTCTGATCTGGCAATATCAAAACTGGTGAGGTAACCAACCTTTTCTTCAACTCCTGAAAACTTGCCTCACAGTCCTCAGTCCATATGAATTTGTTATCCTTCTTCAACAATTCAGTCATAGGCTTAGCAATCCTTGAGAAATTCTCAATGAATCTTCGGTAGTATCCTGCGAGTCCAAGAAAACTCCGAATCTCTCCAACTGTCGTTGGTGCTTCCCAATTAGTTACGGTCTCAACCTTTGTGGGGTCAACTGCTATTCCTTCTCCGGATATAACATGTCCGAGAAATCCAACTTCCTTTAGCCAAAACTCACATTTGCTGAACTTGGCGTATAACTGATGTTCTCTTAGCTTCTCCAAAACCATTCGCAATTGTTCCTTGTGTTCCTCTTCATTCTTCGAGAAAATCAAAATGTCATCTATGAACACCACGATGAACTTATCCAAAAACTCCATAAACACTTTGTTCATCAGGTTCATGAAATAAGCTGGTGCGTTAGTCAGTCCAAATGACATAACGGTATACTCGTACAGTCCATATCTCGTGGTAAATGCAGTCTTGGGTATGTCTTGCTCCCGAATCTTCAACTGATGGTACCCTGATCGCAAGTCGATCTTGGAAAACACTTTGGCTCCTTGCAAACGATCAAACAGATCATTTATCATTGGTAGTGGGTACTTGTTCTTGATTGTTACCGCATTCAATTCACGATAATCAACAACCATTCTCAAAGATCCATCCTTCTTCTCCCCTAACAAAACGGGTGATCCCCAAGGTGAAGAGCTTGGGCGTATATAACCTTTATCCAATAGCTCCTTAATCTGCTTCTTGATTTCTGCCAAATCTTGTGCTGGCATCCTGTATGGTCGTTTCGATATCGGGCCTGTTCCTGGCAATAGTTCAATCAAAAACTCAATGTCTCTATCCGGTGGCATGCCTGGCAACTCTTCCGGAAATACATCAGGAAAATCCTTCACCACTGGTACTTCTTCCTGCACCACTCCTGATAAGCAATTTACTTGTGCTCTCCTCGGCTCGTGCCGTGATACATACTTAATCCTTCTTCCTTCTGGTGTGGTGAGCAAAATTGATCTAGTGGAGCAATCAATGTTTCCTCCATACTTTGATAACCAATCCATTCCTAATATCACATCAAATCCTTGGGATTCCAGAACTATTAGGTCTGAGGGGAAAACATAGTGTCCAATCCTTAGTGGCAGTCGATCACACCATTTACTAGCCATGTACTCTGCTCCGGGTGAGGTTACTAGCATGGGTGACCTAAGGGCTTGGGTCGGTAACTCATACTTATCCACAAATTCCCTTGATATGTATGAATGTGATGCACCAGTATCGAAAAGAACAACTGCAGTAAATGACTTAACCAAAAACTTACCGATTACTGCATCGGGCTGATCTTCAATCTCCTCCACATCAATGTGGTTCACCCGTCCCCTGTTGAAAGGGTTGGGCTTCTTTCCAGAGCTTCCATTGCCATTTCCATTCTGGCCTTCTGGACAGTCATTTGCATAATGCCCCGTCTTGCGGCACTTAAAGCAAGTAATGTGACTCAAGTCTGCCTTGGATGGTGTTGACGGGTTGGTGTGATTCTGTCCGTTGCTTCCTCCATTCCCGTTCCCATTCTTAGTGCCATTATGGTTGTGCGAATTACCTCCTCCATGGGTATGCTGAAACTGAATTCCTGATTTAGGGGTATAACGAGTCTTCTGCTGAGCTCCAGAGTTATACTTCCCTTGTCCATACTTTCGCTTGCGGTTCTCAATTTGCTGCTGCTTTCCTTCAATCATAAGGGCTCGGTCTACTAACTCCTGGTAGTTATTGAAACTTGCTACCATCAACGGCATGCTGAACTCATCATTCAGTCCTTCTAGAAACTTCTCCTGTTTAGCCGCATCTGTAGCAATG
This sequence comes from Triticum aestivum, assembly GCF_018294505.1. Lineage (NCBI taxonomy): Eukaryota > Viridiplantae > Streptophyta > Magnoliopsida > Poales > Poaceae > Triticum > Triticum aestivum. The sequence goes on from NC_057801.1 coordinate 389,757,212, forward strand.
TCATCTGGGGCATAACGTGCTAATTTGCTAAAGTCATCCACGTACTGGCCAACAGTCCTTCCTCCTTGGCGTAAGTTGCGAAACTCACGCTTCTTCATGGCCATGGCTCCTGCTGAGACATGGGCAGTGCGAAAAGCTTGCTGAAATTGATCCCATGTGACAGTGTCTACCGGGTAAGTGGCTGTGAAATTCTCCCACCATGCGGCTGCGGGTCCTTCAAGCTGATGTGCTGCAAACTTCACTCTTTCTCCATCTGTGCATCCTGCAGTGGTCAACTCCCTTCCTATCTTGCGGAGCCAATCATCTGCTACAATCGGCTCGGTGCTACTGGAGTACACCGGCGGATTTAGTCTAAGGAAACGAGTCAGGTGATCCGCAGGTGGTGGTGGTGGGTTGTTGTTGTTGTTGCCCTGGTTCTGCACCAATGTTTGAATCAGGGTGTTCTGCTGCTGGATCAGTTGGGTGATTTCTGGCGGGAAAACGAATCCAGGGTCACGTCTCGGAGGCATCTGATGGGTTTAGAAAAGGAGAGAAATTTAGAATAGAATGAGGTCTAAGGGGAATCACTACCCAAATGCACATGAGCAAATGCACACAAAATCACTCCATTCAATCAAACAAGGGCTTACAACGATCTAACTATCGCAAGTGCGTGTACTATAATGTTTACATGGGGGGAAATACTACTAATATGTGGGGGACTTCTACTAATTTGAACCGGTGGAAGACTCCATGATATCTGCTCCAGCTTCGTCTTTGAAGTCGGGTTCACTTGGATCCGAATCGGTGTCGTCGAGGATGATGTAGTTGTTTGGACAGTTGATATACTGGTCTTCATTCCTGAGTGCTAACTTCTTCTTGAGTTCTTCGATCTCATACTTAAGATCGTTATTGTGCCTTGCTAGAGCTACGATCTCGTCCATGTAGTCCTTGCGTGTAGTCTTTAGTTCTCCTTCAAGTTCGATGATCCTTCCCTTTGCATTCTGCAACTCCAACATATCATTGCACATCTGGTTCTCCTGGCGTCGAATGTGCTGGTTTAACTCCTGGATAAAAGCTGCAATGGATCTATCCTTCTTGGTGCTGACTATGTCCCATTTGTCATCTCGGCGTCCGCAAATCTGGTAGATGGTGTCCTTGAGGTCTTCTTGATAAACTTCTCCAATGCGTCCCATGGTGATATGGGATGCCATGCTCCTTCCCAGACTCCAAGTTGGTGCACTGAAAACACTATCTATAGGCTTGGTGATTGGGGCGAATGTCCTTCCTGGAACGTGAGCGTGAATCTTCCAGCGCTCCTCTTCAGGCAGAGTGGCGTTGAAAGTCCCGGTGAAACTTGGTAGTCCAATGTTCAGGTACTTGGTAACTTCCTTCAAGTGAAATCCAAAGGGTGTGCCTTCATCCGGTTGGGTGTACTTAATCTTCACGTTCGTCATCCTAATAGAGTAGAAAAGATGAGGAGTTAGAAAATGAGAGGAGAGTAGTGATCTATGGCTTTAACTTAGTGGTCGTGTCCTACAGTCAGCGTGTGCTCTGATACCATCTCTGTAGCGACCAGACCCGAAAGGATCAAGTCTCTGTGCTCAGGTGTCATCCCTGGATCAGTAATGCTGACACCACACAGTACTTCGAAGGATTTATAACAGAGTAGCAATCACACACTTATTACATCGATTGTCCAGAAGAGGACTTATTACAATAAATATGGCTTAAGGCCATCTAATAACGATAACAGCGGAAGGCTTGGAAGATAAGTGAGTCCATCAACTCCATCGGCATCACTGAGTATAGAACCACGACCTAAATTCCTTACTCGTCGTCTGAAAAGTCTGCAACATGAAAGTTGCAGCCCGAAAACGGGTCAGCACATGGAATATGCTGGCAATGTAACACATAGAGAGTAATGAAACAATAAGCCTATACTACATGCATATTTGGCTGGTGGTAAGGCTCTATGGTTACAGTTTTGCGAAAAAGCCAATTTTTCCCTACATCAAAGGAATAATTTCGTTTAACTATCATGGTGGTTGTTAAACATTGAGAATGGTTGACAGCATCCTCAATCCCAATTAAAAGTACTCATTAAAACCCAATAGCTTTTATTAGAGGTAACATGTTGAGATTCACATGATATTCAATTACCAGATACTCAAAACGTCCATAACCGGGGACACGGCTAATCATGATTAGTTTATACACTCTGCAGAGGTTTGCGCACTTTTCCCCACAAGACTCGATCGCCTCCGCTTGATTCTCGCACTACATGGTGTTTGAGAAACGGATGACCGAGACATAGTCTTTCAGAAGCGCTAGCACCTTACATGTGGGTAGACCGTACCAACCTACATCCCCTACATCAGCTAGCCTACCCGTAAGAGTTCGCACAACTTAATCAACTACGCCAGAGCCCATAATTGGCTTGTGGCTGCACACGGAAGTTTCCAGTTTGAAATATCTTATGATCCCTTAGAGCCTGGGTGGCTTGGGGGAGGGGCAGGGGGCGGCGGGTCGGAGCCGGACTCCGGGAGGCGTGCGGCGGCGGGGAAGCTCCCGCTCGGGCGGCGGCGTGCGCGCGAGGGAGAGGGAGGCGGGGCGCTGGGCCGGGCCTGGCTGGCTGGGCCGGCTGGGCCTTGGCCCAGGGGGGGGGGGCGGCGCGATTTTTTTTTTTAAAAAAAAAAACAAAACGAATAAAAAATACCAAATGAACTCTGATTTAAATAAAACAAATTTTCCCCGACTCCTAAAAATGAGTCGAACAAAATGAACTTTAAAAACGGCAAACATGCATAAATTTTTAAAAATGCTCATTTTTGCCTAAGCAAAAAAATCTTCCAAAACCAAATCTTGATTTATTTATAATATCTTCATTTTTCCTAAATATTGGGAAAGTCATATTATTCCCTCTCTTAAAATTTTTATAGGAAAAACTTTATGAAGATAATTAAATAAATCCAAATGATCCTATTTTCAAAATTTGAGAAATCCCAAATATGAAAATAATGAAACTTCCAACTCTCTCCGAGGGTCCTTGAGTTGCGTGAAATTTTCTAGGATCGGAAAATGCGAGAAAAATATGATATGCATGATGACCTAATGTATAACATTCCAAATTGAAAATTTGGGATGTTACAAATTATCATCCAAGAGATCTTTAACCATAGCAATACTAGGTTCAACTTTGATTTGCTCAGGAGGTGTATAAGTTCTAGTATTATAAGTGAACAACAGTTGAAGTTTTAGCATGATCCTTCATCCTAACAGGAAAAGGTGGTTTCTCAACATAACTAGTAGGGACAATAGGATCATTATAAGTGACAGTCTTTTCTTCAACTGTAATAGGTGCAACTAATTTTACTTCAATGGGAGGATTATATTTAAACCACTTCTCCTTAGGGAGATCAACGTGAGTAGCAAAAGATTCACAAAAAGCAGCTACTATCTCAGAGTCAAGTCCATACTTAGCGCTAAATCCACGAAAAGCATCGGTATCCATAAAAGATTTAACACAATCAAACTTAGGTGTTATACCTGACTCCTTACCATCTTCGGAACCCCCATCTTCAGAGTTGTGTTTAATTCTTTCCAATAAATCCCACTTGAATTCAGTAGTCTTCAACATATAAGAACCAGCACAGGAAGTATCGAGCATGGTGCGATCATTGAGAGAAAGCTGAGCGTAAAAGTTTTGAATAATCATTTCTCTTGAGAGCTCATGATTGGGGCATGAATATAACATTGACTTAAGCCTCCCCCAAGCTTGAGTGATGCTTTCTCCTTCGCGAGGCCAGAAATTATATATGTAATTACGATCACGATGAACAAGATGCATAGGATAGAACTTCTGGTGAAATTCCAACTTCAATCGTTTATAATTCCAAGATCCCGTATCATCACATAGCCTATACCATGTCAATGCATCTCCCTTCAAAGATAAAGGGAAGACCTTCCTTTTGACAACATCATCGGGAATACCTGCAAGCTTAAATAATCCACAAACTTCATCCACAAAGATAAGGTGTAAATCGGGATGCAATGTTCCATCTCCTGCAAAGGGATTAGCTAGCAGTTTATCTATCATACCCGAAGGAATCTCAAAGTAAATATTTTCAGTAGGTTCAGTAGGTTGAGCAGCAACTCTTTGCTCTTCTGGTCGGGGTGAAGATACCCCTAACAAGCCCCTCAAAGGATTAGTTTCCATAGTAACAAGTGACAGAAAATTTCAGCACACTATATAAATGTTTCCATACCAAGTTCCGCTCACCAAAGGCGCTTCACTCCCCAGCAACAGCGCCAGAAAAGAGTCTCGATGACCCAGAAGTATAGGGGGTCTATCGTAGTCCTTTCGATAAGTAAAAGTGTCGAACCAAACGAGGAGCAGAAGGAAATGACAAGCGGTTTTCAGTAAGGTTTTCTCTGCAAGCACTGAAATTGTAGGTAACCGATAGTTTTGTGATAAGATAATTTGTAACAGGTAACAAGCAATGAAAGTAAATAAAGTGAAGCAAGGTGGCCCAATCCTTTTTGTAGCAAAGCACAAGCCTGGACAATTTCTTATAATTAGAAAAGCGCTCCCGAGGACACATGGGAATTATCGTCAAGCTAGTTTTCATCACGCTCATATGATTCGCGTTCGGTACTTTGATAATTTGATATGTGGGTGGACCAGTGCTTGGGTACTGACCTTACTTGGACAAGCATCCCACTTATGATTAACCCCTATTGCAAGCATCCGAAACTATAAAAGAAGTATTAAGGTAAACCTAACCACATCATTAGACATATGGATCCAAATTAGCCCTTACGAAGCAATGCATAAACTAGGGTTTAAGCTTCTATCACTCTAGCAACCCATCATCTACTTATTACTTCCCAATGCCTTCCTATAGGCCCAAATAATGGTGAAGTATCATGTAGTCGACGTTCACATAACACCACTAGAGGATAGACAACATACATCTCATCAAAATATCGAATGAATACCAAATTCACATGACTACTAATAGCAAGACTTCACCCATGTCCTCAGGAACAAACGTAACTACTCACAAAGCATATTCATGTTCATAATCAGAGGAGTATTAATATGCATTAAGGATCTGAACATATGATCTTCCACCAAGTAAACCAATTAGCATCAACTACAAGGAGTAATCAACACTACTAGCAACCCATAGGTACCAATTTGTGGTTTTGATACAAGATTGGATACAAGAGATGAACTAGGGTTTTGAGAGGAGATGGTGCTGGTGAAGATGTTGATGGAGATTGACCCCCTCCCGATGAGAGGATCATTGGTGATGACGATGGTGATGATTTCCCCCTCCCGGAGGGAAGTTTCCCCGGCAGAACAGCTCTGCCGGAGCCCTAGATTGGTTCCGCCAAGGTTCCGCCTCGTGGCGGTAGAGTTTCCTCCTGTAAGCTTGCTTCTGATTTTTTTTCCAGGGTAAAAGCCTTCATATAGCAGAAGATGGGCACCGGAGGGCCACCAGGGGGCCCAGGAGACAGGGGGCGCACCCAGTAGGGGTGGGCGCGCCCCCCACCCTCCTGGCCAGGGTGTGGGCCCCCTCTGGTGTTTTCTTCGCTCAACAATTCTTATTAATTCCAAAAATGATTTTCGTGGAGTTTCAGGATTTTTGGAGATGTGCAGAATAAGTTTCCAATATTTGCTCCTTTTCCAGCCAGAATTCCAGCTGCCGGCATTCCCCCTCTTCATGGTAAACCTTGTAAAATAAGAGAGAATAGCCGTAAGTATTGAGACATAATGTGTAATAACAACCCATATTGCAATAAATATTGATATAAAAGCATGATGCAAAATGGACGTATCACCTCCAGACAAAGAAGATTCTTCGGCCATAGCAGCATCCAACCCTTGCAGTTTTCAAGCCGCGTCGGGGTCTCATCCTTCTCTCCCCCGAGCCATATTGGAGGAGGCAAATCCTCATGCTCGGATTTCACACTCGACAAGTTAACCCTGAAGAGGCCAACGGGGATCGGCTAGCCCTGGAACATGAGTTCCAAGGGCTTCGTTACCACTACATTTCCCACGTCCACCTTCTGGTCTTTGATCACATAGAGTATGGTGCACGGGGTACCGTCGGCCTACAAAGACATGTATGCGGCGTAAAAAACATTAGAAAGGCAACGAAAATGGAATATTCTAGATATCTGCGAAGGAAATATGCCCTAGAGGCAATAATAAAGTTGTTATTTATATTTCCTTATATCATGATAAATGTTTATTATTCATGCTAAAATTGTATTAACCAAAAACTTAGTACATGTGTGAATACATAGACAAACAAAGTGTCACTAGTATGCCTCTACTTGACTAGCTCGTTAATCAAAGATGGTTAAGTTTCCTAGCCATAGACATGAGTTGTCATTTGATGAACAGGATCACATCATTAGAGAATGATGTGATTGACTTGACCCATCTGTTAGCTTAGCACTATGATCATTTAGTTTATTGCTATTGCTTTCTTCATAACTTATACATGTTCCTATGACTATGAGATTATGCAACTCCCGAATACCGGAGGAACATTAGTGTGCTATCAAACGTCACAACATAACTGGGTGATTATAAAGATGCTCTACAGGTGTCTCTGATGGTGTTTGTTGAGTTGGCATAGATTGAGATTACGATTTGTCACTCCGATTGTCGGAGAGGTATCTCTGGGCCCTCTCGGTAATGCACATCACTATAAGCCTTGCAAGCAATGTGACTAATGAGTTAGTTGCAGGATGATGCATTATGGAACGAGTAAAGAGACTTGCCGGTAACGAGATTGAACTAGGTATTGAGATATCGACGATCGAATCTCGGGCAAGTAACATACCGATGACAAAGGGAACAACATATGTTGTTATGCGGTTTGACCGATAAAGATCTTCATAGAATATGTAGGAGCCAATATGAGCATCTAGGTTCCGCTATTGGTTATTGATCAGAGATGAGTCTCGGTCATGTCTACATAGTTCTCGAACCCGTAGGGTCCGCACGCTTAACGTTCGATGACGATCGGTATTATGAGTTTATGTGTTTTGATATAGCAAATGTAGTTCAGAGTCCCGGATGTGATCACGGACATGATGAGGAGTCTCTAAATGGTCGAGACATAAAGAATGATATATTGGACGATGTTATTCGGACACCGGATGAGTTTCGGGGGTCACCGGATAAATATCGGAGTGCCGGAAGGGTTATGGGAACCACCGGAGAAGTAATGGGCCTTATTGGGTCTAGAGGAGAGAGAGGGGGGCTGCCAAGGGCTGGTCGCACGCCCCCCCTTGGGCCTAGCCCAAATTGGACTAGGGGGAGGGGCGGCGCCCCCTCCTTCCTTCTCTTTCCCCCACCTTCCTTCTTCTCCTAGTAGGACTAGGAAAGGGGGGAGTCCTACTCCTACTAGGAGGAGGATTCCTCCCCCCTTTGCGCGCCTATGAGGGCTGGCCGGCCTCCCCCTCCCTCCTTTATATATGTGGGGAGGGGGGCACCCTAGAACACATCAAAGTTGATCTTAGCCGTGTGCGGTGCCCCCCTCCACAGATTTCCACCTCGGTCATATCGTTGTAGTGCTTAGGCGAAGCCCTACGTCGCTAACTTCATCATCACCGTCATCATGCTGTCGTGCTGATGAAACTCTCCCTCGGCCTCAGTTGGATCAAGAGTACGAGGGACATCACCAAGCTGAACGTGTGCAGATCGCGGAGGTGCCGTGTGTTTGGTACTTGGATCGGTTGAATCGTGAAGACGTTCGACTACATCAACCACGTTACTAAGCGCTTCCGCTTTCGGTCTATGAGGGTATGTGGACACACTCTCCCCGCTCGTTGCTATGCATCACATAGATAGATCTTGTGTGATTGTAGGTAATTTTTTTGAAATACTGCGTTCCCCAGCAGTTGCATCTGAGCTAGGTCTATGCATAGATGTTATATGCACGAGTAGAACACAAAGAGTTGTGGGCGATAATAGTCATACTGCTTACCAGCATGTCATACTTTGATTTGGCGGTATTCTTGGATGAAGCGGCTAAGACTGACATTACGCGTACGCTTAGGCGAGGCTGGTTCTACCGACGTGCTTCACACACAAGTGGCTAGTGGTTGTTTTTTTCTCCAACTTTAGTTGAATCGAGTGTGACTATGCCCGGTCCTTGTTGAAGGTTAAAACAACAAACTTAATGAAAAATCGTTGTGGTTTTGATGCGTAGGTAAGAACGGTTCTTGCTAAGCCCGTGGCAGCCATGTAAAACTTGCAACAACAAAGTAGAGGACGTCTAACTTGTTTTTGCAGGGCATGTTGTGATGTGATATGGTCAAGACGTGATTATATAAATTGTTGTATGAGATGATCATGTTTTGTAACAGAGTTATCGGCAACTGGCAGGAGTCATCTAGTTGTCGCTTTATTGTATGAAATGCAATCGCCATGTAATTGTTTTACTTTATCACTAAGCGGTAGCGATAGTCGTAGAAGCAATAGTTGGCGAGACGACAATGATGCTTTGATGGAGATCAAGGTGTCAAGCCGGTGACGATGGTGATCATGACGGTGCTTTGGAGATGGAGATCAAAGGCACAAGATGGTGATGGCCATATCATATCACTTATATTGATTGCATGTGATGTTTATCCTTTATGCATCTTATTTTGCTTAGTACGGCGGTAGCATTATAAGATGATCTCTCACTAAATTTCAAGGTATAAGTGTTCTCCCTGAGTATGCACCGTTGCTATAGTTCGTCGTGCCGAGACACCACGTGATGATCGGGTGTGATAAGCTCTACGTTCACATACAACGGGTGCAAGCCAGTTTTGAACACGCAGAATACTCGGGTTAAACTTGACGAGGCTAGCATATGCAGATATGGCCTCGGAATACTGAGACCGAAAGGTCGAGCTTGAATCATATAGTAGATATGATCAACATAGTGATGTTCGCCATTGAAAACTACTCCATCTCACGTGATGATCGGACATGGTTTAGTTGATATGGATCACGTGATCACTTAGATGATTAGAGGGATGTCTATCTAAGTGGGAGTTCTTAAGTAATATGATTAATTGAACTTTAATTTATCATGAACTTAGTACCTGATAGTATTTTGCATGTCTATGTTGGTGTAGATAAATGGCCCGTGCTATTGTTTCGTTGAATTTTAATGCGTTCCTAGAGAAAGCTAAGTTGAAATATGATGGTAGCAATTACACGGAGTGGGTCCGTAACTTGAGGATTATCCTCATTGCTGCATAGAAGAATTACGTCCTGGAAGCACCGCTAGGTGCAAGACCCTCTGCAGGTGCAACACCAGACATTGTGAACGCCTGGCAGAGCAAAGCTAATGACTACTCGATAGTTCAGTGTGCCATGCTTTACGGCTTAGAACCGGGACTTCAACGACATTTTGAATGTCATGGAACATATGAGATGTTCCAGGAGTTGAAGTTAATATTTCAAGAAAATGCCCGGATTGAGAGATATGAAGTCTCCAATAAGTTCTAGAGCTGCAAAATGGAGGAGAATAGTTCTGTCAGTGAGCCTATACTCAGAATGTCTGGGTACCACAATCACTTGACTCAGCTGGGAGTTAATCTTCCAGTTGATAGTGTCATTGACATAGTTCTTCAATCACTGCCACCAAGCTACAAGAGCTTCGTGATGAACTATAATATGCAAGGGATAGATAAGACAATTCCCGAGCTCTTCACGATGCTAAAGGCTGCGGAGGTAGAAATAAAAAAGGAGCATCAAGTGTTGATGGTCAACAAGACCACCAGTTTCAAGAAAAAGGGTAAAGGGAAGAAGGGGAACTTCAAGAAGAACGGTAAGCAAGTTGCTGCTCAACTGAAGAAGCCCAATTCTGGACCTAAGCCTGAGACTGAGTGCTTCTACTGCAAAGGGACTGGTCACTGGAAGCGGAACTGCCCCAAGTATTTGGCGGAGAAGAAGGATGGCAAAGTGAAAGGTATATGTGATATACAAGTTATTGATGTGTATCTTACTAATGCTCGCAGTAGCGCCTGGGTATTTGATACTAGTTTTGTTGCTATTATTTGCAACTTGAAACAGGGGCTACGGATTAAGCGAAGATTGGCTAAAGATGAGGTGACGATGCGCGTGGGAAATGGTTCCAAAGTCAATGCGATCGCCGTCAGCACGCTACCTCTACATCTACCTTCAGGATTAGTTTTAGACCTGAATTGTTATTTGGTGCCAGCGTTAAGCATGCACATTATATCTGCATCTTGTTTGATGCGAGACGGTTATTCATTTAAATTAGAGAATAATGGTTGTTCTATTTATATGAGCAATATCTTTTATGGTCATGCACCCTTTATGAGTGGTCTATTTTTACCAAATCTTGATAGTAGTGATACACATATTCATAGTATTGAAGCCAGAAGATATAAGTTTAATAATGATAGTGCAACTTATTTGTGGCACTGCTGTTCAGGTCATATTGGTATAAAAGCGCATGAAGAAACTCCATTCTGATGAGCTTTTCGAATCACTTGATTATGAATCATTTGATGCTTGCGAACCATGCCTCATGGGCTAGATGACTAAGACTCCGTTCTCCGGAACAATGGAGCGAGCAACAGACTTGTTGGAAATAATACATACTGATGTATGCGGCCCGATGAGTGTTGATTCTCGTGGCGAGTATCATTATTTTCTGATCTTCACAGATGATTTGAGAAGATATGGGTATATCTACTTAATGAAACATAAGTCTGAAACATTTTAAAAGTTCAAAGAATTTCAGAGTGAAGTGGAAAATCATCGTAACAAGAAAATAAAGTTTCTACGATCTGATCGTGGAGGAGAATATTTGAGTTACGAGTTTGGTCTTCATTTGAAACAATGCGGAATAGTTTCGCAACTCACGCCATCTGGAACACCACAGTGTAATGGTGTGTCTGAACATCGTAATCGTACTTTATTAGATATGGTGCAATCTGTGATGTCTCTTACTGATTTACCACTATCGTTTTGGGTTTATGCTTTAGAGACAGCCGCATTCACGTTAAATAGGGCACCATCTAAATCCCTTGAGACAACACCATATGAATTGTGGTTTGGCAAGAAACCCAAGTTGTCGTTTCTTAAAGTTTGGGGCTGCGATGCTTATGTGAAAAAGCTTCAACCTGATAAGCTCGAACCCAAATCGGAGAAATGTGTCTTCATAGGGTACCCAAAGGAGACTGTTGGGTACACCTTCTATCACAGATCCGAAGGCAAGATATTCGTTGCTAAGAATGGACCCTTTCTATAGAAGGAGTTTCTCTCGAAAGAAGTGAATGGGTGGAAAGTAGAACTTGATGAGATAATTGTACCTGCTCCCTTATTGGAAAGTAGTTCATCACAGAAATCAGTTCGAGTGATTCCTACACCAGTAAGTGAGGAAGCTAATGATGATGATCAAGAAACTTCTGATCAAGTTACTACCAAACCTTGTAGGTCAACCAGAGTAAGATCTGCACCAGAGTGGTACGGTAATCCTGTTCTGGAAGTCATGTTACTTGACCATGATGAACCTACGAACTATGAGGAAGCGATGATGAGCCCAGATTCTGCGAAATGGCTTGAGGCCATGAAATCTGAGATGTGATCCATGTATGAGAACAAAGTGTGGACTTTGGTTGACTTGCGTGATGATCGGCAAGCCATAGAGAATAAATGGATCTTCAAGAAGAAGACTGACGCTAACGGTAATGTTACTGTCTACAAAGCTCGACTTGTTGTGAAAGGTTTTCGACAAGTTCAAGGAGTTATATTAAAAGATCATACAACTTTACAAGGAGTGGGGGGGGGATGGTGGGGAGAGAGGGAGATCTACACCATAGCTAAGATTTACAAATATGTCTCAGGAGGGAACTATGCTATATTAGTTAAGATATAGTAGTTAAGCTATAGTGTCAAGGAAATTAGGGATCAGATGCTTCTTGTGCTCAGGCAACCTGTGGACAATGTTGGAAAGATCAGTCTTGAATATGGCCCTCCAAGATGAGAAGGAAGGAGTCACTTGCCGAAAGTAGTTGTTGTTTTGTTCTTTCCAGAGGCTCCAAGCAGCCACAAGGAATATATCCATGATCAGTTTTTGTTGATGCCTTGATTTAAGGTGGGTCATCATATCCAAGAGGTTGCCAGCAGCTGGCCAACTAATGTTAAGCTCACGCCAGCAATGTTTACTGAACGTGCAATGGAAGAAAAGGTGCTCAACTGTTTCTTCCACATGATCTCCACAAAGTAGACAATCCAAATTAGTCCCGATTTTATAGTGTCTTCGCTTCAACATGTTACGTGTATTAAGGCGATCAACCAGGAGGAACCACCCAAACACCTTGATCTTGGATACACTCTTAGCTTTCCATAACCATCTAAAGGCAGCATGAACAAGAACCTCACGAAAGAAGAACTTATAATAATCTGAGGTCTTAAAGAGCTGCGCCCCCCACATACAGATCCAAACATATTTGTCCTCTGAAAGGGTGATGGAGCTGACATCGTTCTGGAGGGCACGGAGTTCTGCATGGGCCTGTACAGAAAGAGGAAGATGAAACGCCTCTCTCACATCGGAAATCGTGAGCATTGTGTTGACCGATGCATCTTCTAGGGTGGTGTAAGAGAACGCGCGAGGGAAGGTTTCCTCAAGGATATGATGATTCCAATCATCTTTCCAAAATAATGTCGTTCGACCATCATTGATCAAAACTTTCGTGACCCCACGGTAAATTGGCATGAGTTTCACTAGCTTGCGCCACCAGAAGGATCCACAGGGGGCCGTCGCATGCGGGATCACACCCGAGTAGTAGGTGTCCCAGACAAGTTTCACCCAGGGTGTATCAAGTCGGTTGTAGAACTTGTGCAGCATTTTGAGCAACATCGCATCATTTTGAACTTTGAGATTAAGCACTCCCAGGACTCCATTCTTTTTTGGGCGGCAGACCACATCCCAAGCAGCCAGTGGGTTAGATTTGTCACCAGTCTCGGTTTTTATCTTCCAAAGCCCATGCCTTCGAATTTTATCAAGCTGCTCAACAATTTTAGGGGGAAATCGCAGAACTCCCATGGGGTAAATGGCCAGCGAAGTGACTAGAGAGTTCATGAGAGCCAACTTTCCAGCGTATGACATGAGAGACATAGCCGCCGTGATCCTGCCCTCTGCTTTGCACACCCAGGGAGTCATGTCCAGCATCGATGGTTTAGTGGTTCCCAGTGGGAGACCGAGGTACGTGAATGGCATGTCAGCAGTGATGCACCCAAAGATAGTGGCAAGCTCCGTACATTTGGCTTCTGGAGTGTTGATGGGTATCAACATAGACTTATGGAAGTTGATGTGCAGTCCAACTGAGGCAGCATAATCAGTAAGAATTGTCTTCATGATTTTTGCTTGAGCAATGCAATCAGGCATGATAATGATAGTATCGTCAGCGTACTGGATCACAGGAAAGTCTATCGTGTTGGTGGATGGAATAGGCAGTTGCAAGCGATTATCTTGTAGGGCCTCATTGATAGCCGTTTGAAGTAAATCCACAGCAAGAACAGAGATAAGAGGAGAAAGAGGGTCTCCTTGGCGCACCCCGCATTTGCACCAAGATTGCTTACCAGGTACCCCGTTTAACAGGACAGAAGATTTCCCTGAAGATGATAGACTCATGATCTAGGATAACCATTTATCATTGAATCCCATGTTCCTCATTATCTGGATGATGGCATCATGCTGAACAGTATCGAACGCCTTGGCAAAATCTAATTTGAGTAGGATAATTTCACGTTTTGAAGCTTGACATTGGTGCATGTACTCGAAGGCCCAAGCAAGGAAGTCATGAATGGATCTCCCCTTCAAAAATCCATACTGATTTTTGTGCACAATGTTTAGGATCACCTTTTGAAGTCTGTTGGCCAGAATTTTGATAATAATTTTGAGATAGTAGTTAAGCAATGTGATCAGTCGGAAGTCATTGACAGTTTAGGGGCCCTGGTTTTAAGTATGAGTGTGATGTACCCATAGTTTAGGCTTTCAAGGTTTAAGGTGCCACTGTAGAACTCATCACAAAGTCGATAAAAATCCTCCTTGATGATGGACCAACAGGCTTTCAGGAATGCACCATTGAAGCCATCAGGTCCTGGAGCACGATCCGGGGGCATACCTTTGATGACTTCATTAATCTCCTTATGTGTGAAGGGGATGGTCAGGCTATCGAAATCCATTTGCGATCGAAGCATGCGGGAGAGATTAAATCTCATTTGTGGTGTGCTCTTTGTGCCCATATGTTTTTTGAAAGCCTCAAATAGGAGAGATTCTTTGCTGGAGTGATCTTGCAC